>NC_073305.1:27324133-27667133 GCF_027595985.1 Sorex araneus
ATATATATGTGTGTACATATATATCTCTCTATATATATAGTGTGTGTGTATCTTGCATAAAACTGATTTCTGTTTGATCCTTGGCACCACATAGTACCTGGAGGTACCCACACACCACTGAATCTAGCACCCTAAGGCACAAGCAGCATCACATCCTCAATGCAAGGATTTTACATTGATCTAATAGGCTGACTGAGAATTACTCACCTAGTGAGCACCAGTAAGGAAACTTTTTCTCTAGTATTTTACCACTTTCTGGAAAAGAATGAAAATTTGTGGGTATAAATTCATTGCTTGCATGAGTAATCAACCTCTGGGTCTGAATTGTTTTAAAAGTTCTTTGAATGATTCTTCTAAACCTTTAATCCTGAGCACAACCTTAGGTACAGACAGTAATGGGCAGGGCAAGCTTCAGGACATGACATATGGGCTGCCAAGTTCAAAATATACATCTCAAACTTTAGACAGCCAACTTGAAGATCCAATGCCTGTTGGCATCTTCTCTTAACTGGCTAGTAGGGATCTCAAATAGAACACTTCCCAAGTTGACCTTGGGTTGTCTGGATGGGAAATGGTCTCCTGTGTCCATCTTTCATAGTCACATGCTTCCTGAAGTCTGAAATCCTCTCCCTCTTGTTAAGCATCATAAGCCATTGTGTTTCTCAAACTAAAAATTTAGTTTAAACTTTGATTCTTATTATTTCTCCTTTCTCTGTATTGAATACTTCTCAGAGTTCTATCCTCAGTAGGAGTTGTGTCATTTTTCACTCTCACCAGCATGAAACTTTTTCTCTAGTGTATTGTCAACGAAAATTAACATAAATAGAGTGTCTTTCCATTTGTATGAATGTGTTTGCATTTTTTTCCTTAGACAATTTGTTTCTGAACTCTGAGTTATTGGTTTTTTCCTACTCAACTTCTCATTTTTCTATATATATTTCATATATTCATATATTATATAAATATAAATATATATAAAATATTTTTATATATTTTCTATATATATTTATATATATACTTATGATGGCTAAATTTGCAAATAAAAATCCTGAGTTTTCTTTATTATGACTAAGCAGAGTTTGATGGAGCTGCCTTTCTTCCTTACGTTTTTTTTTTTCCTGTACCACACTTGCGAGGTCTGTATTCATACAATACTTTTTGAGAAGTTAGGCTTACCCATTTCCTCAAGACCTTTGTGTTTGCTAAAGCTTCAAGTGGAATACTTTCTCTCTTGAGTCACCAGAGCTTTTACTTTTATGTCATCGAAACTCCTCAAATTTCACTCCTTAAAAGAAAGCTTCCTCAACTATAACCATCCAAAGTAGATGGGAGAGAGTACACCTCCACATTGTGTCTTTTGTCTTTTAATCTCTCAATTTTGTCTTTTTTTCATATCACTCAGTGTTTAGTATTCTTTTTGCTTTCCTCTTCCTTTTCTGAATGACACCCCTAGAATATATGCTCTGTGTAATGGAAACTGCTCATTTTGTTCACTTTTTTTCCTGTGCCACTTTCAAGTTCCCAAATTCTGGAACTGTGTGTGAAACTGTGTGTGGAATACAGTAAGTACTCAATAATTATTTGCTTAAAGAATCAGTGATTAACTGGGGGTATGACTTGCATTGTGTGTGTGTGAGGTCCCTCATGACTTTGATCCTCAGCACTGCCGAAAAATATACATTTTGACCATTTGCTTTCCATAACAATCCTCTCTTACTTCTTTTTTCCACCCTCTTTTCTACTTCTTCAGCTACATGTGGCTACATAAACTTAGCATAAACTATCACTATTAATGCCTGTTTCTTTTCACCATTTTTAATGTAGATTGCCATGATAACATGATGGATCCAGCTCATCTTTTCTTTCTCTAGTCCTAGTTGGCTGTCTTGATATAAGTTCACTTCTTTGACCCAATAACCTTGGGCTATTGGTGAATGTGTACCAATAGCATCTGAGTCATGTGGTTTGCATAGAAGTCTGAACAGAATGATTTCACAACAAATTTTATGTCTAGAAATTTTTGAATATTGAGGATAAATAATATGAAAGGGTGAAGTGGGTTATACTAAGACAGAAAAAAAGTAAAATTGGGGTTGGAGTGATACTACAGAGTGTGGGGTGTTTGCCTTGCACGCGGCCGACTGGGGTTTGATTCCTAGCATCCCGTATGGTTTCCCAGCACTGTCAGGAATAATTCCTGAGTGCAGAGCCAGGAGTAACCCCTGTGCCCCTGTGCATTGCCGAATCTGACCCAAAAAAGCAAAAAGCAAAGAAAAAAAGTAAAACTGAGGGGGAAAATGACATGTACCAATCATCACTAGGGTCAATATTCTTTTGGAGAGTTGTATCCACACTACACTATTGGAGCCCAGTGAACTTACTAGCAAAACAAACTAGGGATAGGTAGGATTGGAATGACATGAAATTCACATGAACATAGACCAGAGCGGCCAAAATTGGGCCAAACCTAGTTGAATATGGGCTTATTATGATCTGTTGTTTAAAGCTAGTCACAACATCTCTTAGCTATAATTAGCAAAAGAATCTGGAGTTTAGCCAAAGAAGTAATTTCCATTTTAGTGGGTGTTAGAAACAGTTTTAACTCTGTGCTGCCCTGATCTCTTGGAGTTTCAGGCAGGGAAAGAATTTCGGCCTATTTTAAATGATAGTAACATGTCCTCTTTTTTGTAAGTTCTTTCCTTTATAAATCCCTACAAAATAAAACAGTCAGATTCCCAGAAGATGAAAATCCATTCTCTCCTTCTCGTTCACATAAGTGCATCCTCATGTATTCACAGGCTTCTGCAGATTTTAATAAGGTCCCCTGTGTGGGTCTTTTCAAATATGGGCAAAATACTCAGAGTGAGAAAATGTCACCTCTAATCAAGGGTGCTATAAATGCAGCCTCCTTGGCAGGCAGACAGTTCACAGTGGCTTGTACCAAGACACAACCTTTGCCTATCAGTAACCAAATTGAACAATCTCTTTTGAGCCTCTACATTTTGCATTTCTCCATTTCTATGAAAACCTAGAATTGCACTTTTTAAGGGATACTCTATTTGAATTAGTGAACAGACTGCTCATGACAAGAACTTTTGCTTCCTGGAGAGAGAATCCTTTAGAGACCAGTGTTTCTTATAACATAAGCACCTACTCATACACAGAAACAACCACTCTTAATTCCCATGACATCACTAACTCTTTTTCTGACTGAATCTCTACTTACTTCTCCACTTAACATATCTGCAGTTGGATTGCTTGAGACCTACAGTTTAAATTAAGGATTCATACTTTGACTTGACTCAAACAGGTACTGGAACTCTTCCTGGTCTATCTGGAGCAGGAAGGGTTCTGTGGCTCTTCTTTTGGATCACAGAAAGTCACACACTGAAGTATTTTTAAACATGATCTCTATCACAAATTTTAAATCAGTGTCTCTCAAGCAAATAAAAAATACCTGGGGGGTGACTCAGATCCCTGAGACTGCACCACATTCTCGGATCCTTGCGCTGAACCTATGGTTGGCTGAGAATCTCAGTGGGGCCCCAGATGTCCTGAGCACTGCTTGGAAGGCAGAATTAAAAATATAAAAAAAATAACTTTGTATTTGAATAAGGAGAGGCTACAGGGGTTTTGAAGAAGGACTATAGAGATTAATGATAATAAGTACCTGCAAGGTCTAAATTTGAAACATAACTCCAATCTAAAAGCAATGTGATTTGGGCAAATTCTTCACTCTTCTTGAGCTTTCTGAAGACTTTTTGGGAGTTTTTTTTTAAACATTCCCATGTTTTAGACTCACTGCAGAGTGGCTAAATCAAAATGTACACCTCAATAAGCTCCCTAAGGAGGTATGTGCATATACTAAGGTGTAATAAACTTTGGTAATAAGTGTGTAGAAAACTTGTAGTATGCAGGAGTTAGCTAGATTGGTTACCATCTTTCCATGGGCAGACAGTACCCCTGTCCACCAAGCAAGGCCTAGTATATCAGTATATTACCACTATATACATGGCAGGTCACTGTAGACCTAGTAGTTTCAAACAATACGCACTTATTATCTCACAGTTCCTTGGTACAAAAATTCCAGAGCACATGGTTGGGTTCTCTGCTCAGAATCTCCCGAAGCCACAATCTGATGCAAACAAGACAGGGTTCTCAGATGGTGGTTTCAAGAATGGATCTTGAAAGATCACCTGGGCCATTAATAGAATTGTTTTCTTTCAGTTATAGAAATGTGGTTCTTGTTGTCTTGCCAGCTATTATTGCTCGAAGACCATACTCAACTCCTATAGATTGCTCTTGTCTTGCCACTTGATGTCAGAATCTTAGTAAAAGAGAATTAAGTTTTGTACGTCAAATTTCTTTCAAATAAAATGTTTTTAGCTGTTTTCCTTCTACTACAAATAAAAGGAAATCTCAATTTTGAAGGGGCTAGTATAGTTGATTAACCACAATGGGATAATCTCACTATCTGAAGGTCAACTCTGACATGAAGTACAAGCTATTGTTGGAAATCAAATCCATCAACTTCATTGTCGTGGGCATGAGAACCAGGAAAGGAAAGTCTAGGGGGACACCTCAGAAGGATAGAGGTCCCTGGGAGAGATCAGCAGGAGAGACCTGCTGACACCTTGGTTTTAGATTTCTAGCTTCCAAAACTGTGAGGAATAAACTTTTTATATTTAAGCCACAAAATCTGTGGCATTTTGTTGTAGCAGGCCTAGGAAACTAATATGTAAAATAATAGTACAAGTAAATATTTAACTAAGAGAAACTTGAAAGTGAAATGGCAAGATCCTTTGGGAAAGTTGGAAATGTACTCAAGCACAAGCCCAATCAACCATGTGACAATGAGAGGGTCCCAGGATATAAGAAAAGACAATTAAAAATCTCTATATAAAGAGTAGGAAATAATTACAAAATCATATATGAGTACAATTTGCTATAAATTCATGTTCTAGGAAATACACAATGCTACTGGAATACAGAAAAATATTACCTGCAGTGGTATTTAGCTGCTATCATATTAGGGAACACATACCAACTGGAAGACTAGGAAGATCTAATATGGTTTAGAAGGATGATAATTATGTGCATCTATAGACATGTGTATGTATGTATTTGGTTCTTGGAGAATATTTGTGTTTGCTGCTTACTGACCAATTGAGAATAACAGAGATCCAAAAAAAATTCTCTATATTAAAAAAGGTATTTAAAAGGATATAACTAAGAGACAGAGAGGATAAAAATAGTATTTCTTCACTTTATGTTCTTGGCTAATTCAAATTTTTATAATGATCTTGAATACATTTGGGGGCCAGGAGCATTAAGCAATACCAGGTAAAGAGTAGAGTTTACTTCTGGCTCTATGCTTATAATCATTCCTGGTGTTTCTCTGGGTACCTCTAAAGTGCCAGGAACCAAATCAAGATCACTCATGTACAAGACAAGAGCCTTATCCCTTGTGCTATCATTCTGGTCCTGATTTTGAATATATAGATTAGGAGGGAAAATACATTTTTTCTCCATGTTAGTTTCTAGTTTATTTCTGCTCCTTTCACAATGAACTGATGATATTTATACTGATGATATCTATGATACAATGAACAACCACCTGACAGAATTCATATAAGTACAGTTAAGTCTATAGCCTATAAGTAGGTTGCTGCTATATTTACTGTTTATGATCCAGTTGAACACCAAAAAAATCTATATATTACATGCTTTAAAAAATAGAGATTTTTTTAGACCTTGTATAGCTCCAGTTCAAATATTAACACCTTTAGAAAAGGATGTAAATCATACAATCAATAAAAATTGAATGTCCCACATGTATGGTAATGAATGTTCACTATACTTTGCAATGCAATGCCCATTTCATAATATATAAAAATATTTAACTAAGACAGAGAGGATAAAAATAGCATTTTCTCAAAGATTTCCATATTATTGAGATGGAACTGATATAATGTTACATCTTAATGATATCTCAGAAATAATTGGAGCTTCCCAATTCTCTTCCTTTAGTTATATAATCAGGAGTAAACAGGGATAAAAGATATGCCAACATATAACACAAATTTATGGCTATGGTCCTGATGTACATTTCAAAATTCTAGTGAAGACTGATAAAATGACTTACTTTAATTACCAGGCGTGTGTGTGTATGTGTTTTAATCTCTTTCTGAAAAGAATATAATTATTTTGAAAGTAGCTGTCAGGAAGGTGGGCAGGGAATAGTAAAGGTTATCCTGCATAAGGTATGACTCATCTCCAAACTAATTTCTTTCATGGTAACACCTCACCCTAGGCTGAGGGGATTCCACTTCTTTTATGTCTTTGAGTCAGATGTTTTGGGTAAACCCATACTTCAAAGACAAAAATCAATGAGACCGTATGTTTTTGGGTGTAAGATTTCCGCAAATGAGACATCTAATTTCATAGTATTGGAAGCCTGAGGAAAAAGTTGCTCCCCCAATGAAGTTGTTCGAAAGAGACTAGATTTTCCAGTAGTTTTAAAGACTGAAACAGAGCTGGAGATATAGTACAGTGGGTAGGGTGTTTGCCCTGCAAGTGGCTGGCCTGAGTTTGATCCCTGGCATGCCATTTGGTCTTTCTGAGCCCTGCCAGGAGTCAACCCTGAGCACAGAGCCAGGAGTGTGTCCTGAGCTCAGCCAGGTGTGGCCCAACTCCCACCCTACCCTCCAAAACCCCAAACCAGACAGATTGATTGCCCATGCAACTTCCACTTTCTCCTTGACTTTATGCTCTCACTTGTAGCAGCCAAAGTCCTGTCAAACCCCCAGGGTTTCCAGGAATTAGTAAATCTCAAAAGGAAAACTTCATGCCTATAAATTTATAGTTCTGAGTGCACAGATTTTCTTTAAATTTACTTTTTGTCCCCCCTCCACCACCACCCAATCACCCCTCTAGGACAACTGTTCCAGAGGAGTGATCTCAGATCTCTGAATTTTAATTTATTTCTCCCAGAGTGGAGAAACTGACTTGGACATTGTACTTCCCATGTCCTCTTACCTCTCACATTTTGTTTCATTGCAGTAACTTTAGCTAACAACAGTAGCCAGAAGAATGAATGAACGAATGAATATTGGCTGGTAGCATAAAACACTACTCATATTTTCATTCAGTCAGATCACCAGACACTTCCCTGGTAAGTTACTCTTAGACTTTGTATCCCTAGAGACACTAACTCTCATAAAAAAAAAAGGAAAAAGTTTCTATTTATGAAAGACTGGGTCCACTGTTTTAAATTGTAAAAAGGGTCTGATAGAGTTATTATAGTTTTGAATTGTTAGTTTTTGTTTGTTTATTTTTGTTTCTTGTTAAGGACCCTAAGATGTGACCAGGGAGGCAGGAGCCAGCTGGGCCAGCAGTTCAATGTAATATTATGTGATATTATTCAGGCCCTGAGATACCAGGGATCACCTTGGTCATTCCATTGATGCTTGGGACCTTCGGGCTATAATATTAGTGCATTTGGAGCCTCTAAGCCTGCACCCTGCCATACTCAGAAAAACCAGAGACAGCTGCCTACAAGACAGGAGTCTAACCTGTGTAGTATCTCTCCTCAACTGCTAGTTTCTTACAGTTTCTTTTTCATGTATACAAAAGGACATTTTTATATTTGCTGATTATTTTATTTTTTATAAAACTTATCAATTTTAGGGACATATGTTTATAATACAGCAAATTTTTATAATAAATTATATGCATATTAGCTACAAGCATTTGCACAAATTGTAAATGGAAGAAAAATATTTTTGTTCTGAAACTACAAGGCACAGGGGTTTTCTCCATGAGTATTTCTCTCCTATCTTCACTTCTCAGTAACTGAGAAAATTTGTAATCGAACCCCCACAAAACCAAGATGTATGACAGCTAAAAGTTGCTTATTATCTGTACTGTGGGCATTGTTTAAGCTGGAATATGGAGGGTTTTTTAAAAAAGATTATAAAAATAATTTATTAGAAAGTATATAGAATATGATGAAGATGCAATATTATGTGCTTTTACTTTGTTTTGTTTTGGGGCTGCACCTGGCTGTGCTCAAGGCTTACTTCTGGCGCTGCACTCAGGGATCATACCTGACAGGCTTCGGGGGAGGGGTACCATATGGAGTGCCGGGGTCTGCCACAAGCAAGGCAGACACCCTACCCAGTGTACAATCTCTCCAGCCTCTGTGCTTTTACTTTCTTAAAGATGCAACTTGAGGAACCTGGGAGATAAAATGAGCTTTGTATGTGCTAGCCCTTGTTTGATTTCAGACTTTTTTTTCTATCTTCTGTTTTTTCTCCAAAAGGTTTCCTGCATCTCATCTTGGAGTTCCTTGCTCTTTTCTTCAGCTGATGTTACTCAGCTACTCAAACCATCTATTGAAGGTATTTTTTCCATATCTTTTACATACTCTTCATTTCTGTCGTTTCATATTAGTTTTCTTATCTTGGTTTTCATATTTTTTGTGCAAAGGTATTGGTGCCACTGTTTCATTAGGCTCATTAAACATTTGCAACATGGTGTCACTGAAGTCAATCTCTGAGAATTTACAAAACTAGTTGGTGCAGGTTGAGCATTCTGTATTACTGTCTTCATTCGCTGACATAATGGGTTTCTATGTGTCTTCCCCTGTGGGTCTGTTATGCTCCTACTGTGAGGGTGTTGGAGCAGAGGTGAGGAGATGTGGAATTGAGCCTTTTAGTGTGATGGAGACTAGCTATGGAGGCTGCTGGGACATACCTGGAAGAGAGAGAGAGGGGATTTGGCCTTGGTTCCTAAAAGAAAGTTATCAGGAAATTAGTCTCATCTGGCAGGGTGAGTGAGCAAGCAGAGGTTCTGGGAGATGGAGCTGTTGTTGTTACTGTTTTTGTTTTGGGGTTGCTCAGGGGTTCTGGTGATGCTCAGGGGTTACTCCTGCTACTACTCTTAGGAATTACTCCTGGCAGTGCTCAGAGGACCAGATGGGATATAAGGGATTGAACCCAGGTCAGCCTTGTGCAAGGCATTTGCCTTACCTGCAGTACTAACTCTCCAGACCCTAGAAGATGGGAGTTATGAAGAAACATGATGTTTCATTTTAGAAGCCAAATTTGGGAATGAGAGGAAAGATTCTTCCCATCCAGGATGGGTTCTTTTTTTTTTTTTTTTTTTTTGCCTTTTGGGTCACACCTGGCTCTGCACAGGGGTTACTCCTGGCTCTGCACTCAGGAATTATCCCTGGCGGTGCTCAGGGGACCATATGGGATGCTGGGAATTGAACCCGGGTCGGTCCCATGCAAGGCAAACGCCCTACACACTGTGCTATTGCTCCAGCCCCCAGGATGGGTTCTATACGACCCTGGCATGGAACCACAGCTCTTGCACAAGGCAATCATATTGATTTGGTCTGAGATATTTTTACATTTAAAGTTGAAGCTCAAAACTAAACTTAAAGGAAACCGGGGTCTCTGACAACTGAGAAAAAAATGAGAGAGAGAGAGAGAGAGAGAGAGAGAGAGAGAGAGAGAGAGAGAGAGCTCACATAGACAGAAATGATCAAGTTTCCCATTGCTTATATTCCTTAGCATCACATGAGAAATCCTCAGGCACCCATATTCCTTTCCTCCTGTGAAGTGATGTTAAGGGGAAAGCACAGAGGCAATGTGGGCATATACATAAGAGAGAAGACTATACAAGGTGATTTTTGACCCTAGTAGATAATTTAGCCAAATCTGTTTAATACAACTAGCTCCCTAAACTTACTCTACTTAAGTTTCAGCACCTGGGAGGTGACATTTAACTTTGCCTTCTTTGAAAGGGCACTTGGAGGCATTACCACCCAAACACCCAAGCTGCTTTCGGGAAGTTGAACTCATGAGAAAAAGGGCAAGCCACACAATATTTACCTACCCTACACCCACACATGGAAATCCAGCTCAATCTGGGCTAGTCTTTTGAGAGCATTCGTTTGAGAATCTCCCTATCAAAGATGTCCATTCCCCAGGACTCCAAATAAAGCACTTTCTTTTGAAAACACAGTAAAAGTTGATTATGAGCATAACAGCTAACAGTTATAGAGCATTCTCAACATGTTTTGTGCTAAAAATGGATCTTGGATGAGGCCACTAAATCTTTACAATGTTCCTATGCTATAAAGGAAACTGAGACACAGAGATGTTTAATTAGTTGAACAATACTCAATAAGTAAATGGAAAAAACAGACGATGTAACCCCTGAGCTCTGTTCTTAAATACATTGTCAGGCACCACATAAATACAAGTGTCTGTGTGTGTATGACATGTGTATAAGTGGGTTTAGAGAGGAGGTGCTGGAGGTTACATGAAAACAAAAAAGAAGTGGAGAGAGGAGGGATCTCTTTAGAGCTTTGGAACAACAGTAATGGACATTACTTCCAGGGGTAGTTTAATGGGAGCAGTAAAACACAGCATCAACAGCAGGCTGCTGGCAGGATGTACAACAATTTCTCACTCCGTCCCAGTGACAATTTCAAGAAACCAATTCAATAAACATCATTCACCAATTACTGAGGTTTCTGAGAAACTTCCTTGGGAAAGGTGTGAATTGCAGTAAAAAGTAAGTCCTAGCCTTTTCAGGTCCCACAGCTTTCTCTAGCTTTGCTATGAGAGGAACTAGGAGAAGCAAGTGAGGGTGAGGAGAAAGGGAAGAATAGAAAGGAAAAAAATATCCACAACTCAGTCAGAATCTTTCCATCTCGCACCACCTTATAAAATGAAATGGAACCCCTGCTTTGATTTTTCTTCAAAAAAATCTGAGACCACACAGACAACAAAGGGTATGTACCAGGTTATTAAAACATGAGCTTGGCCTTTGAAATCAGCTTATTCTAACATCCTTATTAGAGAATCTAATGATCCACCCAGAACAATCTTGTGGATTTATCAGATTATCACTTTGTAGGCGCAATTATCATCTCTCCTTTGTTTTTATCCATACTACCTTTACTAATCTCAGGAAAGTCCAACGTAGGTGGAAATATAACAGATGAAACCAGAGCTTGTTGTATAAAAATTGTATCACCATAGACCCGAGAAACATTACCCCTGGAATACCCTAATCATTATTTTAGTGTCTTTGTTTAGACAAGGATAATGAGGTTTTGATATGAACTCTGAATATTTCCCAAACCACACATTATCTACAGGTTTAATTCCACTCTGAATATCACTTTTTCTCCTACCTGTACTGCATACTTTACATACTCCCATGTAATTAAGATGATGAAGCATTTGTTAACATTAGAAGAATAGTTCAGAAGCCTTCCCTATCAGTATTAATTCTGGACTAACATTTCTATGTCTAGGTCTTTCTAAAGAGACCAAAGGCAAAAGTCATTTGAAAAACGATGTTCAAATAGTTTGGCCAAATTTGAATGTGGGTAGGACCAACTTTGCTTTCATAAAAATCTTCTTTGCTTTTGAAGTGCAGAACTCATGATGATTTCAGAGGTGCATTACATTAATGTAGTGCTTGGCTACATTTATTACAAGTCTTCCTTGCAGAGGTGATTTGAGATTTAATAAAAAAGCAAATGTGGTTGTCTGGGTTCAAAGGCCAGAGTGAAGCCAGTGTAGTGACTACAGGCACACTGAAGTTAGGAAACTTTCCTATTTTCTTTACCACAGTGAACACAGTATTTAAAAAAGCATACAGTAAAGAAAATGTACTCAAGACAATTTTGGTAAAATTCATTCACAAAATGGAAGCAAAAGTTTCACCTTTATCTCTTTATGTTCTTTTTTTTTTGAGGTACAGTTGCAAACTTATAAACTTTCATGTTTGCATTTCAGTCATACAATGATCATTTATATCCCTCCACCAGTGCCCATTCCCCTCCACCAATGTTCCCAGGATCCCTCCCACCACTCCCACCCCAGCCCCCACCACCCCACCCTGACTCTGTAGCAGGGCATTTGCTTTTGTTCTCTCTCCTTTTAGGTGTTGTAGTTTGCAATAGAGGTATTGAGTGGCCATCATGTTCGGTCTATAGTCTACTTTCAGCACACATCTTTCAACCCAAATGGGTCCTCCCAACATCTTCTACTTGGTGTTCCCTTCTCTATCTCAGCTGCCTTTTCCTCCAGCATGTGAGGCCAGTTTCCAAGCTTTGGGGGCAGACCTCCTGGTTCTTATCTCTACTACTCTTGAATGTTCTAGTCATCCCCATTTCCCAAAGGCTATGTGCTCTTGACGGCTTATGCAAGATCTCACACAGCTGGATTAGAGCAGATAATCAGCATTTTCTTAAAGAGGAGAATTGAGAAGAGGGTATTATTTGATGGTTAAAAGTCTAACAGTGCTCATATTCTCAGCAATGGGAAAAGCAAAGCTGGTCCAAGAAAAGCTTCTCTGCTCCCCTCTATCTGTACTGTAAGCTGCACGTTATCCCTGCATGATACCATCTTCCTTTGCTACATTCCTATAGGATTTTTGCACATGTCAGGAATTCTGGTAAAGGTAGTAAAAAGGGAAAGGTGTTATTTCTGAACATAAATTTTGGAGCTATTAGGAGGACAGGCGCAAAAATGATTTATTGATGGAAAATAAAACCTTGGACTGACAATCTCAAATTATGTCCTAAGTAAGAGGGACTCCTGACAGTACAACCCTTTCCATGGAAGTTCATCAAGGGCTGGTTCAAGTGATGGTTTCCAGTATAATTCAATTATACTGGATAACCGTACCTAACAAGCCGAATAACCATACCTAACAGCCCCACTTTTCCCCTCCTTTTCAGCTACCATCCATGTTTTATGCCAAGCTAAAGCCACAAAAATAATCTATGAATAAATCAAAGGCTCTATTTTGCAGATAAAAAGTGAGTATTGAGGAAGGAGAGAAAAGTAAATTAAAACTGTGAACTTGGATTGGAAATGAAAAAAATAAGTGGCCCCAAAACAAGAAAGGAGGGAGAGAGAGAGAGAGAGAGAGAGAGAGAGAGAGAGAGAGAGAGAGAGAGAGAAGGAAGGAAAGAAAGATAGACAGAACGACAGGAAGGAAGGAAGGAAGGAAGGAAGGAAGGAAGGAAGGAAGGAAGGAAGGAAGGAAGGAAGGAAGGAAGGAAGGAAGGAAGGCAAGAAACAGCACTCATTCTTGAAGTGTAAAGTGCACACGTAGAAACTACTTTTTTCCATGGCAGAAAACCTTTTAAAATGCAAAGAGGTCACTAATACAGGTATAACAGTTCATATTTTCATTTCAGCACCCAAGTCATAAATTACATTGCTAAGTAAGAATTACTAAACATTTGGGTGACAGAATTAATAAATTAAAAAATTATTCTGTGGGACTATAAAATAATTCTAAAAGAAAGACAAAGTATACCAAACACTTGATCAAAGAGTATGAGTTATTCATATTTATTATCAACAATATAAAATTATATTGTTAAATATAATAAAATTATATTGTTGAGAGTGTTTATTGAAAAGATTTATGTTTTGGGGGTCACACCCAGTAGTGCTCAGGACTTACTCCTGGCTTTGCACTCAGGAATTGCTCCTGGCGGTGCTCATGGGACCGTATAGGATGCTGGGGATAGAGCACGGGCAGGCTGAGTGCAAGGCTAATGCTCAACCTGCTGTACTGTCACTCTAATCCCCTACCAAAAATATTTTTAATATTTATTTTTATTCAAAACACCATGATTTACAAAGCTGTTCATTATACAGTCATGTCAGGTTTTCGTGTTCCAGCCATATGACCTTTCCTCAATTAAGGTCCCCATTTTCCCTCCCAGCCCCAACCTGCCCCCTTCGGTTTTTATACTTTTTATAAAAAAACTTTATTTTATATTACTTTTTCCTACAAAACTTTAAGAAATGGCAAATAGAATGATCAAAAAATAAATCAGTAAGAGCCAATTTGATTGGCCCTATGGTTTTAACCTATGTGAATAAGGAAAATAAAATCCTTTAATACAATATAATAAAATGCTTACTCTCATTTATGTAAGTTCTCAATTCTGGACTCTCAGGCATATTACATTAAATTTTATTTTATATTTGGATCTCATTATGGTAGTGATCATGCCTTACCTGTCTTTAAAGACTTTTAAAGAAATTTCGGAGTTTGCATGAAATAGGTAGGGCCTACTTATGTAAACTTTCCCCCCTACACTTTATATAAACACTGTGGCTTGCAAAGTTGTTCATGGTGATTTGTTATAGGCATCCAATATTCCAAAACGAATCCCACCACCATTATTACCTTCCCTCCACCATTGTCTACAATTTTCCCACCACCCATCAAACCTGCCCCCATATTAGGCAAACAATAATTTATTTATATTGCTTGTTACCAATAAATTGCTAACAAAATGATCAAAAAATATTTCTTTCGAATAAAATTAGTGTAAACTGTTGTATCTCACCATGGTGATAGTAAATGCTCATATGAGGAATTACTAAGTTGTTGTTACAGGTTAAGCCTTGTTTACTGTTTGGTTAGTCGAGATTGGTTGCCTTCTATGTTCCATCCCATCCAACCTGGAGTGCTACTACTGGATTATCAGTGTTGTAGAGTTTGGAGATATTATACAGAAACTTCAGTCAAGAAGTCAGGAATTTTTAACTGGGTGGTAGTGTAGCTGGAGTTAAATTTTTAACTGAGTGGTAGCTTTGGGGCTGGAGCAGGAGCACAGAGGGTAGGGCATTTGCCTTGCATGGGGCTGATGAGGGTTTGATTCCTCCGTCCCTCTTGGAGAGCCCAGCAAGCTACCGAGTGAATCTTGCCCACACGGCAGATCCTGGCAAGCTACCATGGGATGTCAAAAGACCGAGTGGCTGCCCACCTATGAGATGGTCAGACTTCTTCGTCAAAACCCTGAATGAATAATATGAGGCTCTTCGTGTTCCTGGAGTGAGCAGATACCATTGGGATACACTAACACGTGACAGGGACGAATGGAGACATTACTGGTGCCGCTGGAGCAAATCGAAGGTCAACAGGATGACAAGTGACAAGTGACTAGACTCTGTACTGAGACAATGGAATCCGGGCAGAGACATGGCAAAAATTTTTCAGTATTTGAGCAAGCAGCTACTGGGGGTGTGTTTGGGTGAGCCCTGGGCTGGCCCACCCCACTCTGAGAGTCCCGGATATCTAAGCCATGTGTGGGTGTCCAGAGGATTTTGGGATACTATTAAAAAGATTTAAAAGGTGTACCTTAACATGAGATAACTAGAACTAGCATACAGAGCTTTCAAAATACTCCTGGAAAACAAAGCACAACACAAACTAGCAAAAGAGCAATGAAAGCAGTCAATTCCATGACTAGAATGAGAAGAAAAATAACAGAAATTAACGAAACAAAACAACAACAACAACAAAATTGATAGCAGGAATAAGACCAAATACACAGGATCTCGGTAGCACTGTAGCACTGTAATCCTATTGTTCATTGATTTACTCGAGCGGGCACCAGTAACATCTCCAAGGCAAGACTTGTTGTTACTGTTTTTGGCATATAGAATATGCCATGGGTAGCTTGCCAGGATTTGCCATGCGGGTGGGATACTCTCAGTAGCTTGCCGGGCTCTCTGAGAGGAACGGAGGAATTGAACCCAGGTTGGCAAGGCAAACACCCTACCCGCTGTGCTATCGCTCTGGTTCACAGAATCTCAAAATAAAAAAATAAAGATCTCCTAGTTAAGTTTTTTTTAATTTTTAATTTTATTTTGCTCTTTGGGTCACACCCAGTGATGCACAGGTGTTACTCCTGGCTCTGCACTCAGAAACTACTCTTGGTGGTGCTCAGGGGACCATATGGAATGCTGGAAATCAAACCTGGGTTGGCTGCATACAAGGCAAATGCCCTACCAGCTGTGCTATTGCTCCAGCCCCAGGCTTTATTTTTATTTATTAATTGTTTTTCCCCACACCTGGTGATGCTTAGGTTTTATTCCTGGCTGTTTGCTCAGAGATTACTCCTGGTGGGCTCAGGGAGTACTTCAATATAGGTTTGTAAAGTTTGAAATTATGAAGGTTTATAACATATATCCAGCATAGGATAGAGAGGTATTTCATAAGGAAAACATGATCTATAGAAGATCCTCAACATTTTATAAAACCATGAAGACAAATTTAAATTAGTATGAGATACCATCTTCTAACTATAATAAGAGAGGCAAAGAATTGATGCAAATCTGGGGAAAGATTTGATGAAAGACACTGCTGACAGTATGTAAATTGGAAAAAATATGCAAGTTGTTGAGGGGTGTTGGGGACAAGAATATAATTAGTCCTATTTATTTATCTCCAGAAGACTGAAGGACTGGATCATAGGTAGCATGGTGACAGTTATATCAATAACTTATGTCATTATAAAACTCCTGGGGCTGGAGTTATAGTATAAGGGTTAAGGTGTTTGCCTAGTGCATAGTTAAGCCAGGTTTGGCCTCCAGCACCATATAATCCTCCACACCCACCCCAAACCCCTAAAGAAAGGATCCCTGAGCACAGAGCCAGGAATAAACCCTGACATAACTGGATGTGATGCAATCCCCTTCCCCCCACAAACAGCTGGAGACCCAGTTATTATCCTTCCCAGTTCTTTTTCTAATACAAGGATTTTTGCTAGAATACATTTAAATTTTTTTACCTGCCTCACTGATCTCAAAAGAGAAAGTGAAAGAACATAAGTGGTGTTGTTTAAGATAGAAAAATGTATAATTTTATAATAATTATAATAATAATAATAATAATACCAGTCTACAAGTAGTACAGGAAAACTGAAATGTGTAAAATTTCTGCAAAATATGGCTACCATACCTGAATATTTTTATTCTGCTTCAAAACTTAACAATAGTTTGTTTTAAACAGTATGTTCAACATCCTTGGATAGATACAAAGACATGGTCAGCTGTTTTCTTTGTAGAAATGCAACTAGATGTCCCTTTTCTCCCTCACAGCTGTGCTTTTCTGAAGCATTCACAATCAGCAGGCTTCTCAGGGAAACCAGAAGAAGTGCTGTTAGCAGCTGGGTCCCCATCCCCGGCCACAGGTCTCTGTGTAGTTTGTTAGTCTTGAGGTGGGAAGTAGGGACTCTGAATTTTGTTACACTTTTCATTGTCTGCCTTTTACTGTCACAGCTACTTCTGTTGTTAAGGGTGACATCTGACCAGGCTTGTAACCCTGGGGACAGAGAGATGCCTTCCACAGTGTATGGATGACAGGGTTGCTTAGAGAGAATGAAACTTTCTCTCTTTCTGAGATTCAGGTATCATCTTCAAATGTAGGTTCATTCCTAGAAAATTCTTACTAATTCAAACATTTGATTCTCAGTAAAGACCCCCTCCATTGAACAATTAACAAAGAGTAACCCACAATGGGCAGATTGTAATGTACTTCACGAGTAGTTAAGATACCAGGCTAGAATTCTGGATCTGTCTCTTATTAGACCTGTATAACTTTAATTCCTTGTGTCTTGGGTTCTTCACTTTTACAAAAGGAAAATAAGAATACCTATACCTATTTGAAAGGCTTATTGTGAAAACTAGGTGCAACAAAACCCTAACGTGAGCCACATAGTCACAGTACATGTCCAGTGCTTGATAAACAGTAGCAGTAGTTTTTGTCATCATCTCATTCATGTTCTATTTTCCTTTCACTTCTTTCACCATTTCACTAGCACAGGCAGTAGGCAAGGTAACATTTGTTCACCCAAGAGGAAAAGAACAGATGGCCTCGGCTACATTTACAGACACACAACAGGAAGAACTGGACTAGTATGGGCGGAATTGTTTGAGAATGAATTATAGCAGTCAGGAACCAGAGGAAAGTCTTACTACCTACCATGAGTTGTTAGGTCAGCAGAAGGGGCAAAGATGAAAATCAGACAAAACTATAACCTCTTTAGCTACCTAAAACTTCTGTAAACTGATACAGAAGAAAAAAGTCTATTAGTGTTAGGACAATTTAAAGTCATACCCAGAGTCTATAAAACTACAGGATTTTTTCTTTTGGAAACATCATTGAAATGTCCTGTTACTGCCTTCTGACATGTAAAATCATGGGTCAGAGTTCTACTTTGGCCTGAGATATAGAAAGCTGAAATAAATGTCCATTTGAAAACCATGATTTTTTTTCTTCAGTGCTTAAAGATGGCTGAAAATGCAGAACAACAAAGTATTTTAGAGTCCAAGAAGACAGATCTTCCTCCAGTAAACGATGTGGATAAGCTTGTAGACAATGAAATGTAGACACTGGGTACCGTTCAAGCAGGTAAGAATTCAATAAAATAGCTAATAAAGACTTGAGATTGAATGAAGAAAATTATGATAGGACAGAACCCATGACAGTACTCAGAAATTTGAAGTATTTTGCCTTATTCAGAGTTTTTTCCATAGATACTCCAACAAACACTTACATAAAAGCCTGGCGGAGGACAGTATCTGCTACCAGAGGTAAGGAGGCAATGCCACTCCATCAAACACAAATCATAAAATAACCTACTAGAAATAGATAAAATATTTGAATACTTTATCAAGGACTAGAGCGATAGCACAGCGGGTAGGGGGTTTGCCAACCTGGGTTCGATTCCTTCGTCCCTCTCAGAGAGCCCATCAAGCAACCGAGAGTATCCCGCCCGTACAGCAGAGCCTGGCAAGCGACCTGTGGCGAATTCGATATGCCAAAAACAGTAACAAGAAGTCTCACAATGGAGATGTTACTGGTGTCTGCTCAAGCAAATCGATGAACAATGGGATTACAGTGCTACTTTATCAAATAAAATATGAGAACAGGCATGTAAAAATATGCTGAACATAATTATTAGTAAAATGCACATTTAGATTACAGTGAGAAACCATTCATACACTTATTAGAATGGCCGTATATATGCAATTAAATTTCCATAAGAAAAAATGTATTTTAACAAAAGATGGAGACAGAACAATACTACGATGGGTAGGACTTTTGTCTTGCACACAACTGACCCAGGTTCAATCCCCAGCATTCTGTATTGGTTCCCTGGGCATCACAAGGAGTGATCCTTGAGCAAAGAGCCAGAAGCAAGTCCTGAGCACTGCTAGGTATGGCCCCAATTCCAAGGTAAATAAATAATTAATTAAGTAAAAACCAACCTCCTCCAAAACCTTAAATATGTATTTTCCTTACAACTCAATAATATCTATGAACTGAAACTGATACATATAAGTTATAAAAAATTTACTCATTATTGGCCCAGTCTGTCCTTCAACTAGTAGGTAAACAAACTAGCCACGGCATATTTACAATTCAATGAAATGCTATACATCAGTGAAATTATGGATGATTTACACATGTAAATATGTGGAATAAATATCAAAGGTGAATGTTAGTAAAAAAATCTAAACTTCATTGACTATCACTGTATCACTGTCATCCTGTTGTTCATCAATTTACTTGAGCGAGCACCAGTAATGTCTCTATCTCTCCCAGCCCTGAGATTTTATTTTATTTTATTTTATTTTATTTTTTAATTTTTTATTGTGGAAAGTTACAAAGTTTTCAGGTTTAAATCTCAGTTATACAATGCTCGAGATTTTAGCAGTCTCTCCTCACTCATCTTTCCCAATAATTGGAGGCTCTTCCAGAGTCAGGGGAATAAGACCTATCATTACTGTTTTTGGCATATCAAATACACAATGGGTAACTTGCCAGGCTCTTCCCGTGTGGGCAGGATGCTCTCCATAGCTTGCTGGGCTCTCTGAGAGGTGTGTGTGTGTGTGTGTGTGTGTGTGTGTGTGTGTGTGTAATTTGTTGTCTACTGTCTAACTCCATCAAATATGGTGTGGTAATTATGGGAAATGGGTAGGAAGTATCTTATAATGTGTCCAGAAAGTGGCCTGGAGCATGGTGGTGGTTGGGTAGTGGATGTCGCTGCTGGGGCTGGGTCCCTTGGGTTGGGGAGGGTTCTCACCCGCCCCCCTCTGGAGCGCCCCGAGGAAAATAGCCTGGCGCAGAGTCAATTTTCTTCATTGACTATATTATTCATTAACCTATGAATATAAAATTGAAAGGTCAAAGATGCAGAAAGAAAAGATAAGTTGGTGGTTGCTAGAGAGCTAAGAGTATGAGGAATGACAACTCACAAGTAACTTGAAAGAACTTTGGAATGATGAATGTAGCATTGTAGCACTGTCATCCTGTTGCTCATTGATTTGCTTGAGCAGGCACCAGTAATGTCTCCATTGTGAGACTTCTTATTACTGTCTTTGGCATATCGAATTCGCCACGGGTAGCTTCCAGGCTCTGCCATGCAGGCAGGATACTCTCAGTAACTTGCTGGGCCCTCAGAGAAGGACAAAGGAACCAAACCCAAGTCAGTCGCATGCAAGGCAAACACCATACCCGCTGTGCTATCGCTCCAGTTCTGGAATGATGAATATGTTCTATAAATGACAGTGACTATTACAGGCTGTCAAACTGATATAAATGCAAGTTTTAAAGGATGAATTTTATTTTATACAAATACTACATTAATCCTGGCTGTAAAGATAAATCATAGTTAGATGACCATGATAGGTCAGTCCACTATATCCAAAAGATTAATTTTCAGCTGGAACTTTATATTCCTATGTTAACCAGTAGGTTAGATATAAAAATTGGCTTCCCTAGACGGAGGAGGTGCAGCTGGTACACCTTCTCCAGATGGAGCCCTGGCGACACTGAGCAGCAACTAACACGGCTCCGGGTTGCGGGACTGGAACACATCCGAGCCTCGGGGGGTGGGGCACTGGAGTGGGGCGGCGCTATCCCAAACTCCAAATGGTCCCGGCCGCCGGAAATCACGCCCTCGACCCACCCTCGGTGCCATCTTGCCACATTCAACAGAGAAGAGGCCAGGCAGTCTGGTGAGCAACACGGCCGGAGAAATGCTCCGGACCCGAAACTGAGCCAGCAAAACCAGGGATCCAGACGGAGGAGGTACAGCTGGTACACCTTCTCCAGATGGAGCCCTGGCGACACTGAGCAGCAACTAACATGGCTCTGGGTTGCGGGACTGGAACACATCCGAACTGTGCATCCGAACACATCCAGCCGCATTAGCGGCCAAGCAACCTTTTCTAAAAACTGAAAACATACAATCTTTTAATGGAAAACCAATTATCAAATGCTTCCTTAGAAGGGCTGTCTTTCTTGGGGGCATAGTCCAACAACAATAGTGAGTTTTGTTTTGCAATATGGAACGTAATCAAGGTAAAGAGAAAATGAAGTGAAATTCATCAGTAATACAGTTGGGGGTGGGGGGCGGGGGCGGGGGGTATACTGGGGATTTTGGTGGTGGAATATGGGCACTGGTGAAGGGATGGTGTTTGAATATTGTATAACTGAGACATAAAACTGAAAACTTTGTAACTTTCCACATGGTAATATAATAAATTTTTTTTAAAAAAAATAAAAATTGGCTCCCCCCAAAGATGTGTTTAATGATCTCACATCCCTATGATGTAGGCTTGTGCAGACAATCCTTCACTATGGAATAGTGTAACACAAATTGTGAGTAGAGAGGATAGAAAGAGAAGTTGGGCTTTGAAGTCCAGTGAAGATGATGGCCAGTACTAAAACAGTTGGACAAAATCCATTGTATCAAAATTTCACTTGTGCTGGCCCTTCTGTAAATATTTTCTATAATCATAAAATGGCAAAAGTGCCATTTAATGGAAACAGCTGGTTTCATACTGTATCACCCAGCAATAAAACATGAACTTATGTTGATGGAACATTTTTCTGAAAATTGTCTTGTTTACCAAATATAGGCAGGAAATCCCTTGTGAAAAAAAGTTCTACTTTCATATTAGTTCATAAAGTATGGTGAGAAATTCTCAAGAATTTCAGAGTTGAAGCTTCCTTATTTTGTAGTGAACAATAGATTCAATTGCGCTAGGGAGTTTCTTTCAATGTCCTAAGTTTCATTTATTTTTCTTATCAGCCTCAAAAGCATTTTCAAATTATGAAAACAATGGAAGTATTCTTGTTTACCACATGTGAAAGTTAACCCAGGTTATGGTGGGTTATAAATTCTCACAAATCTAGTATAAAATAAAATGACTGCACTGAAAGAAAAGATTTTGGAGGCTAGGATTTTGTTGGAAAGCATCTAGTAAGGAAGGAACGGCATCACGGTCTTGGGTAAGAGTCAACAGAATCTAACCCTTTTCTACCAAAAGCCATTTTATTTTTTTGGTAAAGCCTCATTAACTTTTATCTTCTGAAAACTTGGCCATAAAATTTATATCAAATACAAGAAGGCTGTCTTTTGGTTTTGAAAGGTGTCTGAGTCACTTAAGAATAGCAGGGTTTTCTGCTTGAGGAAGACCGTCTTTGGTGTTGAAAGATGTCTGAGTCACTTAGGATATGTAGAAGAATGGCTCCGTGCCAACTAGTGGGTTATCTAACATCTGAGCAGCCAAAAGTTCATGTTGGCTGTTTGCATTAATCACCATAATTTGACTAACAAGCCCAAAGTGACAGCTCAGCAGCAGCAGGGCACTAAGGCCACCAACTGAACAGAGACAAGGAGTAAAAGGGAGACACAGAAAACCCCTTTTCTCCTTTGTGACTGATAATTTCCAGTGTCAGTAAAAAGGCATCAGTAGTTAAAGCAAAAATATGAAGGAAAGCCCAAGTGGGAGGAGAACAATTGCAACTTAATGCTTTTATAGGCATGTTTTTATTTCTTTTTGACAATTTGTAGGCAGTTTCTCTCTGACCTTTTGCTTAACCCTCCCTGAACTTTAAGGCATCCTAGTTTCCTTTGTTTGGACCGTCAAAAATTCAAGATGGGTACGTGGGTACTTTTGATTTACATATATATATATTTGATTTATATATAAATATATATATATTTCCCTAAAGTTTGGAAATAAAGATACATATATAAATCTATCTATATATCTATCTATATATCTATCTGATGATCCTTCTATTTCCAAACGTTAGGGGAAAAGTTTTTTAAAATAATTTTAGCAAAATAAGAAAGAATGCTTTTTTTACAAGGAACTAGAAGTGGGCTATACCTCTTACCAGTACCACTGTCTCCCTACCACTTTGTACACAGCTATGCAGAGGCACACAGTGAAATAACCTGAAACAACCTGAGTGCAGATCACTCACTTTTGAGGCACTTATTTCTGGAGCAATTGGTTGGGAGAGCCTTTACCTTGACCTTACTATTTAATTTAATTTTGATTCTTTCTTTGCCCCAAGCACATGGTATGGTCAAATATTAGGGATATACTTTTTTCCTATCTTTTATTCTTTTTCTTGCTATCATTCTTTCTTTTTTTAAACACACCCCTTTGCTTCCTTTGAGGGGACAGTGTAGCACATTTGTTAATGGCCACTCTTAACTCTTCAGTCCAGTGTTTTTAAAAAAATTCCCAAGTCTTGACTTGAGTTCTACAGAAAGCCAATTTGTGAGACTCTCTTTTCAACAAAGAAGAAGCAAAACTACTTAGAACATAAGTTTGTGGGCCTTGTAAATCTTCACAAAACATAGGCATGCTCAATATCCTAAACATGTTGACAAAGGAGCCTGTTAATTCCTACAGCTATAACATATGTTGCTCCACACAATCTAGTCTGGAAATTCTTAACTCACTAGTTTATTTCCTCTCTCCTAGTTCTGTAAATGTAAAGCTACATTCTATTCTAAAAACCAAATCCACCAGGGCTGATGAGTACAGGGGTTAAGGCACTTGCTTTCCATGAAACTGACCCACTTTGGTCTCCAGAAACAGTTAGGTCTCGTCTGAACCCCTGAGTACTCCCAGGACTGATCCATGAGTAGAGAGCCAGGAGTGAGCACTGAACACAACTGAGTGTGGTCCAAAACTAAGACAACAAAGTTGTGCATATCAAAACTAAAAGCATAACCATTTTAAGCATAACCATTGTCATCATGTTCCCTAAGACAAAATAATCATTTCTTAAAATAAAAGAAAATCCTACACTATAGTTTATCATCTAGCTTGGATCTTACCTCCATCTCCCATTTCCTGGCTTTGCTGAACAGGAATAATTGATACAACTCAACTCCAATCTTTCTAGCCTGATTTTTAACATCAGCTGCATTTCTCTCTGTGCTAAAAAAGATGCCTCGAAGAGTGAACTTTCATGATTGTATTCATTATAGTTGTGCTTTATGATTACTTTACACATATTGTACCATTTAAGAATGCATGTGTTACATACCCCTAAATTAATCTGTAGTAGAGGCATTTTATGTTATTTCCCTGCCAAATAATTTGTTTCTGTCTGGTCCATCTTAACAACTATAATTTTTCAATGTGTGCCTTAAAGGGAAGCCATAACATGTTTTATGAAAAAATTCTGGGTACTAATAAGATAAAAATAGATATTTTTATACTATACTTTCACGTCATTGGCAGTTTACCTGTTCAAAAAGCCTAATTTACAAAAAATGTTAACTTCACAACTATAGGCTACCTTTTGATTTAATACATTTTTGCTTTCAGAAAACAAGTAGCAATATACTCTTATTTCATGATTACTAAAATTGATGATTTTCAAATAGAAATGGATAAGATAACGAGGAATACTCATTTTGATTAAGTCAAAATATTCTGTACATATTTCTCAATAATGTTTTTAAGTGTGGGTTGTTGGCATTTGGAAGAAAACAAATCTTGCTGAGCACAGGAAGAGGACCTTCTATTTTCACAGAGATTTCAAAGTCTGAGTCATTCTTGTCATTTTCAGGTTTAACTGTCCAAAGCTGAGTCACAAAGATGGGGTGAAGTGGGGGTTAAACTGAGTTTTGAAGTTAATCTGGCAATTTTAATAGGTGGTTGGTGACCTGTGACATCACCCTGGGGTCTACTTCATTCATTGTCACCTTATCCACCTTTGAGAATTCTTGTTCATGGCTCTCCAAATAAGCTATTTGGCTCTCTTCATTTTTCAAAAGTGATTATAACGTAGTCATATCAAACCAGCTCCAAACATTTGGATTTATAAATCTTAATACCTGTATATCCCAAGTTCTTCAATGTAGAGCAGTAGTTAGCATTTTTAAAAAAAAAGATCAACCAGTTTTCACTCTTATACTTCTTTGAGTCATTGTGAAGAATAAATGAGTTGATATATGTACAATGATTTAAATTGGATCAAGCATAAGGTAAGTTAAAAATACTTAATAAACAATAAATGTTGTAAACAATAAATGTTGACTACTACTGCCATCACCACCACAACTACTACTATTACTGCCACAGTCTCCACCACTACAACTACAATAATCACTGCTAGTTTTATTACTGCTGTTGCTACTGAATTTTTCAGGATAAATGTGCTATATTTATTTATTTAAAAAAATTTTATTAGTGAATCAGCATGGGGCAGGAGTGATAGCACAGCGGGTTGTAGGGCGTTTGCCTTGCATGTGGCCGACCTGGGTTCGATTCCTCTGTCCCTCTCAGAGAGCACAGCAAGCTACCAAGAGTTTCCCGCCCGCACTGTGAGGTACAGTTACAGTTATAAACTTTCGTGCTTGCATTCCAGTCACACAATGATCGAGTACACATTCTTCCACCAGTGCCCATTCTCCACCACCAATGATCCCAGCATCCCTCTCACCACCCCCATACCATCCCCCCTTTACTTGGTGGTCCCTTCTCTATCTGAGCTGTCCTTTATCCCAGCATGTGAGGCCAGCTTCCAAGCTGTGGAGAAAACCTTCTGGTACTAATCTCTACTGTTCTTGGGTGTTAGTCTCCCATTCTGTTACTTTATAAATAAATGTGTTTTAGATTAGTTATGAATTGACAATCTGTGAAAAAAATATTGTCACTTAACACACAGTATGCCTAAATAATATTTTCATTTTTATTCATATTTACAAACAAAAATACGAAGTACTGTTACGATGTTTTATAACATGCAAATATTTCTATACTTTCACCTTCTGTGAAAGTATTGAAAACACTTGTTTTAGATCATTTCAAGAAACTTGCATATCAAAAGGTAGACCATGTTATGTGTAGACCAGCAGCATGATCAAAGGGGAGCTCATTAGATATATATATTCTTAGGAGGCTGGAGAATAGTATAGCATGCAAGGCTGACCTGGTATAGATCCTTGGCGTCTTCTATGATCCCCTGAGCAATTGCTGCATGCAGAGAGAGGAGTAACCCCTGAGTATTGCCAGGTGAAGCTCCTCAAACTCCAAAGAAATATATATTCTCAGGCTTTACCTCAAATCTACAGAAATAAAAACCTGCATTTCCACAAGATCCATAGTTGATTTTCATTTGCATTGACATTTGAGAAGTACTCAGAAAACATTGTATATTTTATAATTGGACATGATATATATGTCCCATATATAGATGCTTCATCTTCAAAGATTTTTGAACTGGAATCCAATAAAAAGAAACTTGTTCTCTAAAATTGTTGAGGCTGCAGAGGTCACTTGTTGTTCTGTGTTCTCAGGACATAAAGAAAAGAGAACTAAAACCACGAAGGCACGATTGTTACTAATGCTTACTACCTACTGGGTATTTGGGTATTTGTTTCCTTATGTTTATTTCATAGGCACCTCCTTTGACATATTCAAAGCCAAACTTATGGATTCTGTGTTCTAGTTGTATTCCCCAGAAGCTGAGCCTGTGAATATGACTCATTAGAAAACATTCCCAGAATAATCTAGTAATAAAGAAAATAGAAACAGAAAGAGATGGAAGCTAAGCAAGGAAACAATATCAAGTCTCACATGGATAACCTTAGTTCAATCTCAGATAACTGTGGAGACAGGGGAAACTCTGCAATGCATGTTCAGTCCCTGGGTCTGTAGTATGGAACATAGCAGCAAGTTTGAAGTGAAGAATCTCAGACTGTGTGTACACTAGCCCTAAGAACTTTGCATTTTAACTAGATCCCCCTGTGTAATTCATAATCATACAAAGTTTTGAGAAACACATGTAAAGATGCCTTAATTAGGTGAAAGAATGATAAAATATTTACATATTACTATTTTATCAATATTTAAATATGAGCTGGTCAAAGTTTCCCTAATTTTCTTAATGAAATCATTTCCTAGTCTGTTCAAGTAGGCAAAGGAGTTTCAGTAGCCTCAGATGACCTTTGACAAAGAGATCCAGGTTCTTTTCCCTCCCAAGTATTTATTGTGAGTGAAAAGATTACCAGGAGCAGGTGAGCATATAAATGGAAGGGAGGACGGAAGGAAGGAAGGAAGGAAGGAAGGAAGGAAGGAAGGAAGGAAGGAAGGAAGGAAGGAAGGAAGGAAGGAAGGAAGGAAGGAAGGAAGGAAGGAAGGGAGGGAGGGAGGGAGGGAGGGAGGGAGGGAGGGAGGGAGGGAGGGAAGGAGGAAGGGAGCAAGGAAGGGAGGAAGGGAGGGAGGGAGGGAGGGAGGGAGGGAGGGAGCTCAGGTTAGGGAAAGCAAGGGAAGGGAAGGGATTGGAAGACAGGGAAGGGAAGAAAAGGTGAGAGAAGGGAAGGCAAGGGAAGGATATATTAAATGTTCACACTTTTTTTTCCAAAATTTAATAATTATCTCTATTGGCAAGCTACCGGTGGCATACTCGATATGCCAAAAACAGTAACAAGGACAGTCCTCATTCCCCTGATCCTGAAAGAGGCCCCAGTACTCCACTGGGCTACACTAGCACATGACAGGGATGAAAGGAGATGTTACTGGCACCTGCTTGAGCAAATCGATGAACAATGGGATGACAGTGATCACAGTGATGAATAATTGTCTCTATGGTGTTTATCAAGTTATTTAACATCTGGAAAAGTACTGTGAATCTACACATACATAATAAACTCACAAATTAAAACTCTACACAAAATGAAAGGAAAAGAATCAGAGACATAATGTATGAGCTGCCTGTAGATGGACCATCAGTTACTTCTTGGTAGCTTCTCTCCGCTGCTTTGGAAGCATTTATTTGAGATTTAGCAAACAGCTCCCTTAAGAATTGATACAGTGCACACCAATTAAAGCCAATCACTGCTTAATATTTTTCATGATTAATCATCAATTTTTATACTCATTGCAGATTTGAAACTGTTTCCCAAATATATGCCTTGAGAATAGATACTTCTTGCCTTTACTAGTAGCATCCCAGAACAAGTGCAACATTTGTAACTTGAGTAATTAGCATCTGGTCTGTTCTTTCGAAACTGTGAGTATCTCCCTCTCTCTTGCTAACTCTCTCTCTCCCTCTCTCTCTCTCTCTCTCTCTCTCTCTAGCTCACTCTGGTTTAATTAATGCTAATGCATACTGTCCTACAAGAATTTGCAAGCTGTACTGAGAAATAATGCAGTGTTAGTTTTATAATTTAGTGCACAGAGCACATTTGTGCAAAAGCTTTGTAAACTGGGCCTGTGGTCAAAAGGAGCAATTAGCACTTTGTTAGTATGCAATGATCTACTAATCTGTGCAGTCCCCAAAAGCAATTGTCTGTTCCATTTTGCCCTCATGTGCAAATTTTTTCCAGTGTATACAGCACTGCTCCAAAAATAACACATTGCACGCCTGGTGCTGTAAATTGGGTTCATGATGATGAAGACATATCAATTAGAAAATATTTGTGAGGCAAGTAGGACACATAAGCTAGGTCCTACAATTTTTTAACACAAGGAAGTTAGTTGATATACAAGCTTCATGAGAAGCTGAAGTTCTTTATCTCTCCATATTTCACAAGAGTTATCTTCATCTGGACAAAGACGGTGTGAAGGACATTTGGAGGGAAAATAAGATTTCAAACTAGAATAGTTAACCCAAAATCACACTGATGTCGACTTCATTAACACTGCAGACTGATTTGCATTTAAACAGACACCATCAGTTCCTTCATTTAAATAGCACATAGGCACCATATAACGATTTGTACCTGCTTTGGACTTCTCACGTCCTAAGTGAAGCACGTGCCCATGTCAGGGTAATAATACAAATAATAATAATGTCTTACATTTTTATAGTCACTCAGTTTCCCAAGATATTTCAGATACACTAGTTCATTTGAGTCTCACCACATAAATGGGTAGGCATTAACATTGCCACTTTGCTGATGTGGAAATGTGGGTTCAGAGAGGTTGGGTAATTTGTACAAAGTCACACAGAAGGTATGCCTTTGTACAACTTCAGATCATGGGCTTTGAAGACTGATGGCCTGCGAACACATCTCTCCTTTGCTTCTGTCTGAATGTATGAGCCTGGTTTCACCCTTCAGTGTTCCAACTTCTTTGAAATGATAATGATATTCACAAGAACATATGCTCACTACTATTCATCACAGCATTCAAAACAGTAGCTAGGATTTGGAATCAACCTAGATGTCCAATGACAGATAAGTAGATCATGAAGATGTGGTATATATACACAATGGAATACTACACAGCTGTAAGGAATGAAGAAAGCAACATGGATGAAATCAGAAGACATCACGTTAAACAAAATAAGCAGAAGAAGGGCAAACACAAGATGATATCACTTACATATGGTATTTAGAATCAGTGGATGAGGTAATACAATATTTTAAAGGGGGAGATGCCCTGATCAAACTTGGCCCCAGAGTATAGGGAGAAGGAAAGAAAGAGTGTATGGGAGAAGGAGAAGAGACAGATGAGAAGTACCTGAGGTCAATTCAGGGTAATCAAAGGAATAATAAAGACAATTTTTAAACCATAGAGTCAACAACACTGAAATAAAGATACACAAATTTTAACAACCAAACTTAGAAATGTGCCTGTCAAGAGGGCAAACTGGAATGGTGGTGGTGGTGGTGGTGGTGGTGGTGGTGATGGTGATGGTTATAGTGTGTGTGTGTGTGTGTGAGAGAGAGAGAGAGAGAGAGAGAGATAGGGTAGGGGAGAGGGTGGTTATGAGAGAACATTGGTAGAGGGAAGTTGACACTGGTGGTAGAAGTTGTGCTGCAATATTGCAAGTCTTAATGCAACTATGAGTAACTGTAAATCACGGTGCTTTAGTAAATGTGAAAAAAATAAAATGGGAATAATAATTGTGTCACTTGCCTCAGGGGGACTATTTATCCTCATAATATAAATCTAAACAAAGGAATGTCTGATACAAGTATTATTATAAACATCATAATCATGATCTAGCATAGATTTATTCTTAAATATTATAATTTTCTAAGAATCCAAAGATAACTAGCAAATAGAGCTACCTTTCATTAACAAAGATAAATTTGGGGGGGCTATAAAGTCATCAACCATATATTTAAAGGTGAAGGGAATTGAAGGAAAAATCAATGCTAGTAACTTGAGAAAAAAAAACTGTTGTAGGAATAATGGTGAATACTGCTTTCATTGTCATCAAAGGATATATATGTACTAGGCTGGTAGTTAGCTGAAGCGTGATTTTGATTTTACATGAAGAAATAATCCTTTAGTGGAAAACCTGGGTTCTTGGGGAGTGTGGCAGATTACAAAGTGATCACAAACACCAGCTTTCCTTTTATTAGTGGTCTTTGGGAGGTGACTTTGCAGCTACTGCCATCAAGAGCTGAAGGCTTTTTTTTTTCAGTGATGATTCTAGTGGCTTGTGGTTTGTTTTGGCAAATAGTGGAAATGATGACCTGCCAGTTCTGAGTCTAGGCCTCAAGACATTTTATAACTTCTGCTCTTGCTCTTGGAAAGCTGCCCAGTTTGCCTAAGCCAGCTTGCTGGAGAGGAGGGGAAGGCTAGTTACTTCTTGTCCCAGAAGACAGCAGTGAATTCAGGAGACAGTCAGCAGTCATCCAGCTCACAGGCACCTGACTGCATGTGCAAAAGTGAGCCCAGCTGAGTCCAAAAGAATCCTCCAGCTGAGTCCAGGCCAGATTGCCATCCCACAGCCACTGGGACAAAAATGAAGGGTGCTGTCTCAAGCTGCCAGGTTTAGGGATGGTTTGCTACAAGTGAGAGATAATTGACAGAGGAAAATGGCAGATCTAACCTTAAAAATCCTCGAAGAAAATATAGGCACCTCTTCAGAATTGGAAATTATTAAGAACAACAATAACAACAAACAACATATGAGATAGAAATAGGATATTTTAGAGGTTTTGTTCTGATATTTTTGTTTCTAAATGAGTGAAATGGACATTTAAGCTTCAGCTGAAGATTTACTTTCTATTTGCAAGAAAACATCATAATCTTTTAAGTTTGCATTCGAAAACATTATTGAGTATCTATTCTGTCCTAAAGGCTAAGAAAATAAATTTATTTGTCAAAAAGAGAAAATAAGAACTGTGCTAAATGTAATTGTGACCACATAGTAGATTCTTGGTTTTTCAGAGGACTAGCATCAGGACCACTGAAAAATATAAAAATACAAAGATGCTCAAGAGTCTTATGGAAAATGGTGTATTACTTGTATGTAACTTATGAAATTCTCCTTAATATTTTAAATCCTCTCTAGATAACTTAAAGGACTACAAATATAAATTCCATGCATATAGTATCTAATGCTGTATCATTTAGAGGACAATGATAAGAGAAACATCTGTATGTGTTCGGTATAGATATAACCATATCCTCCATCCAAAAAGAAGCCAAAGTTGAATCTCATCAGAGACTCTCAACCCTAAGACTATAGGTTGATTCTGATTTTTCTTATGTACTGTGTGATCAAACATTTTATCTTCGAATAATTCTCTTCTCTGATCAAAATATGTTCACAATACTTAAGAGGAAGGCCAGCAAAGTGCCTAATTCAACTGTCTAATCCATGTGCCTAATCCAACTGACTCCTGACTTTTTATGAATAAAATAATATTTTATTTTATAAAATGTTTATGAAAAATGAACTAGTCCCTGATGTTCCATTTGTTCTCAATGGAACGAACATCTCCAAATGCAGCCGCTATGTGTACCTGGGTCAAGAACTCAACATGAGGATTGACTTGGCACCAGAACTGCTCAGGAGGAAGAGAGCAGCATGGAACACCTTCGAGAACGTTGAAGAAGTGGTTAAGAGGACGAAGAACCTCCGGCTCTGGGCACATCTTTTTTACTCCACTGTTCTTCCTGCACTAACATATGCCTCAGAGACCTGGGCCCTACATAAACAGTATGAGAATGCTATTCGGGTATCCTAAAGAGGAATCGAAAGAACTCTGCTTGGAATATCACATTACACTCAAGTAAGAGAAGGAATCCGGAGTTCCGACCTCCGTCGACAATCAAGAATCAGGGACACTGTCTCGTGTGCCAGGACGTCAAAAATCGGATGGGCTGGACTCAAAGACAACTGCTGGACTAGAGCTGTTATCGACTGGATTCCACGGAATGTCAAAAGACCTCGTGGCCGCCCACCAACATTCAGGTTTTCTTCGTCAAAACCCTGAATGAATGATTTGAGGCAGTTCCTGTTCCTGGGTCGAGCAGATATCACTGGGCTACACTAGCATGCGACAGGGACAAATAGAGACGTTACTGACACCCGCTCGAGCAAATTGAAGATCAATGGGATGACAAGTGATACAAGAAAATAATTATTAGAAGATTTATTTTATGACACAGTAAAACTATATGAAATTAAAACTTAGTTACCAACAAACAAGTTTTGTTGGAATACATTAAAATGCATTTATTATTATTTATCTGTGCCTGATTTTGTTCAAACACACTCTAAAAAGGCAGAGGTAGGTATGCCAAATATTCTTTATCAACAGAACCAAAATATTTATTTATCTATTATTTATCTATTTTTGCTTTTAAAAGTGACCCATGCATTATGTTCTCACTTGACAAGCTTCACTTGTCAAATTACTAATAGTTGGGCCCAGAAAAGCGGGTCAATGGTTTGAAACATATGTTGTGTAGCCAGGAGGCTTGGGTTTGATTCCATGGTCCCCAAAACAACAACAGGAGTGATTCTTGAACAGGCTTGGAGGTAATTACTGAGTACCACCAGATATAAATGTACAACTGTACATTTGATGAATAACATTTTATATATGACCTGAAAGTCAAAAAAACAAAAACATAAAACCATATTCCAAATTATTACGCTATCACAAAATGTAGTATAAATGATTTTGCCCCATAATTTAAATATTTTTCTTTTCTTTCTTTCTTCTTTTAAGATATAGTTTTCTTTATTTTTTAATTGAATCACTGTGAAATACATAGTTACGTGGTTGTTCAGGACTGGGTTTCAGTTAAACAATGTTCTAATACCAATTCCTTCACCCATGTACATTTCCCACCACCAACACCAATTTCTCTCAATTTCTCTCCTGCCACTCTCCCCACCTCCCCACCTCCCCCCACCTGCCCCAGCCTGCCTCTCTCTCTTCTCTCTCTCTCTCTTTCTCTCTCTCTCTCTCTCTCTCTCTCTCTTTCTATCTCTGTCTCACTTTTTCCTTCTGGGCATTATGGTTAGCAATATAGGTACTGACAGATTATCATATATATCTTCTTACCTACTTTCAGCACTCAGTTCTTGTCTTCAATATTTTGCTTATTGGATTTTCTTTAAATTAGAGTGCCTTTATCTCTTTATACTATAACTAACTTTCTATTGTTCAGGTGAATCTAGAGATATATGATTTATAAAAGATCTAATGTCACTATTAGTTAAGACTATGTTGCCTACACTCTTCTAAGAGTTATAAGACAAAGCCAAAGTCTAGCCTCTACTCAAATTCTAATGGATTTATCTGGAAAAGAATTAATTACTTTTGGCTTGAAACCCACTCTGGGTAACTACTGTACATCTGAATGATAACATTTTATAAATATGCAAAATGCTTTTGGAAACAGTAAAAATCAGATAATTCACACCAATAACAAGGAAGCCCAGTACAGATTAGCACATTTCTTGGGAGGGAGGATTAATTGAAAAAAAAAATGGTGTAAGTTGACTGAATCACCCTGTAAACTGTGCCCAGAGAGACACACACTGTTGACGGGAATTTTTCTGTAAAGATACCATAACATATTTGGTAAACATAATGGGAGTTGCACTTGCAAGAGACCTCATTACAGCTTTTGGCTATGAAATCTTGGTGGAGAAGCAGGGTGAGACTGCTGGGTTTTCTGTGAGAAGTATTGAATTTGTGGATTATTAAGGAGGTGAGAAACAGTAAATACATGGGGTTACACTGTACAGCACTTTCCTAAATCCATCTTGTTTTTGATTTTTGGTTGCTACAGACAGTGATTCCAAGCTGAAATGAAAGCCCAGGGCTTATCTTTCTAAATAAAAAAAAATTTATTTATTTATTTTGTATCAGGTACCACTCTTTTATTTATTTTGTATCAGGTACCACTCTGTATGGCAATAAAATATTTTAAAGGCATGGAATTGGACTTGGGAAAAAAATAACAGACTGCTGATAAATAAACGTTGGGCTATTCTTGATAGGCCTATAAGAAAGCAGAAAAATAATTAAAACCTAATGGGAAAGGAAAATAAAATGATATCCTGTGCCATGGGGCTAGGATGAGTATTTTTTTAAATTTAAATTTATTTGTTTTTAATTAGTGAATCACCGTGAGGGTACAGTTACAGATGTATACACTTTTGTGCTTATGCTTCCTTCATACAAAGTTCGGGAACCCATCCCTTCACCAGTGCCCATTCTCCACCACCAGAAACCCAGCATCCCTCCCACCCTCCCCAATCCCATCTCCCCCCACCCCACCCTGCCACTGTGGCAGGGCATTCCCTTCTGTTCTCTCTCTCTAATTAGCTGTTGTGTTTTGCAATAAAGGTGTTGAGTGGCCACTGTACTCAGTCTCTAACCCTCATTCAGCCCGCAATTCCCTTCCCCCACATGGCCTTCGACTGCATTAAAGTTGGTGATCCCTTCTCTGAGTTGCCCTTTCCCCAGAATGTGAGGCCAGCCTCCAAGCCATGGAGTCAACCTCCTGGTACTTATTTCTACAATTCTTGGGTGTTAGTCTCAAACTCTGTTATTCTATATACCCTAGATGTGTGCAATCTTTCTATGTCTGTCTCTCTCTTTCTGACTCATTTCACTCAGCATGAAACTTTTCATGCCGATCCACTTAAATACAAAATTCATGACCTCCTTTTTTCTAAGAGCTGCATAGTATTCCATTGTATATATGTACCAAAGTTTCCTCAACCAGTCATCCGTTCTAGGGCATTCAGGTTTTTTCCAGATTCTGGCTATTGTAAACAGTGCTGCGATGAACATACATGTGCAGATGTCGTTTTGATTGTACTTTTTTTTGCCTCTCTGGGATATATTCCCAGCAGTGGTATTGCTGGGTCAAATGGGAATTCAATATCTAATTTTTTGAGAATCGTCCAAATTGTTTTCCAGAAGGACTGAACCAGTAGGCATTCCCACCAGCAGTGTAGAAGGGTCCCTTTCTCCCCACATCCTCTCCAACAGCGGTTGCTTTTGTTCTTTTGGATGTGTGCTAGTCTCTGTGGTGTGAGGTGGTATCTCATGGTTGTTTTGATCTGCATCTCTCTGATGATTAGTGATGTAGAGCACTTTTTCATGTGCCTTTTGGCCATTTGTATTTCTTCCTTGGTAAAGTTTCTGTTCATTTCTTCGCCCCATTTTTTGATGGGGTTGGATGTTTTCTTCTTGTAGAGTTCAACCAGTGCTTTAAATACCATTGATATTAACCCCTTATCTGGTGGGTATTGTGTAAATATCCTTTCCCATTCTGTGGATAGTCTTTGTATTCTGGTCACTGTATCTTTTGCGGTGCAGAAGCTTTTTAGTTTAATGTAGTCCCATTTGTTGATCTCTGTTTTTACTAGATTGCTTAGTTCCATGTCACCTTTGAAGATACCTTTATCTTCAATATCGTGGAGGGTTTTGCCGACCTTGTCTTCAATGTACCTTATGGTTTGTGGTCTAATGTTGAGGTCTTTAATCCATTTTGATCTGACTTTTGTGCATGGTGTCAGGTCAAGTTCTAAGCCCATTTTTTTGCATGTGGTTGTCCAGTTGTGCCAGCACCATTTGTTAAAGAGACTTTCCTTGCTCCACTTCACATCTCTTGCTCCCTTATAGAAGATTAGATGATCATACATTTGGGGTTGTGTGTAGGGATATTCCACCCTGTTCCATTGGTCTACGGCTCTGCCTTTGTTCCAGTACCATGCTGTTTTAATTGTTACTGCTTTGTAGTAAAGTTTGAAGTTGGGGAGGGTGATACCTCCCATCATCTTTTTCCCAAGAATTGTTTTAGCTATCCTTGGACATTTGTTGTTCCATATGAATTTTAAGATTGCTTGATCCATTTCTTTGAAGAATGTCATGGGTATCCTTATAGGGATCGCGTTGAATCTATATAATGCTTTGGGGAGTATTGCCATTTTGACAACATTGGTTCTCCCTATCCACGAGCAGGGTATATGTTTCCATTTCCTCATGTCTTCTTTGATTTCATGGAGTAGCGTTTTGTAGTGTTCTTTGTAGAGGTCTTTTACTTCCTTGGTTAAGCTGATTCCGAGTTACTTGATTTTCTCGGCACGATTGTGAATGGGATTGCTTTTTTCATGACCCTTTCTTCTGCCTCATTGTTTGCATATATGAAGGCCATGGATTTTTGGGTATTGATTTTGTTGCCTGCAACTTTACTGTATAAATCTATTGTTTCTAAGAGTTTCTTAGTAGAGGCTTTAGGCTTCTCTAGATATAGTATCATATCGTCTGCAAATAGTGAGAGTTTGATTTCTTCCTTTCCTATCTGGATGCCCTTAATCTCTTTTTCTTGTCTAATAGCTATCGCAAGTACTTCCAGTACTATATTGAAGAGGAGTGGTGAGAGTGGGCATCCTTGTCTTGTGCCCGATCTCAGAGGAAAGACCTTTAGTTTTTCCCCGTTGAGGATAATGCTTGCCGTACGCTTGTGATAGATGGCTTCGACTATCTTGAGGAAAGTTCCTCCAAACCCCATTTTGGCGAGGGTTTTCATCATGAAACGATGTTGGATCTTGTCAAATGCTTTCTCTACATCTACTGATATGATCATATGGTTTTTATCTTTACTTTTGTTGATATGGTGGATTATATTGATTGATTTCCGAATATTAAACTATCCTTGCATCCCCGGGATGAATCCCACTTGATCGTGATGTATGATCTTTTTGATGAGTTGTTGGATCCTATTTGCTAGTATTTTGTTGAGGATCTTCACATCGGTGTTCATCAGGGATATTGGTCTGTAATTTTCTTTCTTAGTGGTGTCTTTGTTTGCTTTTGGTATTAGGGAGATGTGTGCTTCATAGAAACTGTTTGGGAGAGTTCCTGTTTTTTCAATTTCCTGGAAAAGTTTGAGGAAAACAGGCAACAGGTCTTCTTTAAATGTTTGGAAGAATTCGCCAGTGAAACCATCTGGGCCTGGGCTTTTGTTTTGGGGGAGGTTTTTGATCACAGTTTCAATTTCCTTAACATTGATGGGTCTATTCAGGTATTCCAAGTCTTCTTTGTTCAGTCTTGGGAGATTGTAGGAATCGAAGAATCCATCCATTTCTCTTAGGTCTCCTGTTTTGTGGCATATAGACTTTCAAAGTAGTCTCTAATGATCTTTTGAATCTCACTGATTTCTGGTATGATGTCCCCCTTTTCATTTCTGATTCGATTTATTAGGGTTCTCTCTCTTTCTTTCTTTGTGAGTCTTGCTAGCAGTTTATCAATCTTGTTTATTTTCTCGAAGAACCAGCTCTTTGTTTCATTGATCTTTTGGATTGTCTTTTTGGTTTCCATGTCATTAATTTCTGCTCTAATTTTTATTATTTCTTTCCTTCGATCTGGTTTGGGTTCCTTTTTCTGGTCCTTTTCTAAGGTCTTGAGTCGTGAAGTCAAGCTGTCTATGTGGGCCCTTTCTTCCTTCCTGAGAAATGCTTGTAGAGCTATAAATTTTCCCCTTATCACGGCTTTAGCTGTGTCCCATAGGTTTTGGCAGCTCGTGTCTTCATTCTCATTTGTTTCTAAGTATTTTTTGATTTCTTCCTTGATTTCCTTCATGACCCACTCATTGTTCAACATTGAATTGTTTAATTTCCAAGTGTTTGATTTGATTCTCCGTGTCGGTGAGTGGTTAGCTTCTATCTTCAGCGCATCATGGTCTGAGAAGATGGTTGATACAATTTCTATTTTTCCGATTCTATTGAGGTATGTTCTGGGGCCCAGTACATGGTCTATTTTAGAAAATGTTCCGTGTGCACTGGAAAAGAATGTGTATTCTTTCTTTTTGGGGTGTAAGGCCCTGTATAGGTCTATTAGGCCACTCTCTTCAATTTCTTCTTTCAGAGTAGTCAGTGTTTCCTTGTTGAGTTTTGTTCTTGTCGATCTATCTAGAGGCGATAAGGCCGTATTGAAGTCTCCAACTACTATTGTGCTGTTAGTGATCTCCTCTTTGAAGTCTGTTAGGAGTTGTTTTAAATATTTAGCTGGTCACTCATTAGGTGCATATATGTTTAAGAGTGTGATTTCTTCCTGTTGTACATATCCCTTGATAAACAGAAAATGACCTTCGCTATCCCTTTTAATCTTTTTCAACCTGAAATCTATGTTGTCGGATATTAGGATGGCCACTCCAGCTTTTTTAAGGGGATTGTTTGCTTGCAGGATTGTTTTCCATCCTTTGACTTTGAGTCTATGTTTACTCTGTTTGTTCAGGTGAGTTTCTTGCAGGCAACTGAATGTTGGGTTTAATTTCCGGATCCATTTTGCCACTCTGTGTCTCTTTATAGGTGCATTTAGGCCGTTGACATTGTGAGAGATTATTGTGATGGGGTTTTGTGTCATCTTTCTGTGGGATTTGTTGTTCTTATGGGGCTCCTACATGTCTCACAGTAGCCCCTTTAGACCTTCTTTCAAGTTTGGTTTTGAGTGTATGAAGTTCCTGAGCTGTTGTTTGTCCGAGAAGTAGTGTATGTTTCCTTCGACTTTGAGTGAGAGTTTAGCTGGATAAAGTATTCTAGGTGAGGCATTCATTTCATTGAGTTTTTTCACTATGTCCCACCATTGTCTTCAGGCTTGGAGGGTTTCCTCTGACAGGTCTGCTGTAAATCTGAGGGGTGCTCCTTTGTATGTGATTTCCTTGTTTGACCTTGCTGCTTGCAGAATTGTGTCTCTATCCATAGCATCCGTCAATCTGACTATGATATGCCCTGGAGTCTTTTTATTTGGGTCTCTTTTTGCTGGTACTCTTCGGACTCCTTGTATCTGGATGCCTGCCTTCTCCAGCTTTGGGAATTTCTTAGCAATGATGTCTTTGACTGTGTTTTTTTCATTGGGGTTACTTCCCTGTGGTTCTGGTACTCCAATGATTCTAATGTTGTTCCTCTTGAAGTCATCCCCCAGGGCTCTGATTCGTTCTATAGCCATTTTGAGGTCTTTGGCCATGATTTATTGTTGTCTATAAGCTTTCTGTAGCTCATCTTCTAGGTCTCTGATTCTGTCTTCGGCTGTAGTCATTCTACTGTTGAGGCCATCTAATGAGATTTTTAGTTCATCTACTGATTCCTTTATTTGTGTGACTTCCGTTTGTAGGTTTGAAATTTCTGCTCTCATTTCTTCCTGCATTTTCTTGGTAGACCGTTGCAGTGCTTCATTCATCTCCTCCCGTAACTTATTGGATGTCTGTTCCATGGTTGCTTGGAGTAGGTCGGCTCTCCTCCAGATTTCCTCTCTGAATTGTTTATCTGAGAGGTCGTAGATGTGAGTAGCCCCTGATGATGTTTCTGGAATCTTTTCATTTCCTTCTCTTGGTGGAGGGGATTTTCACTGCTTCTTCATCTTGATATGGAAGTGTAGAGTCTGAGCTTTGTGGTTCTTTATTCCTGTTCCCTCTTGTTGTGGGAAGGAGGGTTTCTGTTTGTGCTAAGCTTCCCTTATTCAGTGATAGGCTGTATAAAGTTAGACTAAGCTAGTGGGTATTTTGCATAGGTGATTGAGATGATTAAAGTGATTTTCAAAGAAATAGACAATACCTTTTGTGCTAAGGTCAGAGATAATATTTGTGGAGATAATATCTGCGGCCGCGTTAGCGTTGGCCGCTCCGACAGAAGGCCATGCCCACTTTGAGACCACGCCCACTGAAATACAGGCCACGCCCCCAGAATCTTCCTGGCGGGGTCGCAGTTTCTCGCAGGTCCGCGCAGCGCAGGGAAGTGTTTCCCGGTCGGTCCTCACCTGTTCAAGACGCGGGAGATGGGGCGGCGCTGGTCTGGATTGGCCGCTGCGGCAAGGTGGAAGAGCTAGGATGAGTATTTTTATAAAGAAACAAATATTTTCTTTACCTTCACTACCGTACCACTTTTTTTCTTTTCTGTTTGCTTGGTATTTGGGCCATACCCAATGGCACTCAGGAATAACTCCTGGTGGTGCTCAGGGGACCATCTGTGGTGCCAGGGACCAAACCAAGGTTGCTTGTGTGCAGGGAAAGCACCTTACATGCAGAACTATCTCCCCAGCCCGTATACCATAATAACATTTTCCTAATTAATTACTTGTTTATTCCTTGATCATCAATTCAACAAATATTTTCTGAGCAGCACCTAAGAGATGCTAGTTGTAATCTCTGGAAATTCTACAGAAAGCTGTAAGGAGCAATACCTGCTGTGTCAGTCTGGATAAAGAAATGCCCTAGCAATGTCAATATTTCATTGAATCAACAAACATGAAAGTTTGTTTCTCTTGCCTATAACCTTTCAATGTGGAAACAGGGACCTATGCTCCTTCTGTCTGTAGCTCTGTGATATCCTACCACATTGTATCCATCTGACAAGAGTCTGGGAACAAGAGTCAAGGATTATGGGTGAAGTTTTCCATGAACCCTGTGGATATAGCATACATCACTTGGGTTCCCATTCCACTGGAGACCAGTCAACTGAACACTGTACTGACAAATGTATCTTCCTCTTCCAAGGAGTATTAGGAAATTAGGTTTGAGCAAGAGGTGATCAGTCTTAGCCTCATTTGCATCACAAAACTGACTAAAAAGAGAAAAAGAAAACCAGAAAACTGACATTGCCCATCCCTGATGTATTCAGCACCATCATTATTTCATGAATTATTGTTCAAATCACATTTTGTATCACCCAAGAAACTAAAATTATCCAGCATATCCCCCAGGATCTTGCCCGCACGCCTGGCTGTCTTCCCTGGGGCCTTTCAGAGGGGATGGGCTCCAGCTTCACTCCCCGCCCTGAGCAGAGTTCCCGGCAGCTGAAGACCTCCGGAACCTAGCCACAGCCATACTCAAGGCCCCTCTCCACACGATCAGACAAGCCACATGCATGAAGGTACCGGCAGAGAAAGCCAGGTGTGTGTAATCCCATCAACGGCCAATAACCAGAGACTTAAAAGCAAGCTCCCAGAAGCGATATCTTATAGCCTACTTCTCCCTCTGGGAGAAACTAGCAAGCTACTGAGAGTTTCCTGCTCACATGGGACAGCCTCGCAAGCTTCCCATGGTGTATTCATACATGGTGTATTCATGGTGTATTACTGGCCAAAGCCAGTAATAAGCTGGATCTCATTCCCCTGACCTTGAAAGAGCCTCCAATGCGGCATCATTGGGAAGGCCGAGTAAAGAGAGGCTTCTAAAATCTCAGGGATAGGACAAATGGAGAGGTTACTGAGACTGCTAGAGAAATTCAACGATCAACAGTATTTCATGATTTGTGATTCATGATTCCCCAGGATCACTGGAGGCAGGAATCGATAAAGCTAACCAGCTTGGATAGAAGGTTTATTGAAAAATAATTCTGTGCCATTATTTAATCTTACAATTACAAGTGTTTAGATCTTGTCCATTGATCCCAACCACTCTTAATCATGAGGAAAAAACTGTCCTTTTTCTCATTAGCATATTCCTAATTGCAAAGTGAGATTTAGAGAGGTTAAAATTCTCCTGGAGTGACTGGCTCTTGGACTCAATGCATCTCCAAATTGAGTGCACTTGCACTACACCATTACTTACCAAATTTGATTTGTTCAATCTCTGCTTACATGCAATTTACCATACAATTACATTTAGAGTACTGTTTAAGAGATTCACTCATGAGGAGTGAATGAAGCACGAGTCAAGGTACTTGCCTTGAATCCTGCTGATTCCAGCTTAATCAGCAGAACCACACATGGTCACTAAACACCACCAAGGGTCACTCCTATACACAGGGCCAGGAGTAGCCCCTAAACAGTGCCAATTATGAACCAAACTTATACCATGACAAAAATCTACTTGGTAAAGTTTAGTCTCAGTCAGAATTTTTGTGATGTGATATAATATGATATGGCATGATAATTCTGTATTTTCTAAAACTTAGTTTATCAGTGGGTAACACTTCACACATTGACAATCATCAATGAGTTCATTTCATTATTTATCATTTGGCAAAATAGCCTGACAATTATTTGTGAGTACCAAAGACCAGGGTTGATAGTTCTAACACACACACACACACACACACACACACACACACACACACACACACACACACAGCTCAACTCACTTTTTGACTAGTTCAGTAAGAGTACTTGCCATGCATGTATGATCCCATAGATTTAGTCCTCAGAAACATTAAGACAATTTATTGGACAGGAGATAGAGGGCAGCAGATTGAGTGCATACTTGGAATGGAAGAGGATTGAGTTAAATGCCTATAATACCTCATTCTCTGAACACTTCTATGGGTGACCTCTGAGCATAGAGCTAAGAACAATCTCTCTGAGCATAACCAGTAGCCCGCCACCAAACCAAACCAACAACGATATAAACTAGCATTTATTCCAGTGAAAAGGCTTTTTAAAGTGACATCCCTTAGATTAAGACCATAATAAGATTTAACTTTATAAGTACTTGAATGATTAAAATTAAACACATTTTAAAAGAAATTTTGGCAATAATGCACAATATAACATTGTTGCAAAAATTCTTTTACAAAAAAATATAAAATCACTCTGAAAAGTTGTATATTTCTTATAAAACTTAAGATGCATCTGTAAGCGGCTTCTTACAGCAATGCACTGGGACTGTGAGCTGGGCTACAACTCCGCGCTGCCCGGGGATGGATTTTTCCTCCCCACCCTGTTTTTCTGCACAGAAAATGGTGGTGGCAGCAATATCCACGTGACGAGAGCCACCTTCTAAGACTCCTAACCCAAAGGTATACGGTTTTTGCAGTTTGTGGCTGATAGGCAAACATGGGAAGTGGGCATTACCGGCATGCCCTTGGCCCAGATAAATCTGGAGCTGCTGAGCGCAAAACAGACCCTCTGCTCCTAAAGACTTCGATTCCAGAGGTCTTCTAACCCATTTTTGGCACCTAGAGTGGCTTCTTACAGCAATGCACTGGGACTGTGAGCTGGGCTATGCAATTTCTGGCAGAATTTTCCCTGGACTTTATACAGAATTCCAAAACATCTCTTAATTGTCAGCAATGTGAAACGGTTCCTTTTTAGCAGGTCTGACTTTGGGGGGAAACTCCAAACAATAACAGTAAATTTATGTTGAAATATTGAAGGTAATCAAAGTAGCAGCCATTTCTCTTGACTGCGAACTAAGCCATAGCCCTACGCCGGCCAAGAAGAGGAAATATCCCTCTTTCCCTGTTGTTTCCCATTTTCGGGGAGAAACGCGGGTGGCATACACCATATTATGAGGCGTGGGAAGGGGGATGAGAAAAAAAAAGGAAAAGAAAAAAAAGAGTTATGTACTTGGAGCAGTGGGACTACATATATCTTCATTCTAAGCAATGGAAAAAAAATTATCAAATGCTTCCTTGGCAGTAGGGCTGTCTTTTTTGGGAAGAAACTCCAACAACAATAGTGAGTTTTGTGTTGAAATATGGAATGTAATCAAGGTAAAGAGAAAATGAAGTGAAATTCATTAGTTACACAGTTGGGGGTAGGGGGTGGGGGCGGGAGGTATATTGGGGGTTTTGGTGGTGGAATATGGGCACTGGTGAAGGGATGGGTGTTTGAATATTGTATACATGAGACATGAGCCTGAGAACTTTGTAATTTTCCACATGGTGATTCAATAAAATTAAAAAAAAAGATACATCTGTCTCTCACCCAGAAATTCATCCAAAAGAAAAACTTAATATTCATATACAGACACACAAAATGTACAAAATAAAGATTTTAAAAATGTTTTGGCATTGTGACCTTTTAAAATTTATTTTCATATTTGTAAAAACCTTAGAGGACTATTGCTTGTGAGGGTTTTGTCTATAAAGAACAAAAACAGAATCTGGGGCTAGAGAAAAGTTGAGTGGGTAAGGCTTCTGCCTCACATGAACTTGATCCCCAGCACTACAAATTACTTCTGGAGCCCCACCAGGAGTGATCCCTGAGCACACCAGAGTAGCCAAAAAAAAAACAACAAAAAAAATAATGTGAGCAAGAAAATTCAAAGTAGCACTGTAGCACTGTCGTCTCATTGCTCATTGATTTGCTCTAGTAGGCACCAGCAATGTCTCCATTGTGAGACTTGTTGTTACTGTTTTTGTCATATTGAATATGCCACAGGGAGCTTGCCAGGCTCTCTGAGGGAGATGGAGCAATGGAACCTGAATTGGCCACGTGCAAGGCAAACACTCTACCTGCTGTGTTATCGCTCCAGTTCGAAAATTCAAAAGTTTTTATTATTCATTGAAAAATAGTAGTACCCCATTATTAACCTAAAAACATGTCTTATGGAAAATGACTATACTTTCCAAAATAATGAATTGGAGTATGTGACAGTATATTGCACTTTTTAGAATCTCTTAAATGCCTTTTATAATAAACAGATGGAGACACATTATTTGCTTCTACCTTCAGTCTATTGTGATATTAAGCATCACAATACCTTCTGAAAAACTGCTCTATCTTATAAAAAACAAGAATTGAAAATATGAATAATGTTTTATTGACACTATGGAATGTCCAGAGGAATATTGTGAAAACACATGTAGTCCAGAAAATCTTCAAATGGGTCTCTAGGTTTTCCTGTACCACATTATGAAATCCATTCACTGTCACTGTCACTATCACTGTCATCCCGTTGCTCATCGATTTGCTCGAGCGGGTACCAGTAAGGTCCCCATTGTGAGACTTATTGTTATTGTTTCTGGCATATCAAATATGTCATGGGTAGCTTGCCAGGCTCTGCCATGCAGGCTCGATACTCTCGGTCACTTGCCGGGCCTCTCAGAGAAGGAAGGAGGAATCGGACCTGGGTTGGCCAAGTGTAAGGGTGCAAGCACCCTACCTGCTGTGCTATTGCTCCAGCCCTTGAAAACCATTACTATAGAAAACTTTCCTACAGATGCACAGGTACAACTATTAAAAACGTATGAGAATGTTTACTATATCATCACTTGTAAAAGGAAAAAAGTGAGAAACAATAGAAATGTACATTTAATGGAAGGATGAATAATTTAGTAACTAACTGCTCAACTGGGTAAAGTTACATGTGTCAAATAGAGAAATTTCAGAAACATAATATTCTTTTAAAAGCCAGGGAAAAGAACACACAGTAGAAGTCCACCTACTTTACAGTAAGAAAGTCTGAGGGAATATTTTAAATGGTATCTGCTACATAAACATGTGGCAGATATTTTATAAATGCATAGATATTTTAAAATTTCATATTTTCAGGAATAATGATCTCTGGGTCAGAGAGAATAGGAGGAAATGAATGATACTGGAAAAGAGTACAAGGTGTTAAACCTCAAAAGTCTAATGAAAATATGGAATAAAGTTTAATATTTGAAAAGATGGGTAGTTGGTACATAGTTATTTGTTGTGCTTTTATGTATTATGGAAATATTCTAGATTACTATTTTTGAAAATTAAGTTCAAGAATGCCAGAGCCTTTGGGAGCAAGCTTATAGCTCTGTTGGGAATCTATTTGTTAAAGCAATGTAAAGTCTTTTTTTTTCTTTGGCTTTTTTTTGAAGACTTTTGAAGTCTCCACACCAAAGGGAAGAGTTTACTTTTTAAATTCTTTATATAAAATGTCTTATTTTATTATATCTGGGTAAATAATATTATCAGTGATTATTTCAGTAATAAGCCAACATTATGGTCACTAGCATATTATAGAAAGTGAATACTTAATCCCCACTTTCAGACTTCATTAAGGAGTGGTAAACTATAGATTTAATTATTATAAGTTTTTGTTTGTTCTTTTCTTTCATTGAATCACTGTGAGATACACAGTTACAAAGCTGTTTATGGTTGGGTTCCAGTCATACAACATAAAAAGAAGAGTTTATATTTAAATCTTGCACACATTTCTGTTCTCTGATTGTGAATCTAGAATATTTCAAAAATTTTTTAGGAACGTTCTTTAAATAATAGGGGGTGGGGAGGAGAGCCGTTCATACATGTTTATATAAATCTCATGAAAGCACACTGGATGCCTCCTACAAATGAAAGAGTTGTGCAATATATTAAAATGGTATAATATGCATATTTCATGTATCAGGAAAGTCTTACTAACTTATTGGGCCAAAGAGATGTTACAGGAGGCAAGGTGCTTGCTCTAAACGCATCCAACCCAGTTTAGACCTCTGGCAATCTATACTGTTCCTCATGGAGCAAACACAAAACAAAACAAAAAAGGCATTTCCATCTCTTGATTAATTTTAGAGATGTATGGCCAAATAACCAACACTGACCAAGAATGTCTATGTCACAGGAATTAATGAAACCAATACATGGGACCCAAGTACAAGATTTCCTGGTTTCAACCAACAACCAGAATTTGGAAATGGGTAGGTGAATAACAGTGAGCCCATAATGGAGGATATGATCTAGTCCAAGTTTTTAATAGAACTTAAAATCTTCTGATACATCTCATCTTTATACAATGATCTTAGTTATTATTTAGAATTTAAAATTTATTTTTTCTCAAAAGTTTAAAAATAATTTAGTCTAAATAAAAGGAAGAAGCACCTGTGCAACCTCCGAGAACCAGCACCTGAGTAACCTCAGAGAGCCAGCCCTGCGCAACCTCAGAGAGCCAGCCCTGTGTAACCTCAGAGAGCCAGCACCGGCACAACCTTAAAAAGTTATTTTGATGTGGTTGGAGGTCATGTGGGGGAAGGGTGATGCAGGCCGAATACAGACTAGAGACTGAACACAATGGCCACTCAACACCTTTATTGCAAGCCACAACACCTAATCAGAGAGAGAGAACAAAGGGGAATTCCCTGCCATAGTGGCAGGGTGGGGTGGGGGGAGACGGGACTGGGGAGGGGGGGAGGGATGTTGGGTTTACTGGTGGTGGAGAATGGGCACTGGTGAAGGGATGGGTTATCGAACTTTGTATGGGGGAAACATGAGCACAAAGATGTATGGATCAGTAACTGTACCCTCACGATGACTCTCTAATTAAAAATAAACTAATAAAAAAATAAATAAATGAATAAATAAATAAAAGGAAGAAAACAGTTTTTTAATTGGAATGGTATGAAATTTAAAGTATCTTTTTTAAATCCAGGGATTGAATCCAGGGCCTCACACTTGAATCCCTCAACATTAATTTTGATATAAATAATCTTTTATTCTCATTTCTGTCATAATCATGAAGTGTTGTCCAGTTCCAATTCAGGTACTGAAAGCTAGCATATATGAAAGATATAGTTTATTTCAAATATTGATCATCTAGGTACTGAAAGCTAGCATATATGAAAGATATAGTTTATTTCAAATATTGATCATCTATAGAACCTTATCATATTTTCTTATTAATATTATAAAAAAGTTAATAAGTGTTTAAGATTTTTCTTAGTAAGTTTCTTTGCCTTTTAGCTTATATGATTGATGGTGACTCCACTCTGGTGACCAGAGTGAAATAAGCTTGGCCCCTAGTTTAGCAGCCAGTCCTCTGCTGAGACACCTTTTCTTCTTAAAGAAACCATGTTGTCTTTTGAACACAAAATCCCCTCTTTCTGGCCTCTCACACTTTTCTAGGTAAATTTCTTTCAAGAAAACTATTTTGCTTCACAGAAACAAGCAGGATAGCTTTTGCTCTAGAATTTACCAATTGCGAAACAAATCCTTATCTAAGTTCTTCAGAGCTGTGTACTTAGACTATAGGAAATCAAGCTTTACATCAGTTTTTACTATAGTGTCTCTTCAGCTCCCTGCTGCTGCTGCTGCCTAAATTAAGTAGGAGCTATGAAACTGAAGGATTGCATTTGATCACTTGTTCCCAGATAAACTCGGTGATGTTTTTTAAAGAAACTGAAAAATATGTCTGTAGCTTAATTTTGCCTCCAGAACTTGTTGACTTGAGTTTTACATTTCCCCAGTTTTATTCTCTATCCTACCTAGGGTGTTCGCCTTTCACTCGGCCAACCCGTATTCGATTCCTCCGCCCCTCTCACAGAGCCCACCAAGCTACTGAGAGTATCGCACACGCATGGCAGAGCCTGGCAAGCTACCCGTGGCGTATTGGATATGCCAAAAACAGTAACAATAAGTCTCACGATGAGAGACCTTACTGGTGCCCGCTCGAACAAATCGATGAGCAACGGGATGACAGTGACCTGCCTTAATGAAATGGAATATCAATTATTAAGAGATAAATCTTATGATACAATGAGAATCCTATTTCACAGATAGCTAAACCTTGCTTAAAAATGGCATTCAGTTGAAAGAGTTATAGACCCAGTGATGACTGACTCTTAATTTTTAATTCAATTTTTTTCTAAATTTTATTTTTTCATAGAGTTCTTCACAATAATTACATTTAATATTCAAACACCAATCCCACCACCATTGCACCTTCTCACCACTATATTTCAAATGTTTCCACCCCAAATCCCATACCATGCCCCCCAAAGCAGAATCAAAACAATTAATTTTGTATTGCTGATTATGAATAATCTGATAAAAAATGGTTCAATAAAGTTTCCTCAGAGGAAAGTGTGTGAAGATTGTTGTATTTCATCCTGAATACACTAAGCCTTTGTATAAGAGATTTACAAATCTTATACAAAGATTGTTAAACCCGATCAAATGTTGTGTTTAACAATCTGAGGTCTCTCCAGGAATTCTAAAATTTAGAATATGATTGTATAGTAGGTTCTCTCATGGGTGAGACCTATGTCGCTTTTTTCCAGAAGTTTTATTTCTGAATCTCTGGATCATGGTCATTGATGAGATTACATGGCTCCAGGGCAGATTGTGGATATGACCGCTAAACTAATGGTAAATTTGGGAGATGTGGAGAAAAGGCCCATTCCCACTCCAAATGAGCTTGAAGATTTCAGTCACACGGGTCCCACATACCTGGGTTTTGTGCAGATTCACTCATGGATGGGGCTTGTCGAAGCCTGTGGAGAGTGACCGTGAGCATGGAGGTGGTTGGGTTCTAGATGACTAGCTTTAACTTTATATGGTTGGCTCAACAAAATAAATCTTACCTCCACTTAACTCATTTCAATATATTACCTAGAATATTTGACAAATAATTTTTTTCTTAGCCATAAAAAACAGATGGCTTTACAAAGATCAATATGGAAATTGAGCGATAGCACAGCTGGTAGGGCGTTTGCCTTGCACGTGGCCGACTAGGGTTCGATTCCTCTGCCCCTCTCGGAAAGCCTGGCAAACTACTGAGAGTATCTCACCTGCACGGCAGAATCTGGCAAGCTACTCATGCCATATTCAATATGCAAAAAAAAAAGGCAGGAACAATAAATTCACAATAGAGACATTATTGGTGCCCGCTCGATCAAATTGATGAGCAACAGGATAATAGTGATACAGTGATAACAACTGTTTTCTCATGATTCTTACTAATCTCAAAAATACAATAATTTATATAGGAAACCTAAGGATAATTTTAATGTTATAGAAAATGAAAGAAGCATGTAATTTAAGATTGATAAAATCTTTTGGTTATTCTTGGAAACTGACTATCTAACTATATGTGAACTGGTGTGTCAAAGAAGGTTCCCAATGAACCACATTTTTCTATCCCTGGTATACAGTACCCATGGAAATTGAATTGGATCTGGGACTGTGGCTCATTTCACCTGACAGGCTTCATGGGAAGTGACACTAAGAGAGTTTCAAAGTGAAATTCTATGAGAAAGCCTAACAGCTTTGAGGCACAATGTGAAATAGTCAGATGCTTGACTGAAAGACGATATGGAAACTTCATAAATAGAGACAAGTTGAAGAAGAGAAAGAACCAACAAACTACACTTTCACCACCAATTTAGTCTCCAAACTTAGGCATCCTGGTCAAGTTGACAATAAAATTCTAAGTGAAAACACTGTATCTCTTTTTTTTTCTTTTCCTATTTTTTTGGTGGGGGAGGTGTTTGTTTGTTTTGTTTTGTTGTATTTGGGCCACACCTAGTGGTGTGGGCTTACTCATGTCTCTATGGTAGGGATCACTTCTAGAAAGATTCAGGAAACCATGCTGGGTATCTGGGATTCAACCCAGGCTCAGCCAGGTGCAAGACAAGTCACCTATCTGCTGTATTGTATTTCCAGCCCCCCAAATACTGTATTCTTTTAAAAATTTTTTATTAGAGAATCACTGTGATGTACAGTTACAAACTTATGAACTTTTGTGTTTGCATTTCACTCATACAGTGATCATTTACCCATCCCTCCACTAGTGCCCGTTCACCTCCATCAATGATCCCAGTATCCTCTCACCACCCCCACCCCATCCCCCACCACCCCACCCTGCCTTTGTGGCAGGGCTTTCCCTTTTGTTCTCTCTCCTTTTGGGTGTTGTAGTTTGCAATAGAGGTATTGAGTGGCCTTCATGTTTGGTCTATAGTCTACTTTTAGTTCGCATATTCCAACCCAAATGGGTCCTCCCAACATCCTCTACTTGGTGTTCCCTTCTCTATCTGAGCTGCCTTTTTCCCCAGCATGTGAGTCTTGCTTCCACACCTTGGAGCAATCCCCCTGGTCCTTATTTATACAACTCTTGGGTGTTATTTTCCCACTCTGTTATTTTATATTCCACAGATGAATGCAATCCTTCTATGTCTTTCTCTCTTTCTGACTCATTTCACTTAACATGATACTTTCCATGTTGATCCATCTTTATGCAAATTTCATGACTTCATCTTTTCTAACAGCTGCATAGTATTCCATTGTGTACATGTACCAAAGTTGCTTTAACCAGTCATCTGTTTTTGAGCACTCTGTTTTTTTCCAGATTTTGGCTATTGTAAACAGTGTTGCAACAAACATACAAATGCTCATTGTATGTTCATTTCTACTATACCTTTTTGCCTCTCTAGGACATATTCCCAGGAGTAGTATTGCTGGGTCAAATGGGAGCTCAATTTCTAATTTTTTGAGAATCATCCATATTGTTTTCCAAAAGGGTTGAACCAGTCGGCATTCCCACCAGCAGTGAAGGAGAGTCCCTTTCTCCCCACATCCATGCCAACAGTGGTGCTTTTGTTCTTCTGGATGTGGGCCAGTCTCTGTGGTATGAAATGATATCTCATTGTTGTTTTGATCTGCATCTCCCTGATGATTAGTGACATAGAGCATTTTCTCATGTGTCTTCTAGCCATTCAGATTTCTTCTTTGAGAAAATTTCTGTTCACTTCCATCCCCCATTTTTTGATGGGGGTTGGAAGTTTTCTTCTTGTAGAGTTCAACCAGTGCCTTGTATATCTTTGGTATCAATCCCTTCTCAGATGGGTATTGGGTGAATATCCTTTCCCATTCTGTAGACAATCTTTGTATTTTGGTCACTGTTTCTTTTGAGGTGCAGAAGCTTCTTAGTTTAAGGTAATCCCATTTGTTTATCTCTGTTTTCACTTGATTGGCCAGTGGCATGTCATCTCTGAAAATACCTTTAGCTTCAATGTCGTGGAGGATCTTGCCTACCTTGTCTTCCATGTACCTTATGGATTCTGGTCTGATGTTGAGATGTTTAATCCACTTTGACCTGACTTTTGTACATGGCATTAAGTAGAGATCTAAGCCCATTTTTTTTGCATGTAGTTGTCCAGTTTTACCAGCACCATTTGTTGAAGAGGCTTTCCTTGCTCCAATTCACATTTTTTGCTCCCATATCAAAGATTAGATGATCATATATTTGAGGGTGTGTGCCAGGATATTCAACCTTGTTCCATTGGTCTGTGGCCCTGCCTTTGTTCCAGTACCATGCTGTTTTAATTATTACCACTTTGTAGTAGAAATTGAGGTTAGGGAGGGTGATTCCTCCCATATTCTTTTCCCCAAGAGTTGTTTTAGCTATTTATGGGGTTTATTGTTCCATATGAATTTCAGGAGTGTTCGCTCCATTTCTTTGAAGAATGTCATGGGTATCTTTATAGGGATCACATTGAACGTATACAATCCTTTGGGGAGTATTGCCATTTTGACAATGTTAATTGTCTCAATCCATGAGCAGGAGATATCTTTCCATTTCTTTGTGTCCTCTATTATTTCTTGAAGTAGCATTTTGTAGTTTTCTTTGTACAAGTCCTTTATCTACTTAGTTAAGCTGATTCTGAGGTACTCGATTTTCTGAGACACGATTGTGAACGGGATTGCTTTTTTCATGTCACTTTCTTCTCTCTTGTTATTTGCATATAGGAAAGCCATGGACTTTTGGGTATTGATTTTATAGCCTGCAACTTTACAAGTCTATTGTTTCTAAGAGTTTCTTGGTAGAAGTTTTAGGGTTTTCTAAGTATAATATCATATCATCTGCAAATAGTGAGAGCTTGATTTCTTCCTTTCCTACTTGAATGCCCTTAATACCTTTTTCTTGACTAATCGCTATTGCAAGTACTTCCAGTACTATATTGAACAGAAGTGGAGAGAGTGGGCATCCTTGTCTTGTCCCTGATTTTAGGGGGAAGGCTTTTCGTTTTTCCCCATTGAGGTTGATACTTGCCGTGGGTTTGTAGTAGATGGCTTTGACTATGTTGAGGAAAGTACCTTCTATACCCATTTTGGCAAGAGTTTTCATCATAAATGGGTGCTGTATCTTGTCAAATGCTTTTTCTGCATCTATCGGTATGATCATATATTTCTTATATTTTCTTTTGTTGATATGATAGATTATGTTGATTGATTTCCGAATGTTAAACCATCCTTGCATTCCCGGTATGAATTCCACCTGGTCGTGGTGTATGATCTTTTTGATGAGTTGTTGAATTCTGTTTGCTAATATTTTGTTGAGAATCTTTGCATCCGTGTCCATCAGGGATATTGGCCTGTAGTTTTCTTTTTTTCTGGTGTCTTTGTTAGCTTTTGGCATTAGGGAGATATGAGCCTCACAGAAACTGTTTGGGAGGGTTTGTTTCTTCAATTTCCTGGAAAAGTTTGAGAACAACTGGCAATAGGTCCTCTTTAAATGTTTGGAAGAATTTGCTGGTGAATCCATCTGGACCTGAGCTTTTGATTTTGGGAAGACTTTTGATTACAGTTCCAATTTCCTTGATATTAATAGGACTGTTCAGGTATTCCAGGTCTTCTTGATTCAGCCTTGGGAGATTATAGGAATCCAGAAATTTATCCATTTCTTCTAATGTATTATTTTCTAACTTATTAATTAAATCACTGGTTTATTATAATATAATCACATTAGAATTATAATAATTATTAATGACAATCAATGCATATTATTAGAATATATAATATATTAATTATATATTTATGATACATTAATTGATATGTTAATTATAAGTAATGATACAATAATTATATTATTATTAAATTATTAAACTTCTAATTTCTTCTCTTGTTTCATGGCATATAGATTTTCAAAGTAGTCTCTGACGATCTTTTGAATTTCTTTGGTTTCTGTTGTGATATCCCCCTTTTCATTTCTGATTAGGTTTATAAGGGTTCTCTCTCTCTCTCTCTCTCTCTTTCTTTGTGAGTCTTGCTAGTGGTTTATCAATCTTGTTTATTTTCTTGAAGAACCAGTTCTTGGTTTCATTGATCTTTCAGATTGTCTTATGGGTTTCCATGTCGTTGATTTCTGCTCTACATTTTATTATCTCTTTCCTTCTGCCTGCTTTGGGTTCCTTTTGTTGGTCCTTTTCTAAAATCTTAAGCTGTGAAGTCAAGTTATTTATGTGGGCCCTTTCTTCCTTCCTGAGATATGCTTGCAGAGCTATAAATTTTCCCCTTAACACAGTTTTAGCTGCATCCCACAATTTCTGGTAGCTAGTGTCTTCATTCTCATTTGTTTCCAGGCACCTTTTGATTTCTTCCTTGATTTCCTTCCTGACCCACTCATTTTTCAACATCAAGTTGTTTAATTTCCAGGTGTTTGATTTGGTTTTCTGCATCTGTACATGACTAATTTCTATCTTCAGTGCATCATGGTCTGAAAAGATAGCTGATACAATGTCTATCTTCCTGATTCTGTTAAGGTATGTTGTGTGGCCCAGCACATGGTCTATTCTGGAAAATGTTCCAGGTGCACTGGAAAAGAATGTGCAATCTTTTGGGGGGGGGGGATATAACGCCCTGTATAGATCTATTAACCCTCTCTCTTCTATTTCTTCCTTCAAAGCCAGTATTTCCTTGGTGAGTTTTAATCCTTTTGATCTATCCAGAGGTGATAGGGTGGTGTTGAAGTCTCCAACTACTATTTTGTTGCTCACAATGTCCTTCTTAAGGTCGGTTAGCAGATGTTGTAGGTATTTAGCTGGTCCCTCATTGGGTGAGTACACGTTTAGGAGTGTGATTTCTTCCTGCTGTACATATCCCTTGATTAATAAAAAATGGCCTTCATTATCTCTTCTAATCTTTTTCAACCTGAAATCTATGTTGTCCGATACTAGTAATGCCACCCCAGCTTTTTTGAGAGAGTTGTTTGCTTGCAGGATTGTTTTCCATCCTTTTACTTTGAATCTGTGTTTGTTCTGGCTATTCAGATGTGTTTCTTGAAGGCAGCAGAATGTTGGGTTCAGTCTCTGAATCCATTTTGCCACTCTGTGTCTCTCTTCTTTTTTTTCAATTTTTAAAAATTTTATTGAATCACCATGAGATAGTTACAGGCTTTCATGTTTTGGTTACAATCTCACAATGATAAAACACCCATCCCTCCACCACCACCAGTGCACATTCCCCACCACCAATATCCAGGGTATAGCCCCCTTTCCCACCCTCCCCCTGCCTCTATAGCAGACAATATTCCCCATACTCTCTCTGTACTTTTGGGCATTATAGCTTGCAACACAGATTGGTGAATTTAGACCATTGACATTGAGAGAGATTATTGTTATGGGATTTTGTGACAACTTTCTGTATGGGTTTGTTGTGCTTGTAAGGGGGTTTCTTGTCTTACAATAGCTGCTTTAGTCCTTCTTTTAGGTTTGGTTTTGAGTCTATGAAGTTCCTGAGCTGTTGTTTATCCACAAAATAGTGTATTGTTACTTCGAGTTTGAATGAGTGTTTAGCCAGATAAAGTATTCTTGGTGAAGCATTTATTTCATTGAGCTTTTTCATTATATTCCACCACTGCCTTTGGCCTTGGAGGCTTTCCTCTGATAGGTCTGCTTAGAATCCAAGGGGTGCTCCTTTGTATGTGATTTCCTTCTTTGACCTTGCTGCTTGCAGTACTGTGTCTCTATCCATGACATCCATCATTCTAACTATGATATGTCTTGGAGTTTTTCTGCTAGGGTCTCTTTTAGCTGGCACCCTCGCGCTCCTTGAGCCTGGATGCCTGCATTCTCCAGCTCTGGGAACTTTTCAGCAATCCAAATACTGTATTCTTTTTTTTTTTTTTGCTTTTTTGGGTCACACCTGGCAATGCACAGGGATTACTCCTGGCTCTGCACTCAGGAACCACCCCTGGCGGTACTCAGGGGACCATATGGGATGCTGGGAATCGAACCCGGGTCGGCCACGTGCAAGGCAAACGCCCTACCCGCTGTGCTATTGCTCCAGCCCCAAATACTGTATTCTTAAGTGCTATTCTCAGCCTATCTTTAGCTACAGAGAGACCCAATAAGAGTGGCAGAAGAATCGTGATGGAGCCTGTTTGTAATTAATGGAAGAGGCTGAGGAGATAGCTTAAGTGGTAGAGCATAAATCTCATCCATATGAGGGCTTGAACACAATCTCCAGCACTTTTATGACCCCCTCAGCACTGTGCCACACTACCAGGTGTATACTAGTGGCCTCCAATAATCAGAGGATATAGCACACCTCCCCTAGCCCGGATTTGCTGGGAGTAGGAAAGGTGCATATAAAAATGACAATGGGAGAAATAATATGTAAATGGACTGAATTCAGTTCCTATTTGAATACCTACACTTCAGAATGCCAACCCACAAAAAAATAAATAATTTTTAAAGATTAATGTTATGGTTGTCTATTTCATCACTAAACATGGAGTGTTCTGGTCTATAGTCATGCATATATAACCAAACTGATGCTAAGCAGAAATCTGGAGTAAAAGCGGGACTTTCCCATCCTTACCGTGACTTGTTTTGGGGACTGGGTCTCTGTTTAGTGGTTTCACAGCTTTAAAAAGAGCCTCTACCAATTTGTTACATTTAGATACAATTCTTAAATTATGCCACAGAGAAGACTGCTAGGATGCTCTCAGGGATCTTAAAATACTTCTAAAGAATTTTATTACTTCAATCATGGGTTTACTCAAGATCCATAAGACAGAGAGCAAATAATGAAATAAAAGCAATCTTCAAGTTTGGATTCTTCAACATATATTCACCCCACTGCTTACAGCTTAGTTTCAATTCTCAAAAAACATGAGGTTCTCTGAATCAGGCCTTCAGTCCAGTAAAGTGTCTAAGACAGTAACACACACAGGCTCATGAAATCATAATAATAAAAAAAAATCCATGCAGACTTTTTTTTTCAGCTGTGAAGCAGCACCTGCCATTAGCTGTGGTGGTTCCTATTTTCATATTGTCTGACAGTAGCAGTTGGATCAGGCTTGAGCCAGTGTGACTGAGAGGCAGGCTCCCTGCTTCCACAAAGCTGAATTTAATAAGATGAGAACAGCATGCCAAGATGGGGAGCTCCCTCCCTAACACTTATCCTGACACCAGCCCCTCAGCGGGGCCGTATTGCCTTGGTAATCTGGGTGAGCCGGACAGAGCGTCCTGCTTACAAGTTCAATATAATGGAACAGCAGGGGGTGAAGGGCTGGCAGAAAAGCTTAGCAAAGTTAAAGCCTATTACTCTATGCTTGAGGAAAAATGAGTCACAAAATATTACACCCAGAGCAAAATGTGAACCTGCCAAGTGCAGCAGCAACACACGCTAAGCCCTGTCCATAATGGTGCATTCATTATTCTATGGTCCAGGGTGATGTAGATTTAAATGTCTTTAACCCTAATGGAAATGTATATGCAAATTGCCTCTCAAACCCATCCCTCCCTCACTATTCTTTTGCCCTGTTTGAATCAAATAGGCAAGGTGACTGTACACTACATATGTCAAAGAGAATGATGCCTTTTTAATCTGTCTTTAGTGGCAATAAGAAGGCAAGACACTGAACAGAAACCTTTCAGCGGCATATCATGGTCTTTGTTGTTGCACTTGTGGTACTGAATTTAAAACTGCTGGATAAATCCAAGCAATTGCTCTGCGTTCTGTCTTGGTTGAGGCTTAGGTTGGCTTAGTTAATTGGAATATCAACGCTCCAATATAAGTGAGTTCTGATACAAAGTCTTCAATAATAATTAAATCATACTTGGTTCCTATTTTCAATCGGAATGCCAAAAGCAACATAGGCCTCTAACTAACCAAAAGACTCTTATTTAGAATCTATTTAGAATCTGAAACAATAAGCTGTTCTAGAACTGTTTTTTTTTTGGGGGGGGGGGTCCAAAACATGATTACTTCTGGTCCTACCAGGCCAGCCATAAATTCTTATTATAGCAGAGGACACAGGGTCATCAGACATGGTATCAGTGATCAGTGACAGTGCCACCAATTACTCAGGTCTTCCTGTGGGCCAGGAGGTTGTATTATTGCTAATTTTAATGCAGTAGGTTATAAATTTTCCATACTGCTTCTCAGATATACCAAGAAATATCAAAGGAGCAACATTAAAAGTCATACTTGAGAACTTTTTTTTGCTTTTTGCTTTTTGGGTCACACCTGGTGATGCACAGGGGTCACTTGGCTTTGCATTCAGGAATTACTCCTGGTGGTGCTCAGAGGACCATATGGGATGCTGGAAATCGAACCCGGGCTGGCCGCGTGCAAGGTAAATGCCCTATCTGCTGTGCTATCTCTCCAGCTCCAAATATTTGAGAACTTTTTTGACTATTATTTTCCTCTAGCTTCTTCTGTGGATGTATGGTGTTTCTCAGATATATATTTACTTTTTTTTTTTTTTTAGTTTTTCTCTCTGTTCCTTCCCTATTCCTTTCAAACAGGCATCTGGAGCTCATAGGCAATGTACTAGTGAGGATAGAAATTCTAGAGTCACTTGGTAAACTTTGGATCACATCACAAGTCTCTGCTTTGGATGACTGGTCCAGACTGATGGTAGACTACAATGAACTAATAACTCACCATTCAGATGGTACTTGTCATTAATTGGTTTCTAGAATCTGGTCTTAACCTATTGACTCTGCTCATGATCTACTCAGACATACAGATTCTGACTATTTTATGCTATATGACAGTGTACTTCCTATATGTGCAGTTTGGTGTTCCCAAACTAAGATAATCCTCAGGCTTATCTTTCCAGCTCCTCTGTTGGCAAACACCTATTTTCATTTCCATCCATGAGTAATAGGTGGCACTGTCACTGACACCAAATCTGATGACCCTATGTCTTCTGCTGTGATAAGAATCCATAGCTGGCCTGTTAAGAGCTGAAGTAATCATATTTTGATCCACCCCAAAATAAATAATAGTCTTTTGGTTAGTTGGAAGGCTGTGTTGCTTTTGGGATTCTGATTGATTGAAAATAGGAGGCAACATGTGAATACACTTAATATTAGGTGCACGACAGGTGAAGCAAGCATATTTTCTCAGGCTTATTTTTCCAGGTCCTCTGTTGGCAAACACTTGGTATCATTTCCATCCATGAGGACATGGTGCAGAGATGAATAAGTGTTTCCCCTAAGATCTAGGAAAGACCATCACAAACTTGGAGTACTAGAAGTCTCTTAGACCTATCTGAATATCTCTATGATTCTCCTGCTTTGGGATATGTGAAAGGGAAATAGGAATCTATATTTCTTTTTAATCTGTCTTGCCTTCCTTCATGTACAACACTCCCTGGGCCAAGAAACAGAGCTTGCTTCTTCCTCGAGTGTCAAGCCAGACTTCTTTACTTCATGGCCTGAGTTCTTATTGTCAAAACTTGGAAGTAATCAAGATGTTCTTCAGTGGATGACCGTAACTGCCTTACCATCTGGAAAACAGGGTATCACTGAGTAACAATAGTGATAAAGACTAGCAATTACTCTGGGTACTTAAGTACAAACCGAGAAGATCAGATTTGGGCTGATGTAAATAAATAGGATGTAACATTGGCTAGAGAGGGAACTAGGCACTTTGGTGTCCGTACCAACATCATAAATGTCAACACCTGTAGGATAACATAGCCTCAGGTAGTTTAGGTTTATTGGGCTACTCCCTACACAGTGCTCCCATTCCTCTGTGTTTATTTGTAGCTTCTTTCTTAGTGTTTGTTGACTTGTAAATATTGTTTTTCTCTTCTCCTTGAGTCCTTTGCATAGTTTATTCAGATCAATGTCCTTTTTGTATGGACACAGGAAGACTTAGAAAATGCTATGCTTTTGTAACCTGGGAGTCATTTGACTCTACATATTTTCCTCCTGGGCATCTATTCTTTTGACCTATGCCTCAGCTGCCCTTACTTCCTAGCACCCCCAAAATCAGGGTCCCGATGAGGGACGAGCTGGACCCAGGGCAAGTGGTGAGTTGTGTGCTACCCTGGCGTTGAGAAGGGCCTGGCCAAAGTGCCTATTGTTTAACTGTAAGTTAAGAGCTTGGTCATGGACAAATGATGTCATGATATGAACACTGATAACTAGATTTGGACCCTGCTAGGGTGAGGAATGATTAATCTGGCCTGAGTGCTGTAGTTGAGTCTGGCAAGATGTTGCCAGGAGAGCTGCCTTGCAAGCCTCAATGTATCTCTTGCTATGTCCATACAAAAATAACTAGTATTAAGATGTTAATGAGTGTTTGGACTAAGGAAAGGAGAAAAACACCTTAAGAGTCAGGAAGGGCTTTGGAATGTCCAGCCCTCAGGAAGGACCTTCTTATGCTGATTTTGCTACCTGGCTGGGTGTAGCCTAGAGGGCAAGGGCGAGAGAAAAAGGGAGGAGAGAGACAAGAGGGGGCCAGATCCACAGATCCAGAGAGAGATCCAGAACCGGGAGAGAAGCAGAGAGAGAGAATGAAATAAACTGATTGAGCAACCAGGTTGGCCTTCTTCCTTCCGTCGCCTGCCCTTGGCCAACAGCCACACACAGTGGTTCCAGAGCACCGAACACGGGTGGTGAGACAGAGCCGCCTGGAGAGCCTGTGAGTGCACACGCCCATCGGCGTGCTATAGTTTTTTACAAACACCAATGTAAATACATTACATTAATTATAATAAATTAAAATTAATAAGTAAACCAAAAATATAATAATTTTTAAAGACTCTCAAGACATGAAAAGACATTGAGGAAACTTAAATGAACACTGATATCTAAAGTAAACCATTTTAAAAAGATTAAGGTCAGAGAGATATTGCACAGCTTAAGACTTTAATGCATTTGATTCTGGTTTGATCCCCTGGAACCACATCTGGTCCCCTGAGTGATCCCTGAGCACAGACCTAGGAGTAAGTATTGAGCACCACTAGGAGTGATCCCCACCAAAAAAAAAAACCCAAAAGCCCCAAACAAAAATTTAATTGTGTAGTAGCAAATGAAATTCTAGAAAAGGCAAAAATATGGAAATTTAACCAAAAATCAATGTATTAAAAGATGACTATGAGGTGGAGTCATAGCTCAATGGGCTGAGTGCATGTCTTGCATACAGGTGGCCTGGATTCATCTCTAGCATTGACCTCTATGGTTTCTTGAGCACGGCTGGGAATATAACCCCAGTACAGAGCTGAGAGTAGCCCAAGTGCTGCTGGGTGTGACTAAAAATATTGAAAACAAACATGAAACAGCTATAGAATAAAATGATTGAGGGTTGACCAACAAGCACAGAGACAGGAGTAAGCCTTAAGCACTACTGGATGTGGCGCCAAAACAACAACAACAAAACAATAAATGCTTTCTAAGGTTTGAAAAGCAGGAGGAATAATTAGGAAGCATGCAAAAATAGTGACACTATTCTACACGAAACTTATCATGCTGTATGCAGTCATTGCATATAGTTCAAAGTCCACAGTGTCAAGAATGATTCTTCATGTAAACTATGACATTTGGGTGATGATGATGTGTCAATGTAGCTTCATTAGTTGTAATAATTATGACACTGATGCACTGATGGGAGTGCTAAATATGACAGCAACTATCGTGTGGGAACCAAGTCTATACAAGAAATCTGTACTCTTCCTTTAATTTTGCTGTATCACTTGTATCACTTGTCATCCGATTGAACTTTGATTTGCTCAAGTGGGTGCCAGTAATATCTCCATTTGTCCCTGTCGCATGCTACTGTAACCCAGTGGTATCTGCCACTCCAGGAACACAAAGAGCCTCAACCGTTCATTCAGGGTTTTGATAACGAAGTCTGACCATCTCGTAGGTGGGCAGTCACACAGTATTTTGACATCCTGTGGAATCCAGTTGGTAACAACTCTAGTTCAGCAGTCATCTCTGAATCACATTACGTGTCCAGCCCATCTGATTTTTTAATGCCTTGGCAAATGAGACAGCATCCCTGATTCTTGATTGTTGGTGGAGGGCGGAACTCCAATTCCTTCTCTCACTTGAGTGAAATGTGATACTCCAAGCCTAGCTCTTTCAATTCCTCTTTGGAATACCTGAATAGCGTTCTCATCCTGTTTTCGTAGGGCCCAGGTCTCTGATGAGTATGTTAGTGCAGGAAGAATTGTGGAGTCGAAAAGATGTGCCTGGATCCGGAGATTCTTTGTACTCTTAACTACTTCTTCAACGCTTGAAAGGTGTTCCACATTGTTCTCTTCCTCCTGCACAGTTCTAGCGCCAAGTCTTTCCTCATGTTAAGTTCATGACCCAGGTACACATAGCTGCTGCATTCGGAGATGTTCGTTCTGTTGAGAGCAAATGGAATGTCAGGGACTAGTTTGTTTTTCCTGAACATTGTTTTGGTGAGATTCAGCTGCAGTCCAACCTTTCCACAACGCGATCAAAGTCGGACAGCATTTGTGCCATTTGGCTAATGTTTGGTGTTATTAGAATGATCATCAGTGAAGCGAAGGTGCTGTAGTTGCTGACTATCTATCTTCACTCCCATTTCTTCCCATTTTAGTTGTCGCATGACGTTCTCAAGGGTGGCACTGAAGAGTTTCGGTGAAATGGTGTCACCCTGCCAAATCCCTCTCTTTATGTCAATGACCACTTCCTTGTAGATCCTGGTGGTGAATCCATGATACAGCTTGCGGAGGATCTTGATGTACTGAGTTTGAACACCCTGTTTGGCTAGGGCTTCAATGACCACTTCAGTCTCAGCAGAATCAAAGGCCTTTAAATCGATGATTGTTAGAGCGGCATCTTGAACTCTCATGAAACTTCAATGATCTTGGTCACTGTGTGGATATGGTCGATTGTGCTGAATACTTTTTGGAACCCAGCTTGTGTATGGTTGTCCTTCATCTAATGTTCTGCCCATTCTATTCCAGATGACTCAAGTAAACAACTTGTAGACGATGGACAACAGGCAGATTGAGCATTAGTTGCCGATGTCGTGGATGTCTCCCTTCTTGTACAGCAGAATGGTCCTGCCTGTTTTCCATTAGGATAGAACCTTGCATTTAGACAGGTAGCGAGTGAAGAGCTGAGCCAGTGTATGGATGAGTACTGGCAGCAGATTCTTCAAGTGTTCGGGTCTGACCTTGTCTGGATCAGGTGCTGTATGCGTCTTTACCAATGAAATGGCGTGTCAGATTTCAGAAGGGAGGACGTTGGGAATGACATATCCATCCTGCAGAATTTGGTATGTGGGCAGGTGGATTGTGGCTGTCGAATAGATCCGAGTAGAAGTCGTGAATAATCCTCTCCATTGCCCTTCTGGAAGATATGATATATCCATCAGGATGTCGGGGTCAGTCATCTTGGTCTTGTAGTTGGCCAAGGACAGGTGAACGTTTCGAATATTTTTCCCAGCTTCTGCCGCATCGGCCAACACTGCTGCTCTTCTCTCTTTGAGGTCTTCCTTTTTCACTCCTCTGTACAGCTTTGCGAGCTTGGACATTAGCTTGTGGTTGCCTGAGGCTCATGCCAAATCACATTGGTGAATGAGCTCGAGAGTTTCCGAATACAGGCATCTCTTTGTGGCTTTCCCACTTTCAGCATTCTTTGCACAGTTGTGGAGGTGCTGAATCATCAGTCGATTGTATTCCTCGTTGATGTTGTCAATGAGAGCATCTCCCATGTTGCCACAGTAGTGTCAAAGAGCTCCCAGTTGGCGGTCATTCTGGGACTTTGTGAAGTATAATTTTGCACAAAGGAGACGGTGGTCAGATCCTGTTTGGAATTTTGGAACAACAGCAACATTGGTCAGGCAAAACCGTCTTTGAATATGATATGGTCAATTTCATTGTGGAACTGTCCACCAGGAGACTCCCATGTCCAATGTTTAGATTCGGCCTTCTGGAACTGCAAGTTACCACGGATGGTCTTGGTCGACATGATGAACTCAGGCAGTCTCTCACCCTGTTTGTTCCATTCCAGGCCATGGATCCCGATGTGGAGTTCTTCGGGTGACCTTCTCGGTCCTATCTTCGCATTAAAATCACCGACAATGTTCTTGTAGAAGGTGATGTCTTCTTTATGGAACTTCTCCAGCTCCATGTAGAACTTCTCAATTCCTTCCTCATTGTAGTTGGATGTTGGTGCATAGACGACAAAGATAGAAACTGCTGGCAGTGAGCCACATCTATTCAAGTGTAATCATCCGATTAAGGTTGTTAGGCATTAGAATGAATCAATGCTCATGGCCAAGTTCATGTTGACAAGGACACCTACGCCACCAATGCCTCTGTTATCACATGTTCCTAGGAAGAGTTCTTCTCCAGTGTCAAAAATGGCATGATGTGATTGATGCCTTCTCGTTTTGGTCTGACCAATGATGTCATACTTGATCTTCTGTGCTTGCACCATCAGGTACACGATGGATGCTTCCAATGCCAGCATATGTGTGTTGAAAGTACAGACATTACTTTTCCAGACAGTATTTTCCAGCACTTACCCTGCCTCCGCCATGCTCCAGGCCGCTTTCCAGACACTTGGGCCGAATCTCACGCATGAGTGAAGCCCCACAGAACCAGGTAAAACAGAACTTTGCGACCTTGGACTCCAGACTCAACAAGACCAGAAAACAAGATCCTCTGTCTGCCTCCTCCAATCTCTGGTGCTCCAGAGATCAAACCAGATGCCTCTCCCTACCAGAGCCAGCAGACCTCCACTACCTCCACTACCCAGCCACCGCCATGCTCCAGGACACTTTCTGGACACACCATAAGACATTTAATACTCATTTTCCATAATTTCCGCACTATATTTGATGGGGTTCAAATATGGTGTGAACCATGGGAATACCTATAAGGGCGATTGAAGGCTGCCCTAAAAGCCTCCATCCCTCTCGGAGAGCCTGGCAATCTACCGAGAGTACCCTGCCTGCACGGTAGAGCCTGGCAAGCTACCCATGGCATATTTGATATGCCAAAAATAGTAACAACAATGGGCCTCACCCGCCTGACACCAAAAGATCCTCCAATACAGCAGCATTATGAAGGATGAGCAAAAAGAGGCTGATAAAATCTCAGGGATGACCTAGACTGCCAAAATGAAGAAAGAGTAAAAACTTTTGCTGTGAATCTAAAATTTTAAACTAAAAAACCATAGATCTATATGCAGAAAACTCCAACTTAATATGTATAAATTTAAAAATATAAACATGAGGCCGCCGAGATGTGATCCTGGGGGCCGCACATGTGTGGCCTCTCCACAGCTGCACGAGCATGACTCCAGAACCCAGCTAAACTACTTTTGGTATGGGCAGCTCCTTGCAGAATGTCTCCAGACTAAGAACTAAGCCACGGGCCCATGCCTGCCCAGGAAGGGAAAGGTATTTCTCTCTCGCCTTTTTCTTTGCCACGGGTGAAGGGCGTGGCAACCGCCATATTATGAGGACTGCAGATGAGAGTTACAAGCTTGCAATGATCCAATATCTTCAAGAAATTTCCCTGGACTTAGTTGCTAAAATACAGAAATCCAAAACCGTGCGCCCACTATCGTGGCCTGCGACCTCATAGCTTTACAAAACAGGTCTGACTCTAGTGGGGAACTCCTAACAATAATAGTGAGGTTTTTGTTGAAATAGTGAATGTAACCAAAGTAAACAGAAAGTAAAGTGAAATTTATTAGTTCGGGGGCGGGGCAGGATGGGAGGTATACTGGGTTTTTGATGTTGTTGTTTTTTTTTCCTTTTGGTGGTGGAATATGGGCACTGGTGAAGGGATGGTTGTTTCAGCATTGTTAAACCTGAAAGCATGTAATTTTCCACGTGGTGATTCAATAAAATTTAAAAAAATTTAAAAAAATAAATAAAAATATAAACATAAAGAAAAGGATGAAAGAAAGCAAATCATTATTGAGACTAGAATATAAACATTAAATTCCTTGACCCAGGGAGTACCTTTTTCCTTCTCTGAGGTGATAACCCTATCAAAGAGCCTTATATCAGAAGTTTCTAAGGAATGATTTATAGATACCAAGTCCTGGAAATGGAAAATTTATTACTTTTATTCTATTTTAATGAATCATCGTGAGATAGTTACAGAATTACACACTTTCATGATTATGTTTCAGTCATACAATGTTCAATTACCCATCCCTCCACGCATGCCCATTCTCCACCACCAATGTTCCCAATATCCCTCCCTCCACCTCCTCCTCTTCCCACCCCCTGCCTCTATAGCAGGCACATTCCCTCTTACTGTCTCTCTCCTTTTGGGTGCTATGGTTTGCAATACTGGTACTAAGTGGCCATCATGTTTGGTCCATAGTCTAGTTTCAACACTCATCTATCATCCAAAACAAGTCCTTCAACCATCATTTACTTAGTGGTCCCATCTCTATCCCAGCACCTTTTTCCCCTAGATATGAGAACACCTTCTAAGCTGTGGAGTGATCCTCCTGAACTTTATCTCTATGTCCTTAAGTGTTAGTCTCCTATTGTTACTTTATATTCCACGAATGAGTGCAGTCATTCTATGCCTATCTTTCTCTGACTCATTTTGTTTAGCATGATACTCTCTATGTCCATCCATTTATATGCAAATTTCATGATTTCATCTTTTCTAACAGCTGCATAGTATTTCATTGTGTAGATATACAAAGGTTTCTTTAGCCAGTCATCTGTTCTTGGGCATATGGGTTTTTTTTTCCCATATTCTAACTATTGTAAATAGTGCTGCAATAAACATACAAGTGTAGATGTCATTTCTACAGTATTGTTTTGCATCTCCAGGATATATTCCCAGATGTGGTGTTGCTGAGTCAAAGGGGAGCTCAATTTCTAGTTTTTTTGAGAAATGTTAATATTGTTTTCCAAAAAGGCTGGACCAGTCAGCATTCCCACCAGCAGTGAAGAGGAGTCCCTTTCTCCCCACATCCATACCAACACCAGTTGCTTTTGTTCTTTTGGATGTGTGGCAATGGAGAATTTAAATGATAATAATCTTTTAGAATATGCTAAATATGTGAATTTGGTCCAGGTCTATGTGGTCCCAAAGTTTAGATTCTAATCACAAACCACTAATACCAGTGCTCAAGGACAGTTATTGATATTTTTGGCCATTGAATAATATTGTATCAGGAAACAAGGTGGACAGGTAGAAACAAATGAAAGAAAAGGAAAATGCAAGCCAGGGAGAGCAATCCAATCACTAGATTTTCAAAATATACCCTCGTTGCAGAGAATGAACTGGTTGTGGGATATGATAGGACTCTTGATTTGGGTGAGTTTTCTTTCTTTTATTTCAAAAAATTAACTTCTAGTAAAAGAGTAGTTACATTTATTCCAAACTCAAGAGAACACTATTAAACTGCTATTTCCACTGATCCTGCCAAGATGGTGAATCAGTAGGGCTTTAGATCTAAATTTATTCATTTGCTTACCAATCAAATTATTATAGACCATCGTTTATTTGCTGGTGCTTCTAACAAAACTATAAGATCCTAGTAATGGACTGTGCAATTCCAAATGACATTGATAGCTCAATCCTGGCATTGCAAAGACTTGCTATTTTCTTAATAAATTGTTGGGGTGAGTGGAGAATATCTACAGACATTGGAGAAGGATGCTGACACTGGTGGTGGGTTGAAGTTGGAATATTGCATGCCTGAAATTGCTGACAGCTTTGTAAATTATGTTGCATAAATTATGTAACGTTTAAAAATTTATTTTTTGTGCTTGGTGAGCTTTCCTCTCTGCTCTCTTTTTTTTTTTTTTGTTTTTTTGTTTTTTTTTTTTTGCTTTTTGGGTCACACCCAGCAATGCACAGGGGTTACTCCTGGTTCTACACTCAGGAATTACCCCTGGCGGTGCTCAGGGGACCATATGGGATGCTGGGATTCGAACCTGGGTCAGCCTGGGTCGGCCGCATGCAAGGCAAGCACCCTACCCGCTGTGCTATTGCTCCAGCCCCTCCTCTCTGCTCTCTTAAATCTGAAAAATAAATCACTGTACCACTGTATTGCTGTCATCCCGTTGTTCATCGATTTGCTCGAGTGGGCACCAGTAATATCTCCATTCATCCCACCCCTGAAATATTAGCAGCCTCTCCTTACTCGTCTTCCCCTGCAATTGTAGGCTTTTTCCGGGTCAAGGGCATAAGACCTGTTATTGTTACTGTATTAGTCATATCCATATACAGTACCACTACCCAACCACCACCAGCCATGCTCCAGGCTGCTTTCTAGATGCTCCGGGGCCTCACGCATAAATGAAGTTCCACAAAACACAGATAATGCGGAATTTTGTGACCTTGGACTCTGGACCCAGAAGCAGAGATCCTCTGCCTGCTATCCCCCAACCTCCTGTGACCTAGGGATCACACTCATAAGCCACACCCTGCCACACCCTGCCTGCACTAGGTAATCTCCTCATCGACCACCTTCCAGATCTCAATGGCTTCTCCTCCCAGACGGGAGTATAAAATGAGGCCCCCATAGCCATGCTATCGGACTCCACACCAGACTGTTTTCACTCAGGGTGCCTCAGAGGGGGGTGGGTGAGAACCCTCCTCATCCCAAGGGATCCAGCCCCAGCGGTTGACCTCCACTATCCAACTGTAGACACTCTCCAGGCCGCTTTTTCGACACATTGTAAGACACTTCCTACCCATTTTTCATAATTACCACACCATATTTGATGGAATTCAGACAGGAGGCAACAAATCATAGAGGGTAATATATATCTATATGTCTATATATATGTACATATATATATGCATATATATATATATATATCTCAAAAGCCTGGCAAGCTACCAAGAGTATCCTGCCTGTATAGGCACAACCTGGCAAGCTAACCATGACACATTTAATATGTCAGAAACAGTAAAGATAAGTTTCATTAACCTGACCCTGAAAGGGCCTCCAATTGTTAGGAAAGACAAGTAAGGAGAAGCTGCTAAAATCTCTGGGCTGGGAGGAATAAAGACGTTACTGGTGCCCGCTTGAGTAAATCGACAAACAACAGGATGACAATGATACAGTGATACAGTGATTTGGCATATCAAATATGCCACAGGGGAGCTTGCCAGGCTCTTCCATGTGGGCGGGATACTCTCGTAGCTTGCCAGACTCTTCGAGAGGAATGGAGAATGTATATCAGAAAATCCAAGCAACTATGTTAAAACCAACCACATGTGTGCTGCTTTAGGCCCATCAGTGGGCTATACTATAAGAGGTCACACGCTTTGTGGCCACACGCTTCTGGGAGCTTTGTTTTATATAGTCTCTGGATCTTCGCCATTGATGGGATTACATGGCACTGGAGGCAATTTCTGGGTATGACTGCCAAGCTACTGGAAAACAGGAGGTCTGGGTAGAGGAGATTCAGTCCCAATCTGAGCAGTCTTGGAGATCTCAGCCACAGGGTCCCACATGCCTGGGTTCCAGAGGAATCCTGGAAATCTTAAAAATAAATAAATAAATAAATAAATAAATAAAAGCCAAACAACATTCATTCTGCTTCAGTATCAGTCATACATGAAAATGGAGAATAATTTGGTAGGGATTTATTTTGGGCTGTGTGTGTGTGTGTGTGTGTGTGTGTGTGTGTGTGTGTTTGGGTTACTTAAACTTTTTGTTTATTTGTTTTGGGAGCATACCTGGCAGCATCAGAGCTTATTTCTGGCTCTGGACTCAGGGATCAATTCTGATCATGTTCAGGAAACCATATGAGTGCTGGGGATCAAAGCAGAGGCCAGCTGTGTGTAAAGCAAACCTCTTAAACCCTGTACTATCTCTCTAGTTCATTCTTTGTGTTTTAGTATCCCAAGAAATTAATTATTTTGATATAAAGGGAAGAGCATTTAAATAAACAATCCAAGTAATGCTTTTAATCAAATGGGATCAGTTACCAAATAAAACTTTTAAATAATTTGTTATAAATAAAATTTAAAATAAATTTGATTATTTATACATAGAGGTAATATTCCAACAATTTCAGGGTTCCAACTCCCTAATTTCTGGGCTATGTTTTCCTGGGAAATTCTGAAACCACATCTTTTAGCTTTAGGTATCGCTTTATACATAATTTCCTTTGGCAATTTTCAGTTTCTTCTGCCACCCCAACTTCCCAATAAAGTACATTTTATTTTTTGAGATTCTAGAAATGTTAGTTTTATTGGAGCAGTGTTCACATACATATTTATCAAAACTTATCAAACTATGTAATTATAAGATATGCACGCATAGTATACCTTAATAATGATTATTTTATTTTTATTTAAAATTTGCATATATTTGTTCATGGTTAAAATGTGTATAAACATAGTGGTACCCTTATAGGACAAAGAAATTAACCCACCATAAAACACATTCATTTACAAATGCTGACCAGTTTTTTTCTTTGAAGCCTACCAGCTCAAGAAGACATAAACAAGTTATAAATAGCTGTGGCTAACACTAGTTTATTTTACGTGATTTCAGATTAAGTAAATTATACTCTTATTTAGGAAATCTACATGAGGGGATAGGATATCATATCAAAAAGGGTTGTAATCTTAATTTACAATTCCTCTGTGTCTTTTGACAAGTTACCTAATCATTTTGTAAGATTCTGATTTTTGATTTGTGTTATGGAATAATTAATACTTGTCAGGGATATTGTGCCAATGAGTGGCATATTGAAGTCAATTGCTTGCATTTTACCTAGCAAATGGTAAGCACTCAAATGGTGAGTTTTACTGCATTATCAATAGGACTTACACAGAATCTTGCAAACTTTATTTGAAATTAATGATTTTAATGTGTTAGTGTGCATTAGAATAATCTGGAAAAATTTACCAAATCAGATTACTGAGTTCCAGTGATAGTTTCTGATTATAGGTCTAGGTCATGATCTAAGAATTTTTATTATCAATAATTTCCTGGTTGATGTTAGGTTACTGGTCTTGGGACGATACCATGAATTTTCACTTTCCATCCATGTCTCATCAGCCTAGGTAGCTGCACACTGGAATCTCTCAAGAAGACTTAAAAATTACTGATAACAGGGTCCTTTTCACTGATTGTTGATTTGGTAGGGGTGTAAGATCGGTAGTGCTTAGGGATTACTTCTGTTCTCACTCAGGAATCACTCTTGGTAGGCTCAGGGACCATGTGGGATGCTGGGGGCTAAACCCAGGTGAGTTGCATGTAAGGCAAGCACCTTACCCACTGTACTATGGCTCTGGCCTCTGAATTGTTGATTTAATACTAGATCTATAGTACAACTTGAGCATATGGGGGAAAGAAAACTTTCAAGGATGATCTTAATGAGAAGTCAAGATTGTGAACCATGTCTCTTTTTAGTTTGGCAAACTAAAAAAGTCCTGCCTCTCAAAGTATGGTCCACAGATCAACAACAACAGAGAGTCTGTTGGAAGTGTATAAATGCATGTTATGCTCTGATTAGATAAAACTTTGAACTTTTAATAAATGTTCCAGAATGTTCATGAGCACTCTGAAGACTCAGAATCTCTGAAGCAAAGAGTCCTCTAAACCAACTGATACCAGAAGTTTTACCACAGGTCTCTTCTTCAACTTGCGTTACTACCTTTGAAGGGACCAGGATTCAGGACAAAATGAGGAACTCACTACCTTTATCTTGTTCTCAAGGATGTAATTTTTACTTTCTACTTTTTTAGGAATTAACATGCAAGGAGCCAGTCTTCCATCTACACCCCCACCCCCACCCCCCATCTTTTAAGACTTGGTTTCCAACTCCAGATGCAGCCTTTATCACACCTATTTATTAATACCAAGGCTAGGTGTTATGATTCAAGTAAAGATAGGAGGCAGGATTGATGTCTTAGTAGGATTCAGAGAAACAAAACTGTTCTTTAAAAAAAATGTTAGCACCTGGCTTCTCCCTAAATTACCCTAACACACAGATGTGTTGAGATTATATTAAAATAGAATCCTTAGCCACTACAGGCTGGAAAGTGAAAAGTAACATGGAAGGGATGCCTAATGATTCGGAAAAAGAAAAAGATCCAACTGCATTAGTGAAGAAATTATGAGGTGTCTATGACCAGAGAAACCTGAAATGTGCTAATTGAATGCCCTTGGATGCCATTATCAGTGAATCCCCTCCGGAGCTAGCAGCACAAGCACATCAGAGCAGAAACCCAAAGTAACAGCAAAGAGACCTGTTTTAACAACCTAAGTAGGGTTCTTATGCATGAGTCAGCAGGGGAGCATCCTTGTATGGGTGGGCTTTTCGGGAATTCTTCACAAATAAGAGGCAAAATCTCCTCTGGAGGATGCCAGGTCTTGTTTGAAAGTCAAAAGACTAATGTGGTTTTCAGAGCGAAAAGTAACTGGCATATTTGCAGCACATGCTTGTATATATGCTATCATGTACACACACCCACACCCACAAGCACATACATAGACCAAACCACAACTCTTGCTGTTCAGAATGTGTTTCTTATACTGGCAACATAATACACTGATTATTTAAGAATCTGAATTTTAATGAGAACCCCACTACTATAAATGACTGACATATAACTTGGGCTGCACACTAGAATCACTTAAGTCAATGTGCATCTATTATTTAACAACCATTGATATCAAATGGAAAATTAAAAATCTACCTTTGATCTCCCTTTCAGATTTGAGCCCTTTGACCAATTTAAATAAACATAACAAAGCAGGCTATGTGGATAAGATATGACTGATCTCTTGTAAAAACTGGCTCATAGCTGTCTTAAAGACTTATTTAATTCTATTGTGGTAATTATGGTTCCAAGACCAGGATCTAGAACTTGCTCTGTTCACATCATGCTTTAGGTCCGACAAAGGTTTCGACCTAAGTTAAAAGTTCAACTGATGTTTTAAAATTAATGATCATAAATAAAGCCTCTTTATATCCTTTTGCTATAATTTTTGCATATATTTCAATTATTAAAGGAATTGAATTTAGTTTCCTTATTAAACTTACAAGGTACTCAAGAGAAAGAAGAGGCAAAGTTTTTGACTACCTCTTCTATCTAAAGAGATCACATATTTATGAACATAGTATTTGTATTCAGTAGTTATTCATTCATTTAACAGTATCAATTTTTGATGCATGAGGGAGAGATAATTTCAGAAGCAAAACATTTGAACCTAGGGGGTATTGTGCCACCAACAGGTCAACCTGTGGGGCAAGTGCATCAGCAGCCTGATGGTGCCTTCAGGCTTTCTTATACCCACAAATTACTGCTGTGCCTTTGACCAGACCCCAACAACTTGGGAACAAGTTTACCAAGAAATTAAGTGGCCAAGAGTTAGGTATGTGGGAGCCATGCCCACAAACAACCGCTGGTTCAGCTATACAAGCTCACTTATTGGCCTTATTGCAAAGGCCCATAGATAAATATTGAAAGACATAAAAAACCACAGTTAATTTCGAACCTGCACATGGCTGAACAGACTGGGGTAAATCAGAGGGGGGCAGGTTGACCTGTGCCTCCCCAAGTAGAGTCCCCAGCAGGTGCTTGCTTCCACAATCCAAAATTTCTGCCATACCCCTGGCCTGACTCCACTGTCTCAGGACGGACCTCACCAAGATATAATCTGCTGAAAATTCGAGTATTTGGGTTTTGTGACTGAAATCTCCAGGCTTTCACAAAGTTAGGTTGGGCTACCTCCCACCACTTCCCAATACTCCTGGAAGCACTGACAGTCACCCCCATGGACCAACTCCAGTGCCACCCTGTAAACCTGTAAAATTACTGATATTGCTTCAGAGAACCAAATATAAATCTCGGAAAAGATCAAAAGCCAGAGACACCGCAGCAAGTCTCAGAAGACAACACAGAGCCGGAAGTCTCTCTGGGCTCCATACCGAGCCAATTTCCCAGAGCAACCCAGATGGAACAGGTGCACTCTCCCCAGCTACTTCAGGTGAAACCCCAGTGACCAAGACCAAGCAAGGCATAGGTATGCAGGTTTCACTGTCACTGGCTTCCTGCCTGCTCTCTTTGACCTGGCTGTCATGCCCACAATATGCCTTCAGGAGCCATCTTAGCGCACCAACAGACCTAGCCCAGAGATGCCCAATTGAATCCCAAAATGGATTAGTGCCCTACAGAAAATCTCTCTAGAACCCAACCATTTACAATCTAGTATTCCAGAAGCATGTGGCCACGGCACTCATGATATTCAAAATGAGCAATGGACAATGATTTAGTATTTGCTGCTGTCTGGCAGGCTGGAATAGTGGTGGGAAAATTTGAGCAAAACATAATGCCCCAAAGTAAAGAGAGAGTATTGGGGAAATTGCCTGCCATGGAGGCAGGATGAGGACTGGGATGGGGGGGGTGGATATACTGGGGACACTGGTGGTGGATAGTGTGCACTGGTGGAGGGATGGGTGTTCAATCATTTTACGGCTGAAGCTTGAATGTGAAAGCTTTGTAACTATATCTAACGGAGATTCAATTAAAAAAATAAATGTGAAGTTTATGCCCAATTCAATCAGCTTAATCAATGGCCGAATGAATAGCAGTAGTCCTATATTAAAATCTTTTTTTAAAAAAACACAAAATATTTGAACCTAGTGATCATTATGTATGCTTTCATTGTTTTTATATATAAGAAATCTTGAGGCTCTGGAGAAGTAGTATAGCAGGTAATCATTTGCCTTGCACATAGCTGACATGGGTTCGATCCCCAGCACCTAATATGGTTCCCAAGTCCTTCCAGGAGTGAGTGATCTCTGAGTGCAGAGCCAGGAATAAGCCCTGAACACTGCCAGATGTGGTCCCCAAATAAAAAATAAACAAGAAAACAACAACAAACATAAAAAGAGGAGAGAAAGAAATCTTGTTTTATGAGAAATCAAGCAAGGAGAAAATAAAGCTTATTTTAGGAGAAATACATCTTCTTAAACTTAACTACAACTGAAATATCTCCTAGATTTAGATTATATGCAACATAGTAGACCACATCTCAAAATTTGTGCTTGACTATCAATCTTAAGATTGCTTACACTAGAGAGGGATTGGCAGAGTTTTTTTATAAAGGACAAGAGAATATTTTTTTTTTGGTTTTACAGGTTATGGTTTAAAAATAACTCAACTCTTCCTTTGTGTGTGTGTGTGTGTGTGTATGTGTGTGTGTGTGTGGTTGGGGGAGGTGGTTTAGGTTTTTGGTCACACCCTGAAGTGCCATGGGCTTACACCTGGCCTTATGCTCAGGGATCACACTTGGCAGTGCTCAGAGCCCAAATGTGATGCTGGATATTGAACTGGAGTTGGCCATATGCAAAGCAAGTACTTTAATTCCTATACTATTTTTTCCAGATTCAGAATTACTCCACTTCCATGGTTTTGGATTTCTGGTATTTTAGTAACTAAGTTCAGAGAAATTTCTGCCAGAAATTGCATCATTGCAAGCTCATACCATTGTTTAGTGGGACTTATAAGCTAGCAGTCGCCACGCCATCGCCAGGGAAAGAAAAAGCCGAGAGAGTAAAACCTTTCCCCTCCTGTGGCTGCATGGTGCTGTAGCTTAGTTCACAGTTTAGAGACATTTCTGCAAGAAGCTGCTGGTGCCGAAAGTATTGGGCCTCCGGGATCATGGGCGTTTAGCAACGGAGAGGCCGCACGTGTGCAGCTCCTGGGGTCAAATCTGGGCGGAGACTTAATTAAACCCTCTGCTAAGCACTTTTGTGCATCTTATGTTGTTAAATCCTCACAATATTTGCAAGAGTTAATTATTATTTAAACTTTGTAGATGAGAAAACAGAATTAGAGAACAGAAAGAGAACAGAAATTTTAAGGATAGTAAATAGAGAGAAGTCAATTGTATCCCATAAGAATTATTTTAAAAGTTATTTTAAAAGCACAACCACAATATTCCATTTTTAACTGAAAATTGTATATAAGGAGAATATTATAACCAATAGTAATGTTTCAGTACATTTCTCTTTATTAATTAGCAGTCTATATATGACATGAGATTCGCAAACAGTCCCAGAGGATTTTTGTGTGTATATTTATGTACATGTCCAGAGCTATGAATGAGAAGAAACCAAAAAATCCCTAAAAAGAGAGGCGGTAGTACTGACTACTAAGTATAGACAGGGTTCCAATGTGTTTCAGTTTGTATGTGCTATAACTCAAATATTATCTTTAAACTATGTCAGCATCTCTTTTCCTTTCCACTCTCAAACTACTCAGTTTGGTCAATAAACTTAATGATAGGCCTGTGTATAATAAAATATTTACATAAACTCATTTCCATTTAAGTACTTTTAAAGTTTGATTTATATAATACCATGTATTTATTACTTCTTGGCTATTTTGTTTACAAAAGAAAAGTATAGATGAAATATCTACTTAAAGTATTAAACCAAGCACAAGAAGGTGGGCGTGAATCCTCATATGTTGTTGGCAGCCTATAAAACAGAGATAATTATAAAAATATTATAAAAGTCTTAGTGACAGGATAACTATTTCTAGAAAGGGGAGCCTTTATCAAGAATATACATTTTTCCTCGACATGAAATATTGGGCAAGACCATTTTTTGTAGATTAATATAGAAAAGAAATGTTATGACTCCCTGCGCAAAAGTACACAAACCTCTAAAAATCAAAGACTAAGGGAAGAAGAATAAGGATATTTCTTCCTATAGGGCCAATGGCAAGAGAACTAAGAGAGGGCAAAAATAAATAGAAATTTTTCTCATAATTTCCTTGGTCAGAGATAAGGGCTGGCCTTCTTGATATCTGGTGACCCATCACTGCCATTGCCACCACTATCTCTACAAGATCACCCAATAATGCTGGAGTAAGAAAGAACAAAAAGAAAAAGTAAAAACAGAATATTTTTTCTTCCCTCTCTTGCCTCTTTTCTCCTTTCCCAAACCTCAGTTAAAGAACATCTCTCAAAGTTCATAGTGTACCTGGGGCCTAGATTTTCGGTTCTCTTCGGACTGACAACTTGACCACTGATTTAGTGCCTTAGAGTTCTGGCATCTCCAGTCAATTTGTGAGAATGTTCAGAGAACTGTCATATGCATTTCAACAAGAATTTTAAACTACATTAATCAAAAGAAACAATATACTACGATCTTTATTCCATCTTAACAGGAACTGTACCCAGAAACAGCATCTTAGTTACTGTAAGGAAAATGGCTTTGTAACTAAAAATGTTTTGAAAACTCAGAGTTTGAGAATGTCATGAAACCTATTAGATTTAGCTCAAAACTGAGAGAGAAAATAATTTTGGATGTTCTTTCCATATGGTTAGAACTTCATAAATCATATTTCTAGATGAGCTACCTCACCATTAAGTAATCAATTTGAGATTGGAAAGGGGAGAAAATGTAAATCTTAAAACACTTGGATTGCTTCATTATTTTTTAGAGTATAAAGTATGGCAGCAAATACTCAAGAACTTTCTATTTGTTTCAGTGAATCACCAAAATACAGGGAAATGTTAGTAATGGTTTCAGAGTGAGGCAAGATGAAAATCTCATCACGCCCGTGTTATTGTTGGGAGACTGATTAAAAAATAAAAGATCTACATTTCAGCTGGTTCCAAACTATCGAGAATTTTATCCACACAAAGCCCCCACTTGCCAATGCAAATCTGGTAATTGGACACTTAATTATCCTATTTGCACACATAAATGAGGGGTGTGCCTTGGAGAAATCAGAGTCCACTCTTAAAACTTTGGCTCCAAGCAATGAAACCACATGCTTTTGTCAACAGTTAAACTGATTAAAATTGTGTTGTTTCTGCTTGTGTTAGTCCACATGTATTTTCACTGGAGACTGATGTCTATTGAGTTTAAAAGCTTAGTGAAAAATAAAACCTATGTTATTCAGAAAACCTAGATAGTAATTGCCAACTATGTGTCAAGAACCCTTTCATTTTATAGAGAATGCGAAGTCTGAATAAAAAGAAATATTCATTGCAACTTCGTATGCCTGGACAGACTTATAGTCATAATAAAGACAGAAGGTCCTTTAGAAAGAATATCTTAAGCAAAATTTCCAGCATGGTTTACTCTATTGGGTCAATGGCTCAGGCATTGAATTTTTCCATTTCTTTGGGGCAGGTAAAGGGGTGCTTTTCCATGAATATCTTTTAGCTAGACTGTGTCCTAACAATGTCCTTAGGGGGAAAGTGCTCTTTGATTTGGAAGCATGTATTGTGAGTTGGCCCATCTGGGTTTCTTCTCCATGAGTGTAGCAAGATTTGGCTGTGACCTGATTTTTCATTATATACAGACCTGGGTTCTAATTCTGGCTCTAACTCAAACTAGTCATGTACTATTTGGACAGATTCAATTCCTTACAACTGTTAAATAACCTGTGAAGAGAAAAGGGAAAATCATCAGGGAAAGTCTGAGAAAAGGAGGCAAGTGATGGGAGCTCATCAAGGTGTCAAAGGCAAGACAGGATGTGCAAAAAGGAAAGGTTAATAGAGTTGATGATTTGAAGATTCATAGTGACTTTATTTTTTACTAAGATCACCAGATGCTCAATACATACTTGTTGAATGAGTGACTTAATTCACTGTCACTGTCATCCTGTTGCTCATCGATTTGTTCCAGTGGGCACCAGTAACGTCTCTTGATTGTGAGACTTATTTGTTACTGTTTTCTGCACATCCAATACGCCACGGTAGCTTGCCAGGCTCTTCCATGTGGGCGAGATACTCTCAGTAGCTTGCCCGGCTCTCCGAGATGTGTGGAATCAAACACGGGTCGGCCACGTGAAAGGCGAACGTCCTACTGCTAAACGCCCAGCACAGTGACTTAATTATCAATACCATTTATTGAACACAGTTTGCACAGGGAGACTGGGAGTGGATTTAGGAGTAATACCTTCCCCCCCAAAAAAAAAAAATTGGACCCTGAACAATTAAATGAAAGTGGAACTTTGAAAAATTAAACAAAACAGATGTGAAAAGACCCTTGTGAAGATGAGAAAACAAGATGAACCTTTGTGTTCTCATGTGATAGGGTGACCGCTGTGGGGTTCCCCTTCCAGACTGAAGTTCACTACTGGCTTGCCTCCAACCCTAATGTGATCTTCTGAGGCTCAGCAGAGGCTCACAGTGAGAAGCTATGCACCATTGGCTGCCTCATCTTAATACAACGGGAACCAGAAGACCCTGGAATTGGTTCTTGATTCTGGCAGCACAGAAGTAAGTAGAATGCTTGATCTTACCACATGTTCAGTGTTTGTAGATGATGAGACATCAAGAGACTCTTCCTTGGGACTCATATTTCTCATATGGAATACATATTGTTGCTATTTGATGAATACAGAAAAACAATATTTAAGGATTCCTTATCTCTAGGCTGGAGAAGGAATTCAACAGGATTTCTCTTATAATAAATCTGGTATCTCTTTATGCTTACATTATTTTGTGGTTCACAGAACTTCTTGGATATGTATAAGGTATTTTCAGAAAATTTGGAAAAGTTCTAGCCATTATTTTTTCAAGAACTTTCTACTTTCCCCTCTTTCTTCTCTGCTGCCCCTATTGTGAGATGTTGATATGTTGATCTCTTAACAGTACTCCACATTTATCTAAGGGTCTATTCATTTATCTTCCTACATTGATCTCTCTGTCCTTCAGATTTTATAAACTATCAGTTTGTCTTCAGGGGCTTTCATTTCTCCCCCTGCAGATTCACAACTATGGTTGAGCCACTCTAGTGAATTTTCCATATTTAGTACAGAATTTCCAGTTGAATTTTAAGATAATTTCTATCAATTTACTAAAATGGTCTGTTTGAAAAGGCATTATCATACTGTCTACTTCTTTACACATACATTGAGTCCTATGAATATACTCATTATAGCTTCTTTGAAGCTTCTGGGCCTTTCTGTAGTCAGATTTTGTTGCCTGGCTGTCTTCCCGGGGGCCTCCTCGGAGGGGATGGGCTCCAGCTTCCCTCCCCACCCCAAGCAGAGCTCCTGGCGACCAAAGACCTCCAGAGCCTAGCCACAGCCATGCTCAAGGCCCCTCTCCACACGTTCGAACGAACCTCATGCATGAAGGAACCGGCAGAGAAACCCAGGTGTGTGGAACCCGGGGCTGAGACCTCCAAGGCTGCTCGGATAGGGACTGGGCCGGGCCTCCTCCACCCAGATTTCCCATCTCCCAGTAGCTAGACGGTCACACCCAGGGACTGCCCCCCCCCACCCGGCACCGTGTAATCCTGTTAACGGTGAGAATCTGGCAAACTACTGGGAGTCTCCTGCCCACATGGGAGAGCCTGGCAAGGTCCCCATGGTGTATTAATATGCCAAAACCAGTAACAAGCTGGGTCTCATTCCTCTGACCCTGAAAGAGCCGCCAGTACAGCATCGTTGGAAGGATGAGTAGAGGGAGGCTTCTAAAATCTCAGGGTCTGGATGAATGGAGATGTTACTGAGATCACTCAAGAAATTCGACAGTCAACGGGATGATGATGATGATGATGATGATGATGATGATGATGATGATGATGATGATGATGATGATGATGATACCTTCTGGATCTTTCTGTAGTCAGTTTTTGTTGCCTTCAGCTTTCCCTTTAAATAGTTCATCTTTTCCTATACTTTTGCATGGCTTATGATTTTTTTCTTTGGTGGTGGTGCTGACTACTAGAAGTTTCATATGTCAAATATGCATGCTGATTCACCATTCCCTATCTAGAGCTTGTTTTCATTATCACTTGTTTGTTGTTGTGATTGTATTTTTAGTTACTTGGCTATAATATACTTGTGAGATCGATTTCTTCTAAAATGGGTGGTATTTATGCAATCTTGATATGCATTATCAACAAGGAGTAATTGGTTTTGACAGGGTTTATTTTGAATCTCTCTTTTCCTGATTTCAATGCTGTCTAACTTTGGAACCATCTATAAGGCTCCACTGCTTTTTTACTTATTACCCTATATTTTCAACAATGTTCTGGAGTATAAATTGATACATAGTCTGAGCAGGGTGGTTTTCGTGGCCAGTCTTTGAGGTTTTTCTGACTCTAGTAGGACTGTTGTAAGCAGTCTTTTTTATGGTTCTGTCATGAGAATCAGGTGACTTATGGGTTGTCTTATTGTTTCCACAATATTATCTTCTCTTTCCTAGTTGCTTACTATCAACATGCCCAATGTTTTTCAGAAAAATCATAGAAGTCTTATTCTTCCCTCATACTTCATTACAAATAAAGTCAGTTCTGTGTGACACCTTCAGAGCTCTCTATTATTATTTGTAAAAATATGTTCACTTTGATTTACAATTGTTAATGATGGGGAAATTAAAGGAATCCAGATTGTAAAAGAAGTCAAACTATCACTACTTGTAGATGCCATGATACTGAACTAAGAAAAACCGAAAAACTCTACAAAGAAAACCGAAATAAACCCCAAACTTTCTAGGAACTTATTCTGTTAAATGGCAGGCTACAAAATAAACACAAGGGGACCAGATATAGTAGAAAGGGTCAGGTACTTGCCTTTCATGTGGCTGACCCAGATTGAACCCGGCACCACATATAGTCTCCAAGTCCGATTAGAGTGATCCCTAAGCAAAGAGTGAGAAGCCCTGAGCACCAAAGGCTGTTGACTGAACAAAAATTGTTTCTAAGTTTAAATTTCCCCATAATAACAAAATGACTGACATTTATTTTGACAGGTTATATTAATTACTTCAATTTGTCTAGCAGAACCTTTGATTTAAAGTACATACTTCACAATCAGTTCCTCTTATCTAAACCACAGTACATGGAAAGTTAAGGATATATAATAACAAAATTTCTAAATGATGAACCTCAAACATCACAGAAATGAAAACTTTTCTTCAAAATATGGTTTCTATCCTACAACTTAATTTAAGTATCAATTAGAATTCTCACATCATTTAAGTTTTCCAGGTTTACTGGACATCAGGGAAGTTCCAAAATGAAGTAAATGTTGTTACAAAACCCATGACCACATTAAAAAAAATAAATCATATTAAAAAGATTGCCAAATTTATCTCCAAATTTATCTGGGAATAAGATTAATTGTTAGGGCAGTCTTGAGCTGGGGCTGGTACCGGCTCTGGCTCGCGCTCCGCCGAGATTCAAACTGGGTGGCCATGCGTTTGCACGGCCGCTTTGCTGCTGAATGACCAAGATCCAGAGCCAGTTAGATTACTTCTGAATCCAGAAAGTGCTCGCAGCCATGTCCCCAGAATATGAACTAAGCTTTTGCTTTATGCTGCCCCAGGAAGGGAAATGATGAAATTTCCCACTTAAATCTCCATGTACTTAATTACTAAAACACAGAAATCCTAAACCGCGCAGCCACAATAGCGGCCGCGCGACCTTTTACCTCTTCATTCTCATTAGTGGAGAACTAATTATCAAATGTTTCCTTGTCAATAGGGCCGTATTTTGGGGGAATAAACTCCAAGAAGAATAGTGAGTTCTGTGTTGAAATCCCAACAACAATAGTGAGTTTTGGGTTGAAATATGGAATGTAATCAAGGTAAAGAGAAAATGAAGTGAATTTTATCAGTGTTTGAGCATTGAATAACTGAGACATAAGCCTGAGAACTTTGTAACTTTCTACATGGTGATTCAATAAAATACATTTAAAATAATTTAAAAAAGATTAATTGTTAGTAATTAGTGCCATGTTCGATCTCAAGCTCTTACCAAAATCAGAATCTTTTTCTGAAACGAAAAAAATAGAACATTTATTATTAACTGAGTGCCTACTATGTTACATGTAGGCAGGAAAAAAGCTGGAAGTGAATAAATAGAAGATAAAAACATTGAACTCTTCTCATGAAGCCTATAATCCCACAGATAGGGGATTAGGCAATTTTTTTCTTTTTTAAAAATTCTATTTACTTTTTTTCATTAGTGAGTCAGGTTTTCATGCTTACATTTCAGTCATACAATGATTGAGTACCCATCCTTCCACCAGTGCCCATTGTCCACCACCAATGGTCCCAGCATTCCTCCTACCACCCCCACCCTGTCCCCTTCACCCCACCCTGCCTCTGTGGCAGGGCATTCCCATTTGCTCACTCTCTCTTTTTGGGTGTTGTGGTTTGCTACAAAGGTGTTAAGTAGGCTTCATGTTCAGTCTATAGTCTATTTTCAGCCTGTATCTCCCATCCCTAGGGGGCCCGCCTAGCACCCTTTGCTTGGTGATCCCTTCTCTATCGAGCTGCTTCTTCACCTAGCATGCGAGGTCAGTGTCCAAGCTGTGGAGTACTCCTATTGGTACTTATCTCTACTATTCTTGGGTGTTAGTCTCCCATTCTGTTATTTTATATTCCACAAATGAGTGCAATCTTTCTATGTCTGTCCCTCTTTTTCTTACTCATTTCACTTAACATGATACTTTCCATGTTGATCCATCTATATGCAAATTTCATTACTTCATCTTTTCTAACAGCTGCATAGTATTCCATTGTTTAGATGTATCAAAGTTCTTTAACCAGTCATATGTTCTTGGGTTTTTTCCAGATTCTGGCTATTGTGAACAGTGCTGCAATGAACATATAGGTACAGATGTCACTTTTACTATACTTTTTTGCATCTCTGAGATATATTCCCAGAAGTGGTATTGCTGTATTGCTGGGTCAAATGGGAGGTCAATTTCTAATTTTTTGAGAAGCATCCATACTGTTTTCCAAAAGGGCTGAACCAGTCGGCATTCCCACCAGCAGTGAAGGAGAGTCCCTTTCTCCCCACATCCGCGCCAACACTGTTGCTTTTGTTCTTTTGGATGTGGGCCAGTCTCTGTGGTGTGAGATGGTATCTCATTGTTGTTTTGATCTCCATCTCCCTGGTGATTAGTGATGAGGAGCATTTTTTCATGTGTCTTTTAGCCATTTGTATTTCTTCCTTGAGAAAGTTTTTATTCATTTCATCGCCCCATTTTCTGATGAGGTTGGATGTTTTCTTCTTGTGGAGTTCAACCAGTGGGATTAGGCAATTTTTGAAGTACAAAACTGGAATGGATTATACAGCAACATATTAAGAATAGAGCTTAAGGGCCTGGGTACAACTCAATAAGAGGGTGTTTGCCTTTTACACATATGAGGCTGAAAAATTTTTTTCTTTTTGGGTCAGACCCAGCTATGTACAGGGGTTACTCTTGGCTCTGCACTCCTGGTGATGCTCAGGAGACCATATAGGATGCTGGGAATCAAACCCGGGTTGGCCGTGTGCAAGGTCACGTGCTATCACTCCAGCCTCATAAGGCTGAAATTCTTATTGGTATACACCACCCTACTTTATAAGAGCAAGAATAGTGACACTGTAGTTTGGGTGACTGGTACTACAACATAGTAAGTGATCCTAGTGAGCACAAATAAAGTGTGCATGAGCACTGCAATCATGTGTGCAAGCCCTGCTGTCAATGGTGTGCATGTTTAGTCATCAAAACCACAACAAAGGAAAAGGAAGGTGGTGAATACAATTAAGAGATCATATCATTGTTTGCATGGTGTTATCTTGTAGATTTTAATAAAGCTGATGGACATATAAGAAGTTGTATATAGGATTAGGAGGAGATAGTGCAGATCTTTTATTTTTATATCAAAACGTTCAAAAATTAATATACTGTTTTACTCAGGAGATTTTGTATTGGTGCATGGTAAGGCCACACAAAGCATATAAAATATATTGTGGTACAAAGTAAGATGTTCATAAATAGAAATAAACGTTAATTTACTGCTGAGTACAAAAAGACGCTTGAAGAATCAAAGATAAGCCCTCCTGCATGTTCATGTCATGTGAAATGCCATCAAACTTTGCCCTGGGCAAGGCAAACATGATTTGTCTGGATTTGCATAGGTACCTTTACTTGTTTCACACTGCAACAGAACCTCTGGAGAAAAGATAAAATCACTTGCCTTCAAGTGACTGTGCTCATGGAAAAGTCCGAGAACAGAAAGCTGAAAGAGAACACTCAACACTGAGTTCCACTGTGATCAGCTGTGAGCCTGCCAGGAAGACTTAACTTCTCTGAACCTAATTTCCTAATCTGTCATATTTGAATAAGAACATTTTGAGTTCTGGAAAGGATTAAGTAGTAACATAGTGTTATGGACTAAAGGACAGTAGATTTAAAAGTAGGGTGAAAATGTGTCAAAAACATGGGAGCTATTGTGATCTAGCAGGAGAAGAGCTGAGTCCATCTTGCACTTCTGGGACCACCTCCCAAGATATGGACTCTATTCACATAGAAAATTGAGTTCCTGCATCAAATATACTTTTTCTTATTCCTCATGCTTGTTCTGCTGGCCTCTGATGAAAACAAACCTCTTGCTGATCATGTGGTTGAACTGTAATTTAAATGTAGTGTGTGTTTCCCATTTGAAAGCTAGCACCTGAGCCTGGACAATTTTGTATTCACCATATCCCACAATTCTTACTTACTCTATCCACACTCCGTTTGACTTAATATTTTTATTTGGGCTAAATTATTAAGTGAGACGCCACCAAATGATATTCTCCCTGAAAAGACTTGCTTCTACATTCATCTTTTTATCCCCTGAGGATCAGAAGAGAAACTTGCATAGAAATACTGCACTACATTATTTTTAATGAAAGGGAAAGAAAACAATAGGATCAGAGAGGAAATACAGGAGTGAAAATGCAAACCTTACCTGCAGCTGACTCAGGTGCTATAGTCCTTCGAGGGCTTGTGGACAGTGTTGGCACTAGAGGTCACTGATACTGCTAGGGTAGCCCTGGTATTCCCTGGGCACTAAAGGACCCAAGGAGCCAGCATCTTGGAGACCTAACATTAAACTGCTGACCCGCTGACTGAGAATTACAGGGAGTAGGCACTGGACTCCCTGAAAGGCACCATTTGGGAGACTTGCCCCCTCTCATTTTATTTGATTTATTAAAATGATTTTTTAAAATCATTTTAAGTGATGCTATTAGTAAAGTTATTGCCATAAAGGTTTGGAGCTAGCCTCTCATGATTCCTGCTCTTACAGGACTAGCATCCAATTAGTTGGAACAATTCATAGTTTTGATACTGTTTGTTGAGTTCAAATTGTGTGTTAGAACCCCAGAGTGAGCAAAGACATAGTTTGCTTTCATAAATCTTGTAGATTATTTGTTTTGGGTTGTACTGAGAAATAGTAAATCACAACTGAAAACCAGAACCAGAAAAATCAGGAGCAGGTCTGTTGATCAAAGGGAATATGGAGGTGCTGTGTATATGTGTCTATACTAATTAGAGCTTCAGTCATAACATTTAAATTAACCTTTTATTATTATTATCTTACTGAATATGAACCCCTTAACTCCTACAGCTGCTGCCAAACATTAAAGAAACAAAACCACTGATGCAGTTATATGCAGACAGAGTGTTTTAGTATTTGGGGTTATTGTCAGACAAAAGACAACATTTTAGCCTGAAAGAACAGTGCATCTATGACTGAACACTAGCTGTAATATGAACATACACTCATGCCATTGTAAATGTGTGTTCACAGATAATATCCTTTGCAAGGACTAAATCTTGTGGGCTTCTGCTTGTTTCAAGAGTCTGTTTCCCAGAGTATGTACTTTCTATACTAATCCCCCAAAATACTTTCAAAAAGGGTTCCCCGATAAACACCAATGAGAAGAGAACTTCTTGCAGAATGCATTAAGACCCTGAGAAGTCCTACAATAAGAACATCAATCTAATACATGATCCAAGCTTCCCCAGATTCATTTCACAATACAACCATTTTTCTAAAAATACATATAAATATCCTGGAAAAATTATTTTCTATGTAAGATATTTTTATAATACTTCAGTTTAATCTAATCAGATCCTATTCTGGTAGGCATTCTTTACTTATCCTTATAGAAATTTTACTGAGTTCTCCAAATGTATCAGTCTTGTGATGATTAGTTATACTGCCTGCTGCATTAAACAACATAATTCAACTTTATTCTTCAATAAAGACGCAGTGAATAAGAGATGAGAGCTTAATAGTGACCAATAAATGACTAACTGGGACTATGCAAGGACCTTCAAAGGATTCATCCTGCAAGCTTACACATGATTCATGTTCATATCTTTACCGCATATTTATTTTTTTGTATTTTTCTTGCTTTTATAATCTTCAGTAAATGTCAATTTTTCCAAGACTGCCTACAGAGCAGTCTTGTCCCCAGAGATTGTGTTTTATTAGTTTCTTAAGCAAGTTATACAATTCAAATCACCTCTCCCTGTCCACCCATCTGCTTGTTTTTGCTTTTCTTCCTCTTTGCTGGATTTGGTGTAGAAATCCTCTATGCCTCCTCTCTCCCCTCCCTGTCCACTGCCCTAAACTCTCCCCCACCGTTCTGTCTATCCTCTCTGTCAGGGTCCAGGGGCCCCTTCTGTTCATATGGCTCTGGGCCCACCTGTACTGGCTCCATCTGTCAGCAAAGCAGTCCCAGCGTCCCACAAACCTGGTGGAGGAAATTCTCCTCTGAAGAATTGACGTCACTAGGTGTTCTCCTGAGAGTTGTGCCCTGAAAAATTAGTTACATTGGGGAAGAATAAAGGGCATTTCAGCATGGAATAGAGGCATGCCTCCCCCCGGGTATTAATAAGGAACCTCTCCCCCACACAGCCATATTTTACTCTGCCATTTTTGAACACTATTTCACATCCACCCAAAAATAAAAGAAAAACAGGAATTAACAAAAAATATTTTCTTCAGGATAGCCAGAGCATTTTAATTATTCAAGCACATTCCAATTTTAATGCCAAAAGATCAAACAGATATACAGTTTTCTAAGCCAAGCATAACCAAACATATTTGTAATGTTCCCTCTCGTACTTCCAATTCAAGTAAGACAACTATTTTTCATTCAGGTTTAATTTTTTGGCATTGTTGGCAAAGAAGTCAGAACCACATGCCAGAGAAATAGCTCTTTGAAAGAAACACAAACTCTTAATATTAACACCCCTGCTTCCTATAAAGTATATTCACGTAGTAGGTGTGGGGAAGGGAGGTTCTACAATTGAATAATAAGTAAGACTTGCCAATTTTGTTCCTGTCTGAATGTGATTCATATTTAATCCAGATATGTGTGTCAGTTTAGAGCCTCACGTGCCAAGAGGAGAACAGAATGGTCACAGCCAGCCATTGTAGAGAGTATTTCGTGCCAGGACGGAACAGGATCTAAAAAATATTGATGGTACATTAGAATCCCTTGATGTACAAGCCGTCCTCTTGCTTCTGATGTTCCCTTTTCTGCGTGTGTGCGAAGCACTGCAGAGACCCTGTTTATCTGGCCCCTGCACAACATTGTCAAGACACATTTCCATTTTCCAAGTGACTGCTGCCACTGGGCCGCAGTCTGTGCTCATTTCTCGAGTAGCTAAACCCTTTGACACTGTGGTTTTTAATTAAAATTACATTAAAGTTAATCAACCAGAAAGAGGCTGCTGTAGAAGGCAGGTTTGATTGCAACCTGCAAAGGGCACAAAGGCTGCCAACTTGCTAAAGATGTGCCTGCAGATGCCAATCTGCCTGCACGAGCCCCACGGTTACAGAGTGGTTGATGAAAGGTCAGTTCGGCTTGCATTTTCCTTGGTACTGTCAAAAAAAATCACAGTGGCAGCAGCATGGCCTAAAGTTTAGAAGCAGATAAGCCTGTCCAAAGCACACTACCCCTGTATTTCTGCTACTGCCCCAAACCACTGATGCGAAAGTGTTATATCCCAACTGTTTCGTCTTCAGTCTCCGTTAGTCTCAACTGGGAGTCAGTAGCTTTGTTATTTGAGGAGGCCACAGATACTCTTAGATGATTAGGCTTGAGTTTCTGGCATTGGATTGCTCAGTGTTTGGTTAGGTTCGGTTTTGAGACAGAGAAAAATGTTTAATATTTCAGGATCTTTTGCTTTTCTCTAGTGTCTCTTGAAGGGGCTTCACAAAAAATTAATATACATTGCATAGCTTATTCCCTATTATTCTGAGCCAAGAGACTATCGAACATAAACTTACACCAAAGATTTATTATTACCTAGTTACCAAATGTTTCAATTATATGGAGTCTAATTTTAAATATTATTTTTGTTAATTTCTTCTATGATTAACTAATTTATTATACCCAAGACCTAGCAAAGTACCTGAAACTTGGTAGAGATTATTGTTAGTATTTAATAATTAATAAAAGGATACATTAATTAATAAATAAATGATCACAAGTAATAAGCTTATGCCTTTTTTCTAAAACTATAAAATCATCATTAGTACAGAAAGAGACTATTGGTAATAGCTCTTTATATCATTGCATTGAGAAGGATTCTGAAGTACGCAAATAATTCAGCACAGAGCAGGGTCTCAGACAATGATTTTGAGCATTTCTCTTGTTCTAAGGCTGGGGAGCAATATAGAAATAATGAAATTCTTTAATTGCTTAAAAGTTGATAAAACCATACAGTGATGATTTATAAAAGAAGAAAGACCTTAATAAAATTAATTTAAAGTTGTACAGTGTTCCATATTTTTTGGAATCTGAGGAAATAATTTTGATATGTGTGGATTGCTAATTCACACCTACAATCTGTAGCACTGTAGCACTGTCATCCCATTGTTCATCGATTTGCTCGAGCGGGTACTGGTAACGTCTCCATTGTGGGACTTGTTGTTACTGTTTTTGAATACGCCACAGTAGCTTGTCAGGCTCTGCCGTGGAGGCAGGATACTCTCGATAGCTTGCTGGGCTCTCTGAGAGGGGCGGAGGAATCGAACCCGGGTTAGCCAACCCGGTCGGCAGCATACAAGGCAAACACCTTACCCACTATGCTATCGCTTTAGTCTTACAATATGCTTTACTAATTTGTCAATCAAGAAGTTAAAAAGTTTCAATTTTTTTAACTGAACTAAATTTTTGACAATCTTTTTTTTTAAAGAGCTCTTATGTTACTTTACTTGTAAAATCGACAGTTGTATTTTCTTAAATGACCTTTAGCTCTTTAAAATAATTCTTAGTTTTTTAAAAAAACTGACATAAATTATTAGATATCAGCCTGAAACCTGACCTTAGCCCCTTCCCCAATAGAACTCAAGTATTACTTGCAGTGGCTTCTTCAATTCATGAAATTCATAACCAGCCAATTAACACAGAGTAGTGGAACACTGCATGGAGTCTTAACTTCACTTTCCACTAATGGAATGCTAAACTGTGTGCCACCTACATGACCACACTATACTGCATTCCTCTAGCCTCACACTCCAGACAATGTATCTCAGGTGGAAGCCACAATCCTGAATTACCCTTAACTGCTCCTACAGTATGAGTTACTCAGAGAGGTCCCTTGGGAACGAACTATAAAGATTCACCCAAGAGCACAAGAGACATAATGGGGAAGCAGTGTAAAAGCTCACCAAGCTCAAGGAGTGAAAATAATGGACCTGAAGACTCTACCAGTATCATCCAGCTCTATAATCTCTCAGATAATCTTTAGGGACATCATAATGTGAATATTTAGAGCTCAAATATTCACAAATAGTGAATCATGTAGTCTTAATAAAGCACAAAATATATAAAAGCAGAACCAAGAAAACTACAAACTGAAGTGACGGGTCTGAAGAGTATGAAAAGCTAAAAAAAAACCTCCATGAAGGCCTCAAGAGCAGAGCAACAACAACAAAGGAAAAGAATTGAGAGCGCCAAGATGAAATGCAGGAAATCGTTATAAACAAATAGAAAAAAAAACTGTTAAAAGAAATGATAGCACACCAGAGAACTAGGGGATGAATTCAAGAGGAACAATATAAGAATCAGAGGAATAAGAAGGTAAGTTTGATGAAGAAGTAGTAGTCCAAAAGTAAATAAATGATGAGATTTTCCCAAAGTTGAGTTCATGAGCCCAGATTCAAGTGGCTCGAAGGGTCTTACACAAAATAAGCATAAATAGAAAAATTCCAAACACGTTATAATTCAAATGACAAAAATCAAATGCAGAGACAAAATATTTAAAAGAGCAAGATCTAAGAAGGAAATCACATACATAGAAAACCCCATAAGATTCATAACAGATCTTATGGGCCAGAAAGGAATGGTGAGATATAGTATAAAAGCTGGAGGGATTTCAAAGTCTGGGGACAGTCTTAAGAGATGGTTGGGAACACCGGGGATCCAGACGGAGGAGGTGCATCCTGCACACCTTCTCCAGATGGAGCCCTGGTGACACTGAGCAGCAACTAACACGGCTCTGGCTTGTGGGACTGGGGCACATCCAAACCGCGTGGCCGCTAATGCGGCTGCGCGACCTTTTCCAAAAATTGAAAACATATAATCTTTTAATGGAAAACCAATTATCAAATGCTTCCTTAGTAGGGCGTCTTTCTTGGGGGGAAACTCCAACAACAATAGTGAGTTTTGTTTTGCAATATGGAACGTAATCAAGGTAAAGAGAAAATGAAGTGAAATTCATCAGTTATACAGTTGGGGGTGGGGGGCAGGGGCGGGGGGTATGCTGGGGATTTTGGTGGTGGAATATGGGCACTGGTGAAGTGATGGTGTTTGAATATTGTATAACTGAGACATAAACCTGAAAACTTTGTAACTTTCCACATGGTGATAAAATAAAAATTAAAAAAAAGGAGATGGTTGTGAAAATTGGAGACAACAGTGGAAGTAAGGTATAATGGTGATGAGAGGAGTGTTGAACTATTGAATGCCTGTAACAAATCCATCATTAACAACTTTGTAAACCACAGTGTTTATATTAAGTATACGGGGAAAACTTACATATGTAGACTTATCTATTCCATGTAAACTCCAAAATATATTAACACAGAATTGCTTTAAATGTTTTATTAATGACAGGTGAGACATGATTGTTACCATAACAAGACCCAAGTATAAAATAAAATTTAGTGCAATTGAAAATTTATATATGTAAATGAGAATAAGCATTTTATCATATTGCAATAAATGGTTTAAATTTTCATATTTACATATGAAAGTCACTTGTCCCCATGCCTGACTGTCTTCACCAGGGCCCCTCGGAGGAGGTAGGTTGAGTTTGCCTCCCCACCCGAGCAGAGCCCCAGCAGCTAAAGAACTCCAGAACCCAGCCACAGCCATGCTCAAAGCCCTTCTCCACACGTTTGGACAAGCCTTACGCATGAAGGAACTGGCAGAGGAACCCAGGTGTGTGTGATCCGGGGCTAAAATCTCCAAGCCTGCTCAAATTGGGACTGGGCCTGTTCCGCCCAAATCCCCCATTTTCCAGTAGCTAGGGGGTCACACCCAGAAACTACCCCCATCGCCATATAATCCCATCAATGGCCAATATCCAGAGACTATAATACCAAGATCCTGGAAGCTTGTAGCCTAATCCTCCCTCTCGGAGAACCTGTCAAGCTACCGAGAGTTTCATGCCTGCATGGGAGAGCCTGGCAAACTCCCCGTGGCGTATTCATATGCCCAAACCAGTAACAATGATGGGCCTCATTCCCCTGACCCTGAAAGAGCTTCCAATACAGCATCATTGGGAAGTAAAAGTAAAGAGAAGCTTCTAAAATCTCAGGGCTAGCCTGAATGTAGACGTTACTGAAACCGCTCGAGAAAATCGATGATCAATGGATGATGATGATGACATAGGTCAAAATCATATAATAATCACAAATTGATTCTTACTAACTTTTACTTAAAATTAATTTATTTTTTTGTACAGACTTACAAACTTTTGTGATTACATTTCAGTCATACAATGATCGAGTACCCATCCCTCCGCCAGTGCCCATTCTCCACTGCCAATGTCCCACTATCCCTCCCACCACCCTCAATCCCTCCTTCCCCCTGCCTCTGTGGCAGGTACATTCTCTTTTACTCTCTCTCCTTTTGGGAGTCACGGTTTTCAACATATTCGGTCCATAGTCTACTTTGAGCACACATCTCCCATCCCAAGTGAGCCCTATAAGTAAGCATCATTTACTTGACGGTCCCTTCTCTAACCCAGTTGTCTTTTCCTCCAGCACGTGTGGCTGGCTCCCAAGTCATAGAGAAATCCTCCTGGCCCTTATCTCTACTATCCTTGTGTGTTAGTCTCTCATTATGTTACTTTACATCCCACAAATGAGTGCAGTCCTTCTATGTCTGTCCCTCTTTTTCTGGCTCACTTAACTTAGCATGATACTCTCCATGGACATCCACTTATATGCTGAACTGAACTGTCTGAACTGTCATCCCATTGCTCATCGATTTTTTCGAGCGGGCACCAGTAACATCTCTCATTGAGAGACTTATTATTACTGTTTTTGGCATATCCAATATGCACGGGTAGCTTGCCAGGCTCTGCCGTGCGGGCTCCATATCCAATATGCACGGGTAGTTTGCCGGGCTCTCTGAGAGGGGCAGAGGAATCGAACACGGGTTGGCTGCATGAAAGGCGAAAGCCCAACCGCTGTGCTATCGCTCCAGCCCCATTGTCGGTGATTTTAGTGCCAAGATAGAACCAAGAAGGTCACCAGAAGAACTCCACATCAGGACTCATGGCCTGGAATGGAATGAACAGGATGAGAGACTGTCTGAGTTCATCATGTCGACAAGACCATCCATGATAACTCACAGTTCCAGAAGTCCAAATTCAAAGTTAGACATGGGAGTCTCCTGGTGGACAGTTCCACAACGAAATTGACCACATTATATTCAATTGACAGTTTTGCCTGACCGATGTCGCTGTTGTTCCAAAATTCCAAATGGGATCGGACCATCATCTCCTTCATGCAAAATTCTACTTCATAGAGCGGGGAGAAAGGACTACAAAGTATAAGTTTAAGAATAGAACTCCCAGAATGACCACCAACTGGGAGCTCTTTGGCACTATTGTGGCAATGTGGGAAGATGCTGTCATTGACAACATCAACGAGGAATACCATCGACTGGTTCAGCACCTCCAGGACTACGCGAGGAATGATGAGGTTGGAAAGGCCACAAAGAGACGCCTGTCTTCGAAACTCTCGAGCTCATTTGTCAATGTGGTTTGGCATGAGCCTCAGTCAATCACAAGCTAACATCCAAGCTCAAAAAACTGTACAGAGAAGCGACAAAGGAAGACCTCAAAGAGAGAAGAGTAGCAGTGTTGGCAAATGTGGCAGAAGCTGAGAAAAGTATTCGCAACACTCGCCTATCCTTCGCCAACTACAAGACCAAGATGACTGCCCTCTGACGTCCTGATGGATCTATCACATCTTCCGGAAGGGCAATGGAGAGGATTATTCACAACTTCTACTTGAATCTCTTCAACAGGCACGTCCACCTGCCCACATACCAAATTTCACAGGATGGATATTTTGTTCCCAGCATTCTCCCTTCCAAAATCCAACACGCCATTTTGTCAGTAAAGATGCCTACAGCACCCAGTCCAGACAAGGTCAGACCCAAACACCTGAAGAATCTGCCGCCAGTACTAGTCTGTATACTGGCTCGGCTCTTCACATGCTATCTGTCCATATGCATAGTTCCGTGCAGACGGAAAACCAGCAGGACCGTTCTGTTGTACAAGAAGGGAGACATCCACGACATTGGCAACTATCGCCCAATCTGCTTGTTGTCCCTCATCTACAAGTTATTCACTCGAGTCATCTTGAATAGAATAGGCAGAACACTAGAGGAAGGACAACCATGAGAGAAAGCCGAATTCTGAAAAGGATTCAGCATGATCGGCCATATCCATACAGTGTCCAAGCTCATTGAAGTTTCACAAGAGTTCAAGATGCCGCTCTGTTTAACATTCATTGATTTAAAGAAGGCCTTTGCAAATGAGTCTCTGAAAAACTTAACACCAAACAGGAAAGAAACTTACAGTGATCTAAAATATCAATATATTTATAAAATATAAAGTAGCCCCCAAATTCTATAGATTAATTTTGGAGCAAAACATAAGAACAAGACATTAGGAATATTAAAAGGCTTCCCAGAAACTGTTGTGGTGTTTGGATTTCCTAGTGTTAACAGAATAGAGGTTAGAATATTGTAATATAGTAGGTAAGGTGAATGAATGCTTATATGCTATAGAATTTAAAAATACTTTAATATATGCATATATGTTTACATGTATATTTCGTATCAGTGTATGAGTAGATAGAATGAAATGTGAGGTAGTAGGATGCATAGATTAGGTTTTATGTGATTTTAAGTGACATATATGATAAAAACTAGTTTTGATAAAGTAGTAATTTAACTTTTATGAATAAAATGTACTGTTTGATTTTTATTCACAACTGGACTCAGGAACTAAAGTTACATCATTGAAGAAAAAATAAAGAATGTCTTTGATTCTGTTGAGACTGAAGTAGTCATTGAAGCTCTAGCCAAACAGGGCGTTCAAACCCAGTACATCAAGATCCTTCATGAGCTGTATTACGGATTCACCACCAGGAACTCACTATTCTACAGGGAAGTGATCATTGACGTAAAGAGAGGGGTTCGGCAGGGTGACACCATTTCACGAAAACTCTTCAGTTGCCACCTTCAAGAATGTCATGCGACGATTGGAATGGGAAGGAATGGGAGTGAAGATAGATGGTCGGCAACTACACCACCTCCGCTTTGCTGATGACATCGTTGTTATAACACCAAACATTAGCCGAGCGGCACAAATGCTGGCCAACTTCAAATGCGAGTGTGGAAAGGTCGGACTGCAGCTGAACCTCATCAAGACAATGTTCATGAAAAACGAACTGGTCCCTGACATTCCACTTGCTCTCAATGGAACGAACATCTCTGAATGCAGCAGCTTTGTGTACCTGGGTTAAGAACTCAACAGGAAGAACGACTTGGCACCAGAACTGTGGCAGGAGGAAGAGAGCAGTGTGGAATACCTTTAAGAGTGTCGAAGAAGTGGTTAAGGGGATGAAGAACCTCCGGCTCCAGGCATATCTTTTCAACTCCACTGTTCTTCCAGCATTACCATATGCCTCAGAGACCTGGGCCCTATGAAAACAGGACGAGAACGCTATTTGCGTATCCCAAAGAGGAATCTAAAGAGCTATGCTTGGAGTATCATGCTTCACTCAAGTGAGAGAAGGAATCTGGAGTTCCAACCTCCGTAGACGATCAAGAATCAGGGATGCTGTCTCAGTTGCCAAGGCGTCAAAAATCAGATGGACTGGACACATAATTCGATTTAGAGATGACCGCTGGACTAGAGTTGTTACGACTGGATTCCACGGGACGTCAAAAGACCATATGGCTGCCCACCTACGAGATGGTCAGACTTCTTTGTCAAAACCCTGAATGAATGGTTTGAGGCTCTTCATATTCTTGGAGCAAGCAGATACCATTGGGCTACACTAGCACGAGACAAGGACAAATGGAGACTTTACTGGCACCTGCTCGAGCAAATTGAAGATCAACAGGATGACAAGTAATACAAATAATTCCATTAAGTGTTCCTAAAGTTTTGTTGGAATGAGTAATGTAGTTTGAGCGGGCACCAGTAATGTCTCTCATTGAGAGACTTATTGTTACTGTTTTTTGGTATATCCAATACACACAGGTAGCTTGGCAGCAGGTTAGCTGAGTCTGTTTGGGCAGTGAAGGGATCAAGAGACCGGGGTCCACCACAATTAGACTCAATATCAACACTTTGTCACTTTTTCTGTGTGTGTTGGTCAAAGCAAGTCAAAAGTTCAGTCTAGTTTTAAGGGGTAGAGAAACAATCCTCTTCCTGATAGGAGGAGCTGTAGGGCACAAATACTAGAGGAACAAAAGGAAACCTAACTTCAGACTTTATCATCTAAACAAAATCATCCAGTTTAGGACACATTTCTAATCCTCAGCTTGTTCTGTTTTGGTATAGAAGAATTCCTGGACATGAAAATGAATGAATATGAATAACAACATTTCTTAAGAACATATTCTCATTATGAACTACTGTCTTTAATATGCAGAAAAGGTAATCTCTTTTTTTTTTCAAAGAGAAGAGAAAAACAATCTTTATGAGTTAACAGAACACAAAGAAGGAAGTTACAAATAAACACAGAGGAAAGTTCCCAATAAACCTAAACTACCTGAGCCTATGTTATCCTACAGGTGTGTAATTTTCTCTTCAGTCATGCCTCTCTGTTTTTTCTATCAAGATAATGTTGGCCTCAAGGAAACAGTTCAGAGGAGTTCCTGTTTATCTTGCTTTCTGGAAGTGTTTAGGTTATTTATTTCAGGCTTCTGTCATTCTGCTGCCAAGCCACTCTGTCATGGTTTTTAGTTCATCTACTATGTCCTTTAGTCGTTGATTTCTGATGGGAAGTTTCTCATACTTTATTTTATCTTGCTGGAGGTCTCTTTTACTGGTCTCCTAAACTCAGTGGGCATCCTTACATTTGCCACTTTGAAGTCTTCATTGAGGAATTTAGAATTTCCTCCTGCACTTGGGCTCCTTCCTGGGCTTTTTGTCTTTGTCTATCTATGCAGAAAAATTCCTCTGTCTCTTTATTGTGTTATATGTGATATGAAGTCTATAGTCCCATTATGTGCAGACCTGAATGGTGGTTTACAGTTCACACTGACTTTTTTACCCCGAGACCATAGTTCCCTAGCTTGTCTTGCTTGCCCCAGACCACTGCTGGGAATGTGAGCCACAAGCAGACAAACTTTTATTGCATCCCAGAGTTCACATTTGCCTGTGACTGGCTGTGGCTGTGGTGCCATTACCCCGCATGTTTGGGCATCAAATGGGACCTTGCCCTCAGAAGTGACCAGTGACATCTGTAATTTCAATCAGAACTAGTATCTACTAGTGTATTTGCATTTGCTTGCACCTGATTATTTGCCACATGCAAGTCAACCTGGAAAGCGTTCTGTCATCTGACACTGTTTAAGGTAATCTCTTAACTGCTGTCCCATGCAGTGAAGAAGGCAATAATTCTGCTTTTATGTTGCCAATGTGATAAGGCTGAAACATTATAGCTTATTTATTATTTCATCAATATTATGTCATTTCTTGCATAATATATTTGGTACAAAGACATTACATTTATGATAGCATGAGGGAGTCAAGGTAGAAGTAGAAAAATAAAATAGCATGGTAAATGTAATTTTCACTTCCAGCATTAAAAATTTTTTTTCTTGCTTTTTGGGTCACACCCGGTGATACTCAGGGGTTACTCCTGGCTCTGCACTCAGAAATCATTCCTGGCAGTGCTCAGGGGACCATATGGGATACTGGGAATCAAACTCGGGTTGGCTGCGTGCAAGGCAAACGCCCTACCTGCTCTGCTATTGCTCCAGTCCCATTTTAAAAAATTTTAAGAAGCAAATCTTGAAAGTACTAAAGTCATCTAACCAAGATGATTCTTGGATTGATATGTAGATTTAAACAGTAAATTTGTAGTGATTCAATACATTTAAAATTACTGATAAATAAGAATTATGTTTTAAACTACAAAACATCTTTATATTTATAGTAAGCAATAAAACAACACATAATAAAATTTTCCTTGGATTCTTGTAGTTTTTCAAATTTTGCCCCATTCTACACCTGTGAGAAACAAAATTTACAAAAAAAGAAATGCTTATACAACTCTTTTCAGAAACAACAGTAAACTTTTATCGACAGAATCAGCAAGTTAATTAAAAAGTCTGTTATTATGGTGTTAATAAACCTGGCATGTTTTCAATTTAGATTGACACTATTCAAACTGCTACTTTTCAGTAATAAAATATGTCAGAAAATCTGGATGAAAACTTTGGCTATTTAAGTTGAGCGTTTTTACATGAAAATATTGGAGGCTATTACAGATGTTCATAATCAATTATGCTTTTTCATAAAATGTTGTATTTAGAGTCAACATGAAATAATAGGCTGTGTACTCTATATCTGGCTTTAGAGAAAAATAATTACCTATACATAATTATTAATGTCAAAGTACTTTAAATGGATAAATTTACTTTGAATTATAACACTGAATTTTTTTGCTACTTGTATTCTTTTAGCAATACTTATTGAGTTTATATTAGCTCCAGTTACATTTATACAGATGGGATATGAGGCACAAGGTAGACAACTATGCCAACCCCAGGTAGTTTACATCTTAGTAATTCTATTATGGAATTAAATGAAATTTCTCAAATAAAGGCAGGAACACTGCAGTAAAACAGTAGTTCATTACAAAGTTACAAAAGACTAAAATTAATTTTATACATAACAAGTAAATATTATTTTTTATTTCTCAGTACTGATTTCTTTCTTTTTTAAAAGTATCTTTAGAAAGACATCATGATTTACAAAGTTGTTCATAACAATTGTTGCATGCATACCCAATACCAATCCAACCACCAGGGCAATATTCTAGCCATCAAAGTCCCCTAGCTTATGAATTGATGTTGTAACACAGAATACCCTTTCTGTCACTGAGAATGCTAAAAATTTTAATTTATAGGTCCTGTTGTACATCAAATTGTGATCATAAGCTGAACATAAGGAAATTTAGCCTAATATATGACATAATAGACTGTGGACAATATCTCTGGCTTTAAAGAAAAATAATTACCTACATATAATTATTTATGCGGTAAACATTTTTTAAACAGACAAATTTACTTTGGATTATGAAGTTGAATTATTTTTACTACTTTCATTCTTTTTTAAAAAAATTTTATTGAACCACTGTGAGATAGTTACAAGCTTTCATGTTTGGGTTACAATCACACAATGATCACACACCCATCCCTCCACCAGTGCACATTCCCCACCACCAATATCCTCGGTATAACTTCCCTTTCCCACCCTCCCCCTGCCTTCATGGTAGACAATATTCCCCATACTCTCTCTCTACTTTGGGGTATTATGGCTTGCAACACAGACACTGAGAGATCATCCTGTTTGGTCCGTTATCTACTTTCAGCATTCATCGACCAACACAACTGATTTCTCCAGCCATCATTTTCTTAGTGATCCCTTCTCTATTCCATTTGCCTTCTCCCCTCTGCTCATGAAGCAGGCATCCAGATATCGGTCATTCCTCCTGGCCCTTGTTCTGTCTTTGGGTGTCAGCCTCATGTGATATTATTCTATACTCCACAAATGAATGTAGTCCTATGGCTGTCCCTCTCTTTCTGACTTATTTCAATTAGCATGATACTCTACATATCTCTATCCATTTATAAGCAAATTTCATGACTTCATCTATCCTAACAGTTGCACAGTATTCCATTGTGTAGATGTACCAAAGTACCAAAGTTTCTTTAACCAGTCATTTGTTCTAGGGTACTTGGGTTGTTTCCAGATTTTGGCTATTGTGAAGAGTGCTGCAATGAACATATAGGTACAGATGTCATTTCTACTGTGCTCTTTTGCATCCTTGGGATATATTCCCAGAAGTGGTATTTCGGGGTCATATGGAAGCTCAATTTCTAGTTTTTGAAGGACTGTCCATATTGTTTTCCAGAAAGGCTGGACAGTTGGCATTCCCACCAACAGTAAGAGAGCATCCCTTTTCCCCACTTCCACGCCAGCACTGGTTGATTTTGTTCTTTTGAATGTGTGCCAGTCTCTGTGATGTGAGATGACATCTCATTGTTATTTTGATTTGTATCTCCCTCATGACTAGCTACGTGGGGCATTTTTTCATGTGCCGTTTGGCCATTTGTCTTTCTTTTTTGAAGAAACTTCTGTTCATTTCTTCTCTCCAATTTTTGATGGGGTTGGAGGTATTTTTTCTGTTACAATTCTACTAGTGTCTTGTATATCCTGGATATAAATTCCTTATCAGATGGGTATTGGGTAAAAATTCTTTCCCATTCTGTGGGCTCTCTCTGTATTTTGGTCACTGTTTCTTTTGAAGTACAGGAGCTTCTTAGTTTTATGTAGTCCCATTTGTTTATGTTGCTTCCACTTGCATGGTCAGTGCTGTTTCATCCTTAAAGATGCTTTTAGCTTCAATGTCATGGAGAGTTCTCCCTATATTTTTCTCTATGTATCTTATAGATTCATGTCTAATATTGAGGTCTTTTATACACTTTGATCTGGCTTTTGTGCCTGGTAGTAGACAGAGGTCAGAGTTCATTTTTTTGCAGGTAGCTATCCAGTTTTCCCAACACCACTTGTTGAAGAGGCTTTCCTTGTTCCACTTTGCATTTCTTGCTCTTTTGTCAAAGATTAAGTGGCCATATATTTGGGGGTCTGCGACAGGATATTCAGCTCTGTCCCATTGGTCTGCAGGTCTGTTTCTAGCCCAATACCATGTTGTTTTAATTACTACTGTCTTGTAGTAGAGTTTGAAGTTGCGGAAGGTGATGCCACCCATCTTCTTTTCCCCAAGGATTGCTTTTGCTATTTGTGGGGGATTATTGTTCCATATGAATTTCAGGAGTGTTTTGTCAATTTCTTTGAAAAATGTCATGGGTATCCTGATAGGGACCGCATTAAATTTGTATAGTGCTTTGGGCAGTATTGCCATTTTGATCATGTTAATTCTCCCTATCAATGAGCAGGGGATGTGTCTTCATTTCCTAGTGTCCTCTTTTATTTCTTGAAGTAGTGTTTTGTAATTTTCCTTGTATAAGTCCTTCACCTCTTTGGTTAAGCTGATTCCAAAGTACTTGATTTTCTGAGGTACTATTGTCAGTGGGATTGTTTTTTAATGTCTCTTCTCTTTCATTATTTGTATATAAGAAAGCCATAGACTTTTGTGTGTTGATTTTGTAGCCTGCCACTTTACTATTGTTTCTAAGAGCTTTTCTGTAGAGTCATTAGGGTTTTCTAAGTATGTATTATATAGTCTGAAAATAGTGATATCTTAACCTCTTCGTTTCCTATCTGTATGCCCTTGATATCTTTTTCTTGTCTAACTTCTATGGCCAGGACTTTCAGTATTATATTGAATAGGAGTGGCGAAAGTGGGCAACCTTGTCTTGTGCCCAATATTAGATGAAAGGCTTCTAGTTTTCCCCCACTGAGAATGATACTTGCCATAGGCTTATGGTAGATGGCTTTGACAATATTGAGGAAAGTTCCTTCAATGTGCATTTTGCTAAGAGTTTTCATCATAAACGGGTGCTGGATCTTGTCAAATGCTTTCTCTGCATCTATTGATATGATCACATGGTTTTCATTATTTATTTTATTTTTATGATGAATTATGTTCATTTAGTTGAGAATATTAAACCATCCTTGCATCCCTGTGATGAATCCTACTTGGTCATGGTGTATTATCTCTTTGTTAAGTCGTTGAATTCTATTTGTTAATATTTTGTTGAGGATTTTTGCATCTGTGTTCATCAGGGATATTGGTCTGTAATTCTCTTTCTTTGTGGTATCTCTGTCTGCTTTTGGTGTCAGGTTAATATTTGCTTCATATAAACTGTTTGGAAGTGTTTTTGATACTTAAATTTCTTGGAAAAGCTTAAAGAGGATTGGGAATAACAGTTTCACAGATAAACAACAGCTCAAGAACTTTATAGACTCAAAACCATGGTTACAAGAACAACTGAATGGGCTACTTTAAGACAAGACAGGACCCTCAAATACACCAAATTTCAGCAGAAAAATGGGACAAAACCCTATAACAATCATCTCCCTCAACATTAATGGGCTAAATGCACCAATTTGAAGAACCAGAAGGGCAGGATGTATTATAAAATTCAACCTAACATTCTGCTGCCTGCAAGAAACACATCTCAACAACTAGAGCAAACACAGCTCAAAGTCGAAGGCTGGGAACAATCCTACAGGCAAACAACTCCCATAAAAAAGCTGGAATAGCCACCTGGTATCAGACCACATTGATTTCAGACTGAAGAAGCTCACAAGAGACAGTGAAGGTCATTTCTTACTGATAAAGGGATCTGTACAACAGGAAGAACTTACAATACTAAATATATATTTACCAAATGAGGGACCAGTAAAGTACTTAAAACAACTACTCATAGACTCGAAGAAAGACATTGATAGCAACACATTACTAGTGAGAGACTTCAACACCGCTTTATCACCTCTTGACAGATCAACAAGACTCAAGCTTAACAAGGGCATACTTAATCTGAGGGAAGAAATGGAAGAAAGGGACTTAGTAGATATATAGAGGGCACTTCATCCTCAAAAAGCTGAATACACATTCTTCTCAAGTGTGCATGGAACATTCTTCAAGAGAGACTACATGCTGAGGCACAAAACATACCTCCATAAAATTAAGAAGATTGTATCAACGATCTTCTCAGACCATGATGTGCTGAAATTAGAAGTAAATCACACACACAGACAGAAAACAAAATCAAACACCTGGAAATTAAACAGCTCATTATTGGACAATGAGTTGCTTAGAAAGGAAATCAAAGAGGAAATCAAAAGATTCCTGGAAATGAAAGAAAATGAGGACACGAGTTACCAAAACTTATGGGAAACAGCAAAAGCTGTGTTAAGAATAAAGTTTATAGCTCTACAAGCATTTCTCAGGAAGGAGGAGTGAGCCCACATGAGTAACCTAACCTCACAGCTTAAGAGCTTGGAGAATGACCAACAAAAGGAGCCCAATCCGAACAGGAGGAAGGAAATAAAACTCAGAGCAGAAATTAACGAGATGGAAGTAATTTAACTCTTCCAGCACATACTTATTGAGCTTGTATAATGTGTCATATATACATACAAATGTATATGTGTATATATATACATACATATATGTATACGCTTATACATATATATGCATGTTTATACATATATATACATATATACATATACACTTATAGATGGAATGGTGAAAGAACCAAATGCCCAGTTATATGGCTGTGACTAAGGAACCAATCACTCCTTCCTTGGAGAAATTTTAACAACAAAGCATACCAGGAGAAACATATATAGAACGAGTTATCAGAAATGGGGAAAATTATATATCAGGAACATCAATAGTTTATTCCTCAGGTAGGAGGTCACTGATCACAAGATGCTAAAAGGGGGGCAGGAGTTTTTATTTAAGGAGGAGCTTCACTTTAACTGAAGTATAAACCCTTCCTTCCTTGCTTCCTTGCTTCCTTCCTTCCTTCCTTCCTTCCTTCCTTCCTTCTTTTCTTCCTTTCTTCCTTCCTTCCTCCTTCCTTCCTTCCATTCCTCCTTCCTTCCTTCCTTCCATTCCTCCTTCCTTCTTCCTTCCTTCCTTCCTTCCTTCCTTCCTTCCTTCCTTCCTTCCTTCCTCCTTCCTTCCTTCCATTCCTCATTCCTTCCTTCCGTTCTTCCTTCCATTCTTCCTTCCTTCCTTCCATTCCTACTTCCTTCCTTCCTTCCTTCCTTCCTTCCTTCCTTCCTTCCTTCCTTCCTTCCTTCCTCCTTCCTTCCTTCCATTCCTCATTCCTTCCTTCCGTTCTTCCTTCCATTCTTCCTTCCTTCCTTCCATTCCTACTTCCTTCCTTCCTTCCTTCCTTCCTCCTTCCATTCCTCCTTCCTTCATTCCATTCCTCTTTATTCCTTCCTTCCTCCTTCCTTCCTTCCATTCCTCCTTCCTTCATTCCATTCCTCTTTCTTCCTTCCTTCCTCCTTCCTTCCTTCCATTCCTCCTTCATTCCTTCCTTCCTTCCATTACTCCTTCCTTCCTTCTTCCCTTCCTTCCTTCTTCCTTGCTCCCTTCCTTCCTTCTTCCTTCCTTCCATTCCTACTTCCTCCCTCCCTCCCTCCCTTCCTTCCTTCCTTCCTTCCTTCCTTCCTTCCTTCCTTCCTTCCTTCCATTCCTACTTCCTTCCTTCCTCCTTCCATTCCTCCTCCCTCCTTCCATTCCTCCTTCCTTCCATTCCTCCTTCCTTCCTTCCTTCCTTCCTTCCTTCCTTCCTTCCTTCCTTCCTTCCTCCCTTTCGTTCCCCCTTCCCTCCTTCCTTCCGTTCCTCCTTCCTTCCTTCCTTCCTTCCTTCCTTCCTTCCTTCCTTCCTTCCTTCCTTCCTTCCTTCCTTCCTTCCTTCCTTCCTTCTTTCCTTCCTCCTTCCCCCTCCTTCATTCCTTCCTTACTTCCTTCCTTTCTTCCTTCCTCCTTCCTTCCTTCCATTCCTCCTTCCTTCCTTCCGTTCTTCCTTCCATTCTTCCTTCCTCCTTCCTTCCATTCCTACTTCCTTCCTTCCGTTCTTCCTTCCATTCTTCCTTCCTTCCATTCCTACTTCCTTCCTTCCTTCCTTCCTTCCTTCCTTCCTTCCTTCCTTCCTTCCTTCCTTCCTTCCTTCCTTCCTTTCTTCTTCTCTCCCTCCTACCTTCCTTCCCCTCTTCCCTCTTCCCCCTTGGTGCTCAACCTCAGGATTATTCCTGGTAATGTACTCAGTGATGACTCCTGATGATGCTTGAGGGACCATATCTAGAGCTGGAGATTTAAACCCGGGTCAGCAGTAAGCAAGGCAAGTGCATCACATCCTGAACTCTCTCTTCATTCCTGTTTTGTTGTTTTTAATATGTCATATCAAAGTATATAAGTTTGATGATCACTATTTTTCAACCTGTATTGTAAAAACTTATCTAGGCAAGAATTTTCAATGAGTACTAAATGAGTAAGCAAAAATTTGAGGAGGAACAGAATATTTACATAGTATTGAGTTATTAGTTACAAAAAAATTTATAGTCTTGATGAAAACTACATAAATATGATCAGAAATATGTACTCTTAAATATAATCAAATACATAGGAAGCTCATTGAAAACGTTTCTTATTTTATAGTAACTATGTAGAAAGGTAAATTTAAAATGAAAGTTAACAAGAAGAGATAGTGAGACAAAATACAACAGCAAAGAAATAGCACCTTCCTTTCATTTAAATCCAAAGTAAATGGATATCACAAGGTGATATATTTCTACATTGAGTAACTGGACTAACTAAAAAGCTAGTTCCCAAAAGCCTGCCTAATGGATGAATAAGAATGAGCATGAATATGATTCCTGCTTTATTCACATGGAGTAATACTTTTAGCTATAGAAAATGTGTGTGTGTGTGTGTGTGCGTGTCTGTGTGTATGTCTTGTGGAGGCAGAACTGTAAGATGTGACAATTAGAAAGAAGAAATAAGTGGGTTTCTGAGCAAGGCACTTAAGGAGAAGAACAAAGATAGTCAGAAGATTTGCAAGTATTGTCCATAGCTATGAAACCTACAATTTTAAAAAGGGAATGGAAAACACTGCTGGACTTATTTTATTTATCAAGAAAACAGAAACATCATTACTAAACATAAGTGCCATTGTTAAAAACATTAAGTGCCTTCTCTCTCTCTCTCTCTCTCTCTCTCTCTCTCTCTCTCTCTCGCACGCGCGTGCGCACACACACACGCGCTCTCTCTCCTTTGGGCATTGTTATTTGCAATATTGATAGCGACAGGTTATCAAGAATATCCCTTATCTACTTAGGGAGATAAGAAAAGTGCCTGCCAAAAAATCAGGCAGGGGGTGGGGGTGGGGGTTGATAGGAGGGCACTTGGGGACACTGGTGCTGGGAAATGTACACAGGTAAAGGGATGGGTGTTGGAATACTGTGTGACTGAAATCTAATCATAAATGGCTTTAGATGCTCTAAATAAATCAATAAATTTTTAAAAAAGTAAAAAAAAAAGAAATGAAGACCACAGATTTTGAAAAATAAAACATTAAGTGACATTGTTAAATATTAAGTCTCTTATTTGACAAAGAGATGGTCTTAGAAATTCAAATATAGATAAAACATAACCCTTTTTCTTGGATTTAATTCTGAAATAGGAAAAATTAACTGCAAGTTAAATTAAGCTCTTAATTAACTGCAAGTTAAATTGAAAATTTAACTGTATTAAATACTCTGTAATGAAGAGAGAAAAAATAGGGTCTTAAAAATGCGAACTAGAAACAAAAAGAGGTATGAACTTGCAACAGCGAGACACATGTGTGATATCGGGACGGAGGCATTTATGTGGCCGCTCTGAGGCTGATTTACCATGATCCGGAGACCAGCTAGACTACTTTTGGTACCAGCAACTGCTCGCAGAAATGTCTCTAGACTGTGAACTAAGCCATAGCCCTAACGCCGGCTGAGGAAGGGAAGGGTCTTTCTTTCTCGGCTTTTCGCCCCCTTTTCTGGGAAAGATGGTGTGGCATTCTCCATTTTATAAGGACCATTAAGGAGGTGTGAACTTGGAGGCGCGGGAAGGAAAAAAAAATAAAAATAAAAAAGAGGTATGAACTTGAAAAAAAAGCAAACTATCCAAAAAAGGCCTCATAAAGCTGATAATGACTGAAAAAAATCTAACAGGAATTTAATGCAACTATAGAATTATTCTTTTATTAATTTTTTTCTTTATTTTTTATTTTATTATTTTTTAAAATTTATTTATTTTTAATTAGTGAATCACCATGAGGGTACAGTTACAGATTTATACATTTTTGTGCTCATGTTTCCCCCATACAAAATTTGAGAACCCATCCCTTCACCAGTGCCCATTCTCCACCACCGGTACACCCAACATCCCTCCTACCCTCCCCATTCCCATCTCCCCCCACCCCACCCTGCCACTGTGGCAGGGCATTTCCTTTTGTTCTCTCTCTCTCTCATTAGGTGTTGTGGTTCGCAATAGAGGTGTTGAGTGGCCACTGTGTTCAGTCTCTAGACCACATTCAGCCCATATCACCTTTCCCCCGCATGGCCTCCGACCGCATTATACTTGGTGATCCCTTCTCTAAGTTGCCCTCTCCCCAGAATGTGAGGCCAGCTAGAATTATTCTTTTAACACTTTCATAAAAGTATTCTTTTTATGACACTTCTTGAACCATCATCATGATATATTATCCTAGTCAATTAGCCTAAGTTAACACTTAACTCTTCCAGCAACATAATATATAAAATATTATTATCTGTATTATTCAGATAAAAGTTGTAGAGGGGGAATGAAGGGTAAAGTTATTCCTAAGTTTTGGTCAAGACTCAAAATATGGGAAGACATATATCCCATGCTAAGAACAATCCTGTTGTCTGAGATAGTGTAGATTTTCAAAACATAAATCAAATTTTAGATTTTTTATTCTGTTTCTTTTTCTTTTTGGATCACACCCAGCGATATACTGGGTTACTTCTAGCTCATACACTCAGGAATTACGCCTGGCGGTGCTTGAGGGACCATATTGGATGCTAGGAATCAAACCTAGGTCAGCTGTGAGCAAAGCAAATGCCCTTTGTGCTACCGCTCCAGCCCCTAGATTTCTATTTTTTGATGTTGATGCTGGCAGCTAAATCAAAAGTAGTTTATATTTGGAAATTGAAAAAAGAAGAGACAACCACGAGAGAGACAAGGGAATAAAGAAACAGATTAGGAGTAGTTAGGTAAGGAAGTACATAAGAGTGCATGAACTATGGCAGCAAAAATATCTATAGAGAATAATTTGGTCCAAGATTTGTATTAGTGTCATTAATGTTTTATTGACAATGAATACCAAGGCAAGTAATAGAGAAGCTCACCTTTGCTTCTAGTGTCTGACAATCTAATATATAACTTATAGTTAACTTCCTGAGTAAAATGTTATTGGTTCAATGCCCTGTGTGACCATCAGCTTGCATTTATCTCTGGTTACAAACTACATCACCAAACAGACATATTAGTTGAGAATTTAGATACCTTCTCTTATAGGAATAATAATAGATATTAACAAGTGAGATGTATTTATAAAACCCATAGAATTACCTGACTATATGGAGTACAGCATATGTCAGAAATGTTAAAGAAGGCTGAGATGATTCTCCATGAGTAACATATGTCTACACATCTTGTGACCCTTGCACATTTTTCTTAAAATACCATTTCATATGTGTTAATATAGTAAAAAAATCCTTGGAAGTTAAATGTAATGCCTTCCTCCATGGCACAAGGTAGATTTGTATATAACCTTGGATGAATCTTTCTTCAGAGATAAATACAGACATGTTTCATCATCATTATAAAAATTTTAGTTCCCTAGGTTCCAGGCTGTTCTATAATACAACCTCCTGCATCTGCCTCTAGGCTTATTCATGTTACTTCAGTAAGATGTGAGGAAAAGGATAATAGACATATGCTCATACTTATCTTCTTTCTATATCACAAATAATAAACTCCTCTCTGGCTCAGAAAGCCCATGCTTTCTATCATTATACATAAAATTGTGACAGGAAAAGCTATTAGCTTATAAGTAGGATAAAAATCAAGGACACTTCACAGTTATTGATGGAAAATTCATCCAGATTCCTAATTGTGATGTGCTCAACATAAAAGAATTGGTAAATTGAGTAGTTTTTAAATTTAATTAGTTGTAATTTTTTTACCTTCTTTACAGATGCATCACAATCCCCAGCACTGAATCTTGCCGAAGATTTAAATAAATTAGCTTTCTTTGTGACTGACTTAAATTTTCATAATTTTTGAATAGAAGTGTTAATGATGAGCAAGTTTGACCTGCTAGAAATCCTTACCGAAAAACAGGAAATGATGGTAATGCTAAAATGTCTATTTCAGAATTCACTGATGTAGGTTTTTTTCTATTCTGAAGGAATAAATCCCTTAGGGATATGAGGATAGGTTTAAAAGTGCAAAAATAGTTTACTTGGAAATTAAACTTACAATGGCTATTATGCGAAATGGAATCTTTCTGAATTTCAGCTAACAATAGTTACTGGCCATGGAAACCTGCTGTTGGAGTTCTTGCCCGTGATATACATGTGACAGATGACATAAATATATATTAGAACCTCAGAATATTTGAAACTTTGATGAAGGAATTTTATACTGTCATTAAAATGTTTTATCTCTTATAAAGTAGACTAAAATTTATTTTTTATGCTAAGTAGCTTTTTTAATACACAGTGATTTACAAAACTGCTAATTGTAGAGATTCATGTACAAAATACTCTCCACCAGAATGTTCGTTTCTCCCCACCATTGTCCCAGTGTTTCTCCCCTCCATACTCTCTAGTATAGTGGGCTTTCTAGTGAAGATGGTTTTCAGTTTCCATTGCCTTTCAGCATTTGTTATTCCTCTACTATTTTTATTTCCCACATATAAGGCAGATCATTCTGGGTCTCACCCTCTTCTCCTAAACTAACTTCACTCAGCATGATACTCTTCAGATCCACTCATGTAGCGGCAAGTTGCATGATTTGATCTTTTCAAAAAGCCAAGTGGTAGTGCCCATATTCACTAACTGAAATAAATCTAAGGAAAATATTCACTTTCATGATAAAAGGCAAAAAAGGAAAGATCAGTATTCGTTTTAGCAGTCATTTTAGAGCTAGCATGTGGACAAGTGACAGTGTATGTGAGCTAAAAGTCGCAGACATTTTACCTATTTTTTTCTCAAGAATTCATGATTTTTTTTCTGGAAATAGAAACAATTATCACAGAAAGAGGACTATTTGCTTTTAACTGTAAAATAAATATATTTTTCAAAACTTTCTGAAGTAAATCTTGGAACAAAGTGGTAAGTAAATAATAGATGAACAAGAGAGGGAAGCCAATAGATATACAACATAAAATATGTGTCGACATATATATACATACATATATATATATATATATACCAAGCTTGCCCTCTCTGCCAGTTGCTATTATATTTCTTGCTTCTGAACAAAATACTATTCTATCCTACATAATGGTATGACTACTCCTTCCTTTTTTTCTACTTGCATATCACTTATCCAGTCCAGTAAGTTCTTCTTTGACTGCCCTATAGAAAATAGCAAAAAGATCCACTCACCAGCTCAGTACTTTCTAATCTTCCTTATTCAACTTTACTTTTATTTTTTGTGACCATAATGCTAACTTCCATTTGAAATGTCTGTACTTGTGAATTTAGATCTGACTTTTTCTATGCCCATGGAGAAAAAGATTTTTATTCACTCTTGTATTACGAACCTAGAACAAAGACTGGACACTCAAATAATTGTAGGGTCATCCTACTACCATGGCACTTTTATAACCTTAGCCCAATCTTTGGATTCTCCTGTAACCTTATTTTCTGAGGGGCCCACTCTTCTGGGTGGACCCTCAGTTTGCCCATCCAGGGAACTCAGAATTGTGTCTCAGAGGGATGTGGTCTTCATGTCTTAGGGCTCCTTTAGGCCTGGGCAATTTCTTCTGGTTTTATTTCCCACACATACATGGCCAACTGATAATTCACAATGAGGCATGAATTCTCAATGGGAAAATGAATGTTATTAATGAAACTAATAACACCTCCCACCCCCTTTTTGGGATGCAAGTGCTAGAACCTGGGTTGGCCACGAGATCGCTGCTATCAAAAGGACTGAGAACATACGTGTTGGAGAGGGATGGAGAGATGTGTATGAGGGGTGAGATTGTGAACTGGTGCACCCTCTGTGCAGACCATAAGGAGCTTCATCAAAGTACTAAAAACAGAACTTGCACAAGTCCAGTTACTCCACTTGTGGGCTTAGAGACCAGAGGACTCCGGATGGTGAGATACCTGTCCCCTCGTTCATTCCTGCTCTGGGCATGGCAGCTGACGTGTGGAATCGGCATGCAGGCACTGTGGGAAGGGCATGATTGGATAAAGGAAACATGGTTGATGCAGACATGTATATTTCCTAACTATATTGTATAATAGTATGCATCCTTAGAAAGGACGAAAATTCTGTCATTTTCAAGAACAGGGGATCTTTATGGCATTATATTCAGTGAAGTCAAGTCCAAGAAGACAAATACTGTGTGATATCACCTATGTGTTATCTGAATTTGTAAACTCGTAGAGACACAGCATATTGGTGGTTCCACAGAAAGGCTTGGTGTGTCGAGGGGGTTGACAGTCAACAGTCCTGTGTTCTGTGTGTAAATGTTTCTACTAGATCTTAAAACATCTGCTCCATCCCAGGAAGGAAAAATGGAACTATGTAAATTGCTGACTATGTTAATAACCTTATTTCACAACATGTACACATACCAAATAAAAAAATCAGTGGCGCACCTGATACCAAAAAAATTATAGGGTCAGAGAAATAGTAAGAAGTAAGGCACATGTCTTGCAGGCAGACAGGGGTTTGAGCCACATTTGGTTCCCTGAGCCCTCCAGGAGTGATCCCTGAAAGCAGGACCAGAAGCAAACCCTGAGCATAATTGTTTGTGGCCCACCCTAAAAAACAAAAACAAAACAAAACAGAAAAAGAAATAAAAATATTTGTTTAATGAATGAAGGAAACTAGCTTAAATAGGATATTTTGTAGTGTTATAGTAACAGAAATTCAGAGGTAATTTGCTTCAATATTATAAAGTAGCCCCTGTAGTTCTAAAGATTACATTTTCACACAAATATGTGTTTGCATTTTAGTAAGTGGGTGAATTTTAGAGCACTAATAAGTGGATCACACTGAAATGAAGAAACCTGGTTAAAGGTTAAATTGCAAACCAAACATACAATGAACATTCCTACTCTCGTGGAACTTCGTTCTAATCTCAAAATTAAATGAAAGCAGAGGGAGGAAAGAGCTTTTCTCACCTACATCACTTTGAATGATGAAGAAAAAACTTCCCGAGAAGTCACAGACTCTTTACATATCATGGATCAGGAAAATAACACATGATTAACTATACTACTGTGGATAGTTAGGAAAACAAGTCTCAAAAACTGTTAAGCTTCCTCTCTCTTTCTCTGGCAAGTGGGACTTTTTAGACAGAAAAGAGGTGGGGGAATTATTGCTGGAGAGGCCAAGAGTGCTAGTCACAAATAATGCTGAGCTCAGTCACTCAATGTCTAAATTTTAAGCTATGCACGAAGGTAAAAAATGATTATCTCATAGATAATACTTAATATTTATTGCTGAAATTTTTGTTTCCTATTTTTGTCACTGCTTCTAACAGCCTTGATTGCATAGCACCTTCGACATCCTAATTAAAATGCTTTGGAAATTCCCCAAGAAATTTTATATTGCTCCCAGGACTAAAGAAAGCATTTAATTTTCTCAACTGGAACACAATACAACCCCCCTCTCCAACAACCGATTTCTCCTTAAAATTCTGATTGGTCAGTGAGTGACCCTTAAGACAAAGTAATAATTGATTATTTGTGTGTACTTCAGGACCAGACTTGAGTTTGAAACTTCTTTTATCCAGGGTAACTGCAAGACAAAATCCACTTTCCTCCCTTGGTTTCTCTGTAGATAATAAAGCAACTGTCCAATTGTCCAATCACTGTTTCCAAACAGCAAATGGAGAAGTGGTAATTTGAGTATAAGGTCCTGTCTGAAATGAAGAGAAAGAGGCAGATTTTCTGACAGAGGTGTTCACACTAGCCCTGCAAGTTTGGGAGACATTAGCTGGATTTCCCTAGGCTGATCTGCTTTATGTCTGGTAGGTTAAAAACCATGAGAGCCTCCCAGGTAAATGGGATTTCTATCATACCAATTTAATAACAATACCTCAAAAAAAAGTTACTTTCAAATATTTATGCAGATAAAAAGTTCACTGTAAGTCATCACGATGGATCTTGTGGGAAAGAGGCAAGAAAGGAATGAGAAAATCTTCAAAGACTGTTTCCTTTTGATAGGAGTTGGTACTCAGCAAAGCATATTAAAGATAAGAAATAGTGTGGGCTATAAATCAGGGGGATAAACCTAACTAGTAGTTACACTCCCACTTCCCCACTCTCTAGCATGGATGAGGTCTTATATTCCAGTTCTGAAGACTGTGTTAAGACTTAGTACTGAACCACATTTCTGATGCTTTCTTTGCTATTTTAATTTTTATTTATTTATTTTTATTGAATCACTGTGATATATACCATTACAAAGATACTTGAATGAGTTTTAGTCATACAATGTTACAACACCCATCTCTCCACCAGTGTACATTTTCCACCACCCATGTCCCCAGTTTCCCTCCCACCATCCCCCTACCCCATCCCTTTTGCCTCTATGGCAGGCATATTCTTTCTTTCTTTCTTTCTTTCTTTCTTTCTTTCTTTCTTTCTTTCTTTCTTTCTTTCTTTCTTTCTTTCTTTCTTTCTTTCTTTCTTTCTTTCTTTCTTTCTCTCTCTCTCTCTCTTTCTTTCTTTCTTTCTTTCTTTCTTTCTTTCTTTCTTTCTTTCCTTCTTTCTTTCTTTCTCTCCTTTTGTGCATTATTTTGCAATACACGTATTAAGAGGTCATTGTGTTTGCTCAGAGCATTCAGTATTTTTATTGGGAAGGTACAGCTGGAGTAGCCTTTTTTCTTTTTAACCAGGTTGCAGCTTTGTGGATATGACTGTTGGGGCTTCCAGAAGTAGGGAGTTGGGGTAGGCTGCCCATTTTGATCGTAAGAAAGCCTGGGGACTTCAGTCACAAAAGCCGCATAGCTGAATTTTCAGCAGATTAATATCTCAGAGAGATTTTTCCTGAGACAGTGGAGTTGGCTGGTGCAATGGCAACTATTTTAGATTTTTGGAATAAGTGGCTGCTGGGAGCTCTGTTTGGGCAGGCAACAGGGAAACCCAACCCCCCTCAGATCCACACCATTCTGTTCAGCCTTTCATGTGTCCAAGATTAACTGCAGGTTTCTTTTTTTAATTAATTAATTTTTTAATTAGTGAGTCACCATGAGGGTACAATTACAAATTTACCCATCTTCGTGCTTGTGTTCCCTCATACAATGTTCAAGAACTGCAGCTTTTCATTTCTTTTGAGATTCATTTATGGGTCTCTGAAAAAAGACCAGTAGAAGAGCTTACATGTTGGCACTGGAGTTGTTTTGTGAGGGTGACTATCAGTGCTTCCAAGAGTATCGGGAACTGGGGAAATATAGCCCAATTCAACTCTGAAGAAGTCTGTAAATTTTAGTCCCAAAACCCATATAGCCAAATTTTTGGCAGATTAATATCTCAGTGAGGTTGGTCCCAATATGGTGGATTTTGGCCAGGGGCATAGCAGTATTTTGGATTCTGGGAGTAAATGGCTGCCAGGGGCTCTGTTTTAGTTTAGTTTAATTTAGTTTAGTTTTTTGGTGTGGGGAGGGCACCAGGCTGACCCTTTCACCGTCTGATCTACCCTGATCTTTTCAACCTTGTGTGAGTCTGAGCTTAACTGTGGCTTTTGATTTCTTTTGAGATTTACTTATGGGTCTCTGAAGAAAGGCTGATCAATGAGCTGGTATGGCTCAGTGAGTGTGGTTTCCACAAACCTAACTTTTGGCAGTTTAATTTCTCAGGAATCTTTGTCCTGAGTTGTTAGAGTCTGGCCAGAGACACAGTGATGAGTTTGGGGTATCAGAAAGTCTGAAGGCATGATCACACTGCTGATGCACTCATCCCACAGGTACGGGTTGACCCGCTGTTGGTGCCGTGTGCCCTGGGCCCCGTGGTGATGGCAGCATTGGCCCTGCCACAAACCAGGACCTAGGTCAGGGCTGCTACTGTTCACAGTCCGGTCACTCGGTCACTCTGAGCTGGTTTTAGCCAGTTAGGCAGAGCTTGAGCTCGAGGGCACATTCCCCATCCTGGGTCTCCAGACAGTTGGCCCTCAGGGAGATTTTTTTCCCATAATATGCAACAGACAGCATAGGCTGGTCCCAGGAAGTGATAACTTGGGGTCTCGCAGCAGCTCTCAGGATCCGTGCCATGGGCCACAGGAATAGCAGCAGTTTTTTAGCCTTGGAGTGGCTTCTGGGCCCACAACTTTCAGGAGCCAACCAGCCTCCCAAGCCAGTAACTCATGGCAGAAACCTTAGGTGCCACCACAATTCCAGGCACCAAGCTGGCCATGAAAAGTGTCTTAAAAAATGACACTCACACTCATTCCCACAAAATTATGGAGACTTTTGCTTCTGTCCTGCCCCACAGTTCAGAGTTTCAAGAACCACCACCAGTCCACCCATCCAGGCAGCTGCATTTATGCCACTAACATTTTGGTTTCTCTCTTCGCTAATTTTATTTTCAATGATTGAATCTACCTTTGTCAGAGGATATCAACTAAATTTCCATAAATGTAACATATAAAATCTGCTTAAAACAAACTTTTTGAAACTATCCTTATTCTAGTTTTTTCACAGCTATCTTGAGCTAAATGTCTAAAATAATTTCATAAATATTTTTCAAATGTATGTATTATTTGTATGTAGGAGGTATAAGCAAGCACAAAGAGAAACTTAGAATAAATTCTAACCCTACCTATTGATTAAGTTACAGTGAGTATTTTTGAGTCTCTTCAATCACAGAGCTTGAAGTCCTATTCCCTTAACTTTAAGGAGAACTTGGTTTTTAACACTGTTTTTCCCAATGCCAAGTAATCTACCATCAGTGTTTAATTATATAGACAGGGAATATCTCTGGATCTTTTGTACTCTAACATAATCCAGAAGGAAACCCAAATTGTTCTCAGGGCCAGCTTATAAAGTTTTGATATGGTAGATATCACTAATTTTTTCTGATTCCCTAATATCAGAAAGTGTTCATTCTAAATTAAAATTTCTTAAAACAGTATTCATACCTTGTACATCAACAACTTAAGACTGATCAGTTAAATGTTCAGTTGAATAGAATAGAATTTATTCTATTAATATTAATATTCTATTAATCAGTTAAATAGAATATTGCCTCCTGTCCCACATTCTTCCTAATGTTGAAGAAATAATCTTACTACCTTATTACTAGTCAGTCTGAAAAGTAAATAAAGCTGTTAGCACATTGCCAACTTTAATAAATAAGAAAGGGAATTTAGTGTTTAATAGAGTGGTTTCTTCATTTTTTTTACATCAGGGATATCATGGATTAGAACAATACATACTTCCAGGCAAATGAATGCAACTCCTGTTTTACCCTGCCTTTCCTTAGAAGGAAAATTTTATTGTTGATAGTTATTTGTGTTGGACGTTTAACCTCAATTTTATTTAAATAATGGATTTCTTGATTTAAAAAAACAAGTAATCATGACCTAAACAAAAGGAGGTAGCCATGTCATTTGAACAGGTTTCAGTCATGGAACTTTTGGACTATAATACTTGGATTAAATTAAAGCAAGTTATTTTACATAAAAATTTGAATTTCTGGAATTTTAATACTAAGAAAAGTGACAGAATTTTGTCTCAGTGCTTGCATACCAAGGGAGAAAAACTTCACTCAGGTGATATATAGCACAGTGGAAACAATTTTAAAAAGAATATATGGTTAATAATAGAATACTCCGAAATATGTTTAGGTAGCCTGAGGATGGGTAGCTCCCAAAACTATGCCACATGGGTTTGTATATATTTCCTTCTTTGCTTCAAAATATGAACATTCCCATAATTTTTCTATTGTTTCTCTGCATCTAAATCAGGAAATCCCAGTGTCAGGTAATCTCAAAGATGAAAGTTCGAAAGCAGGGTAGTACCTCCATCTTTCAGTTTACACTAATCTGTAAGAATCCTTGGTGTGTTTTTATTTTGTAGGAGGCTGTTTGGATATGAACATTGAACATCCTAGGGTGTTTTTGTTCTATGTAGCTTCCCTAATTGTCAGCATTCTGAATCAGCTCCGGGAGATTTCCTTTGATAACTTGTGCCTCCCCAGCCTGCCTTAATCTGACAGACTTGTCTGGTCTAATGATCTGACAAACATGAAGAACTGAAAACATTGGAATCCCATATAATAACCAAAGGCTGCTAGGTACTGGCTTCTCTTTTAGAAAGTCCCACAGTTTTCAATCCCATAGTATTCTCTATTGTTGCTATTTTCAGACAGATTTGTTCATTTGCCTTACAGTTGAGAGTATTTTGCATAATGAGTCTTACCTATGTGTTTTAGAAGTCAATATTTTTATATAAAAGAGATAATGTCTGCTCCTCATCTACAATTCTTGGTAGTTAGTCCCTATCATTCTTGTAATTTCCCAAGTGATAGAAAATAGAGAGACATCTATTTATGACAAGACATAAAGAAGAATACTTATGAGTATTTATGTTTTGTCATAATACTTAGTTTTTGTCCTAACTCTTAAGACGGTTCCAAAATTATAAAGGTGAACTGGGCATCTTTGATTATTAACAATGAGCCTCTTCCACACATGACTTTATGTTAAAAGGGTGATTTTTAGACAGAATCCAAAATAACATACAGGGCATAGAGAGGAGTGAGAGCAGAGTCAAACTCTTGACTAGAAAGTTATTTTTTCAGCTCTTATCCAACCGCACACATACTTCCACTGAGGGGAGAGGTTAAGTTAATAACTTATGGAAAGTGATTCCATCACTTATGCCTATGTAGCAAAGATCTTAAAGTCCAAAGGTCGATGTTCTGAGAGCTTGTGAATGGGTGAGGGTCCTGGGAGGATGATGTGCCCAGAGAGTGTGTGGACATTCCACAGAATACTTTCTTTGTGAATATCTTCCATTTGACTGTTCTGACATTTTTATTGTTCTGTAATAAACCCATAACTCAATAAGCAAACTGTTTTCTTGAGTGTTGTGAGCCATCTTAGCAAGTGATCAACCTAACGAGGGAGTCATAAGGAGCCTTGGTTTATAGGTGATCAGTCAGAACCTCAGGTTACCATTTGTGATTGGCAACTGAATTACAAAGAATTTTTGTGAGAATGAACCCTCAAACTGTGGTATTTGATGTAATTTCTGGGTAAGTGGTACAATTAGGTCAGAATTGGGGGCGGGGAACCCTCACATTTGTTGATCCAAAGGTAGCTACTGGTGAGAACAGATTTCTGAAAGTATAGAGAAGAAACAAGAATATTCTTTTCCTTTTAGGTACTAAATAAAATGATCTAAAAACCATTGAAATTTATATTGTCTAGCAGCCAGGATGTGCTCTAAGTTGAAATAAACCTTTCGGAGTTAGCTTCAGTGAGGCTTCAGAGGCAGATACTCAGAAATAGAGCCAGCAACAGCCTGTTTCAGCATTTGGACAGATCCGGAGTCTGACCTGCCTTTGTATTGCGTGGAGTAACCTGAAAGAAACCTCAGGTAGGACAGAGGTAGTACAATGGAAGGGTGCTTGCCTTACATGCGGTCAACCCTGGTTCAATCCCTGGCATCCCATATGGTCCCCTAAGTACCAACAGGAGTAATTATTGAGTGCAGATCCAGGTGTAAGGCCTGAACATCACCTGTTATGTTCTCCCTGCAAAAAATAGAATAAAGAGAGAAAATAACTATTTTTCCAGATTTCAAAGTTTATTTTTACTAGATAGATAAAATTTTAAGTAAGGAATTGAGGCAACATACCAGATAAAATAGTATTTAGGCTGAGACTAGAAGGATGAGGAGGAATATATTATACAAAGAGTCATATAAAGAATGTTCTAGAAGAATTGTCCTATTTTTTTCCTGAGTAATACAAAGCCCTCTTTATGACTGATGATGTAGAAAACTTTTTACTTGTGTTTCTACTTTCTTATTTTGAAAAATGAGAAATTTTTAAAATGAATACTCAAACTTTGAGACATTCTGCTTGCTGCTCCACCGTCTCAGGTGAGGATGGTTGATCTCATTGGGCCTATTTCAGAATAGGAGGCAGTACCTCTCTGTACCAAGAGGGTTTTTGGCAGCCTCCAAACCCAACCTGAGCTATATTGAGGGCCCACACAGCAGCTCCTAGAGAGCAAGGGAATTTATACAGTCGTGCAACAGATCTACTCAAAAAATTATACACTGCTCACAGTCATTCTTCCTGTCACTGTATGATGACAAGCAGAGAAGACAGAGCTCCAACTCTAGTTTAAAAATCTTCTTCCATGGGTTAACTACAAAGTCTCACCCCCAGCATTGCAAGAACACTAGAAAACCAGTAGGGAAAACACATACAAGTCCACCAAGCTTAATGAGCAAAAACAATATCACCAAAGATATAACATCATAGGTTAAATCAAAGGTTAACAACAAATAGCAATTCATCATTTTATTTTCTGATAACTCCATTTTTCCATTCTCTTAACTTTTATTGGAAAAAGTAGTATGAAGTAAATTTGTTATATGCCTGCAATGGAGTAGGCTGGCGGGTGAGGTGGAACATAACCTGGGGATACTGGTGGAGGGAAATAAATCCTCAAAGTCTTTAGAGACAATATGATGAGGACGTTCAACTTGTTCAAAGAAATAATAGTACAGTTAGTCGGCAAAGCACAAGAATGTATGAAAGTAGAAATGAAAAGTCAGAAGAGATAGAAATGAAGAATATGGTAGGTAATATAAAAAATTAATAGAAGCTCTGAACAGCAGAATAATAAAAACTGAACAAAAGATCAAAGAGCTCTAGTATGGGGAGGAAACTTCCAAGAAACAATAGAAAGTCAAAATTCTATGAAAAGAAATGAACAGCAGGAACAGCATACCAGAGAACTATGGGATGAGTTCAAGAGGAACAATATAAGAATCGCTAGAATTCCTGGAGAACAGGAAGGCAAATATGATGAAGAAACAATAGTTCGAGAAACCATTGGTAAGAATTTCCCGGAGTTTAAGATTACGGACATCATGATTCAAGAGGCCTGAAAGGTCCCAGCAAAAATAGACCCAATTAGGAAAACTTCAAGACACATTATACTCAAAATTACAAAATTCAGAAATAGAGACAAAATATTGACAGCAGTAATATGAAAAAGTGAACTTATATTCAAAGAAAAGCCCATAAATGTACAAAAGATCTATCAAATAATATTCTACAAAGAATTTGGACAGATGCAATACAAAAATTAAGGAATACCTTACTAAGAATACTCTATCTCGTTAGATTGTCTTCAGATTTGAAGGAAAAATACAGAGCTTCAGGCAACAGTTTAGGGAATTCAAAGGCTTGAAACCAGTTTTGCAAAAGCATTAAGAGACCCCCTTTAAAGGACAGGAGAAACTTCTCATCATGTGGCATTAAATATAGCAATCACTAATGGTGCATATATGGTTGTCGTCTATGAGATAAGGAAAGGTTACAAATATATAACAATTCATCATCACAAGTGGACTTTTATTGATTTATTTTCTGATTACTCTATCTGTAATTTCTATTTTTAATTAATTAATTTATCTTTTGCTTTTTGCTTATACCCACTGCCTTCAGGAATTACTCCTAGCAGTCCTTGGGGGACCACATGGGATGCTGAGAACCAAACCCAGGTCGGGCATGTGCAAGGCAAATGCCCTACCTGCTGTTCTATTGCTCCAGCCCTCAACCTGAAATTTCTTTGAGTTTTATTTGACTAATATAAAATACATTTATTATATTCCTGCTATCGAGTAGGCTGGGGTGGGAAAGTGAACCTGGGGATACTGGTGGAGGGAAGGGGAGAGAGAGATTGGTGATGGGATTGGTTTTGGAAAACTGTATGCCTGAGACTATTCTGAACAATTTTGTAAATCATAGCATTTCAATAAACATTCCTTTAAAAAAATAAGACTCAAGCATCGTAGGAAGAAAAGTGACAGGTGGGGGAGGACTTAGTTAAATAAAAAATGTGTTGCCTTTAAATGACCTAATAACAATCCCTTTATACCTCGTACCAGGGAGATAGTATGAGGGTTAGGTCACATGAACCTGGCTAATTATCCAGCCCCACAGGGACCCCTCCAGTCATCACTAGGTACAGTCTGGAGGTCACAAAACACTGTGGATGACTGAGGTTAATCACTGGCCCAAACAGGACTCAGACAGTACTGCATCCTAAGGCCATAGTGTGCATCAAACCACCACCTGCTTTGTCAGAGAAATTATGGAAATGACCATCAGACTCCATAAGTACTTCTTTAATGAATTATCTTTCCCTGTTTGTTGTTGGTGGTGGTGGTTTTGGTTTTATTTGTTTATTTAAAAAAATTTTATTGAATCACCCTGAGATACAGAGTTACAAAGTTGTTCATGATTGGGTTTCAATCATACAACATTCTAATACCAATCCCTCCACCAGTTTACATTTACCATCACAAGTGTCCCCAGTTTCCCTCCCACAAACACCTCCTTTCCCTGCAGCCTGCCTCTATGGCAGACACTTTTCTTTTTTCTCTCTCTCTCTCCTTTTGGGCATTATGGTTTGCAATAGAGATGCTGAGAGGTTATCATGTTTGTTCCTTTTCCTACTTTCAGCATGCAGTTCTGATCCAGAGTGATCATTTCCAACTATCATTGTTATAGTGGTTTCTTCTCTATCCCGAATGCCTTCTCTCCTAGCACTTGAGGCAGGCTACCATCTGTGGAACAATCCTCCTGACACTTATTTCTACTGTCCTTAGATATTAGCCACATACTACTTTTTAATATCCCACAAATGATTGAAATCATCGTATGTCTGTTCCTCTCCTTACTCGTTTCACTTAGCATATTATTCTCCATGTTCATCCATTTATAAGCAAATTTCATGACTTCATTTTTCCTGGTGGCTACACAGCATTCCATTTGTAGATATACCATACTTTTTTCTTAACCAGTCAACTGTTCTCAGGCACTCAGGTTGTTTCCAGCTTCTAGCTGTTGCGTATAGTGCTGCAAAAACACAGAAGTGCAGGTGGCATTTCTGCTGTGGGTTTTTGCACCCCAGGATATATTCCTAGAAGTGGTATTGCTGATTCATATGGAAATTCAATTTCTAGTTTTTTAAGGAAAGCCCATATTGTTTTCCAAAAAGTCTGAACCAAGCAGCATTCCCCCCCAACAATGAATGAGGGTCCCTTTTTCCCTATATTCATGCCAACACTACTTGGTATTTTTGATGTGTGCCAGTCTCTGTGGTGTGATATGACATCTCATTGTTGTTGTAAAAAGGAAAGAAGTGACATCAAGTGCAAAGGTCCTGAAGAAGAGATGAGGTAGATGTGTTAAACAAGTGTCATGGAGTTTTAGTAAGAAAAAACCAAAACTTTAAGATATTGAAAATTAAATAGCTTGAAGAAATTCATAAATCATGGCAGTTTTAGTAAAAAAAAACACAAAACTTTAAGATGTTGAAAGTTAAATTGCTTGAAGAAATCCATAAATCATAGCAGGGTGTCTGGATTTTATTTAATTTGCAGTAGAAACTCTTTATGAACTTTGAGAAAGGTGCGTAGTATGCTGTGGAAAGAATGCATTTCAGAGCTATTCATTCACCATTTACTGTGAAGACAGAAGGATGAAGTTGTCTAGTGATGAGTAGGAGAAGAAAGTGTCATGTCTTATTCTGGGCATGTTCCCTTGAAATATACTAGCTTGCTACACATATAGAACTCAGGAAAATTCTAGGAAGGAGACTTAAATTAGCTTCAGCTACAGGCATAATTTCGTATAATTCGAAAAGATAAAGCGTGACACGTTTAAGTTCAATGATGCTTCAACAGGAGGAGCTGGAGTAAGGAGCAGAGTCAGCAAAATTGAGTAGAGTCAGCAAAAATATTGAAGAGGAACAGCTGGAAAGAAAGAACAGGAAGACTGTGGGATCACCAAAGACATATAGGAAGGAGCTGTCAACTTTTCTTGCATGATTCTGTAGAGAAAAGATGAGGCTAGAAAGCAGACAAAGGGTATTACAAACCATAGATAATTTTTCATTCAAACAGAATGGTTTCTAGAATGTTGGAATAAATGCCAAATGGAAAGACAATGAAGAGAAATGCTAGAGAGAAAAAAAGGCAATACTTAGGTGGGATTAGCTGAACATATCAATAATATGTAACTTTCTGTATCTATGTAGCACTCCCTGGATAGTCTTGAGCATCATGAAAATATGAATTTTGGAGATAGGAATTTACTATTGGGTATGTGGAAGGTGGGGGAGGGAGTGGACCACAACTAGCAGTTCTCAGGGTCTTCTCCTGGCTCTATACTCGATCATTCCTTGTGAGGACAGGAGTCACTCGGTTGGCCACATGCAAGGCAAGAGGTCTCAGATTTCACTGTTCATTTTACCTCAGGTTGGACCCATAGTATATCAGGTAGGGTACTTGCCTTATACGTGGCCAACCAGGATTTGACTCCTGGCATCCCATATGGTCCTTGGAGCACTGCCAGGAGTCATTCCTGAATGCAGAGCCAGGTGTAACCCTGAGTACCACTGGGTGTGGTCCAAAAGCCAAAGAGGAAAAAAATTCTTTTTCAATTAGAAGTTAATAATTCCCTTGGTTTACTTAAAACCATAAGTTTCATCTAGATATTCTTTTCACAGGACAGTTTTAAGACTTAGCTGTGTTTCCAGTGTACTTCAGGGCACGAGGTTATCTCAAGATGGTGTGTTGGAGTCTGTACAAGATTTATTTATTTAAAACTTGGGCTTGGTAAAAGAGTCTCTTGAGATATAACACCTCCCTCCTCTTGGCAGGCTTGGGTAGGGGAAACAAATCATACACAGCAAATATCATTTACACCATCCTAACACCTTTATAACATTCTTACCAAATCCTAATGAAGGAAGAGGGTATGCATGCAATAGAAAAGCTTGTAAAATAAGAAACATACTGTCATTTCAGGAATACGTAATAGGAGGAAGATCAGAGAAAACTACTGACACATTTATTTTTAACTTAAAGAGATAAAAGTATTTAGAATTTGAAGATTTAAAAGTAAACTAAGTTCTTCACCTCCAAGCAGGGAGAAATCTATTATCTTTTTCATTTTTCCATTATTTATTTAAATTTGTATTAAAGAGCAATGATTTATAATGTTACTAATAGTTGCATTTTAGGAATACAATAATTCAATACCAATCCCTACACCAGTGTCACTTCCCTATACCAGGGTTCCCAGATTCTCTCCTCACCTCAATCTCCACTCTATCCCTGCCTGTCAACTAGACAGGCACATGACAAAGTCTCAAGTCATTGTTGCTTAGATCTTAGATTTTCAGTTCTGTTGAATCTGTGTTTTGGGGTATATGGATATACCCCTCACTCATGTACCTGATAAAACTGAAGCCCTGATGACTCTTAACTCATAATATTTTTTGAGGTTATATTTATTTTTTAAAATGTAAGAGTACTGTTATTTATTCAGCCACTGACTTTAAGCTGAATAAGCAGACATAAACTCCACATTATTTTTTAAAAAATCTTTTTATTGAATATCCATGAGATAGACCATTACAAAGCTGTTCATGATTGGGTTTCAGTCATACAATGATCCAACACCAATTCTTCCTTCAGTGTACATTTCTCACCACCAATGTCCCACACTTCCCTCCAACATCCCACAACACTCCCAGCCTCCCTCTATGGCAGGCCCTTTTCTTCTTTCTTTCTCCTTTTCCTTTTGTTCGTTATGGTTTGAAATACAAAACGATATTGTGTTTGTTCAGGGCACTCAGTATTATTATTGAGATGGTAAGACTGGAGTAGCTTTTTAACTGGATGGCAACTTTGGGGTGTGGATGTGACTGATGAGGCTTTTGGAAGTATGGGTACTTGAGAAAGCCTAGAGATTTCAGTGACAAAATCCACATGCCTGAATTTTCAGATTATATCTCAGTGATGTCCATCCTGAGATGGTGAAGTAAGGCTTGGGGGCATGAAGGCAATTTTTGGTGTGTGGAGTAAACAGTTGCTGTGGGCTCTTAGGGGCAGGAAAGGCACCAGGCTGACCCACCCGACTCAGTTTTACCACAGTCTATTCAGCCTTGTTCGGGTCTAAAATTAACTACAGCTTTTGATCTCTTTTGAGATTTATTTATGGATCTCTGAAGCAAGGCTGGTAGAAGAGCTTACATGATGGCTCTGGAGTTGGTTCATGGGGGTGACTGCTGGTGCTTCTAGAAGTATAGGGAAGTGGGAGGAAGTAGCCCATTCCAACTCCAAGAAAGCCTGGAGATTTCAGTCACAAAATATGCATATCCAAATTTTCAACAGGATAGTATCCCCATGGGGTCCTTCCTGAGACAGGAGAGTCAGGCTGAGGGCATGGTGGGGCTTTTGGATTGTGGAGACAAAAGGCTGCAAGGGGTTCTGCTTTACCCATTACTTCATTTTTTAAATAATTTATTGATTTTTTAATTAGTGAGTCACAGTGAGGGTACAGTTAGAGATTCACACATTTTCGTGCTTGTTTTACCCTTATGCAATGTTCGAGAGCCCATCCCTCCACCAGTGTCCATTCTCCACCACTTATGAACTCGGTATCCCTCCCACCCCCCTATCCCATCCCCCCATCCCACTCCGCCTCTGTGGCAGAGCATTCCATTTTTTTCTCTCTCTCTCCTTTTGGGTTGTTGTGGTTTGCAATAGGGGTATTGAGTGGCCATCATGTACAGTCTCTAGTCTACTTTCAGCGTGCATCTCCCTACCCATTACTTCTTGTTCTGTTCTTCCCCCCTTGATTTTTCCCTCCTAAGTCTGTCTCCTCTTTAACCATTGATCTAAGGATGATCTAAACATTCTTTTCCTATAATACATTTCATCATCCAATACTCTATATTACTCAGATAAATGAGATCATCCTGTGTTTGCCTTTTCTCAAATGGCTTACTTCATGCAACATGATATCTTCCAGTTCCAACCAGGTTGCAGCAAATTGCATGATTTAATCATTCCTTTCAGCTGCATAGTATTCCACTGTGTATATATACCATATCTTCATGATTCATTGATCATGAACATCTAGTTTGATTCCAAATCTTAGCCAATGTACTGAATGCAGCAATGAATAATGGTGTGCATGCACATGTTCCTTTTGATAGAGTGTTCTTATGTCCTGGGGATAAATGCCCAAAATTGGAATTGATCAGTTTTATGGCAGTTTAATTCTAAGTTTACTGCGAACTCTTCATACTTTCCACAGGGTTTATACCAGACAACATTCCCACCTTGAGTGGATAATAGTTTCTTTTTCTACCATATCCCTGCCAACACAGATTTTTTTTACTATATTTGATATGTGTCATTCTCACTAGTATGAGATGCTTTGTCATTATTGCCTTGATATGGAGAAATCTATTATTTTATACCCTTCATTATCTAAGAAACTTTTCTTTACTCTGACAACAATGACAATTGTGGAATTATGATGGTTGGACTTTCAGAATTCCTAACTTTAGAAATTCTGGATTCAACCATATTATTGCTATTAGCCCAACCATGAATTAAGTCCATTTTAGAAAAGTGTAAGATATTTGGTCTTAGCCTCTAATCATTATAATAGAGAGTTAGACATGTTAACTGGACAGAAACGAAACTTATCTAACACAGATTCCCCACTTAAATGTAAGGAGAGATTCCAATTTTTTTTTTTACTTTTTAGGTCACACCCAGCGATGCTCAGGGGTTACTCCTGGCTCTGCACTCAGGAATTACTCCTAGTGGTGCTCAGGGAACCATATGGGATGCTGGGAATCAAACCCAGGTTGGCAGGATGCAAGGCAAATGCCCTACCTGCTGTGTTTTTGCTCCAGCCCCAAGAGATGCCTATTTGGCCTGGAAATTGTACTGGAGAGATAGTACAATCTGGGTTCAATCCCCAGCAACCCATGTGGTTCTCTGAGCATGAACAGGAGTGATGCTTAAGCATAGATCCAGGAGTAAAATCTGAACACAGCAGAGTGTGGCTCCTAAAACCAAAATAATATTGCACTAATAATGCATTCATTATGACATAGAATTAATGTAATTTTGAAAAAATATTTTTAAAAGTCATTATAATTTCTATTGCTTTTTGTTTTTATTTTTTGGTTTTTTTTATTACACCTGGAAATGTTCAGGGCTTATTCTTGGCTCTGAACTCAAGAAGCTACACCTGGAGGACTTGGTAAACCATACAGGGTGTCAGGGATAGAATCTGGGTTGGCTGTGTATAAGGCAGGGCCCTAACTTACAATTGATCTATCCCTCCACTGTTTTCTTAACTTGTTACTTGTTATCGTGATAATCTTTGGTTTGCTTGAGCAGATGCCAGTAATGTCTCCATTCGTCCCTGTCACGTACTAGTATAGCCCAATGGCACCTGCTCGCTCCAGAAACACAAAGAGCCTCAAACTGTTCATTCAAGGTTTTGAGAAGAAGTCTGACCATCTTGTAGGTGGGCAGCCACATGGTCTTTTGACATCCTATGGAATCTAGTCGGTAACAGCTCTAGTACAGTGGTCGTCTCTAAATTGCATTACGTGTCTGGCCCACCTGATTTTCGATGCCTTGGCAAACGAGACAGTATCCCTGATTCTTGATCGTTGACAGAAGTTGGAACTCCAGATTCCTTCTCTCACTTGAGTGAAATGTGATATTCCAAACATAGCTTTTTCTATTCCTCTTTGGGATACCCGAATACCGTTCAGGTCCTGTTTCTGTAGGGCCCAGGTCTCTGAGGCTTATGTTATTGCAGGAAGAATGGTGGAGTTGAAAAGATGTGCCCGGAGCCAGAGGTTCTTTGTCCTCTTATCCACTTCTTCGACACTCTTGATGGCGTTCCATGCTGTTTTCTTCCTCCTGTACAGTTCTGGTGCCAAGTTGTTCCTCATATTGAATTCTCGACCCAGGTACACGTAGCTGCTGCATTTGGAGATGTTTGTTCTGTTGAAAGGAAATGGAATGTCAGGTACTAGTTCGTTTTCATGAACATTATCTTGTTGAGGTTCAGCTGCAGTCTGACCTTTCCACATTCACGGTTGAAGTCGGCCAGTATCTGTGCCACTTGGCTAATGTTTGGTGTTATAAAAATGGTGTTATCCGCAAAGGAGAGGTGGCATAGTTGTCAACCATCTAAATTCACTCCCATTCTTTCCCATTCCAGTCGTCGCATGACGTTCTCAAGGATGCCACTGAAGAGTTTCGGTGAAATGGTATCACCCTGCCGAACCCCTCTCGTTTTGTTGATGCTCACTTCCTTGTAGAATGGTGAGATCACGGTGGTGAATCCATAATACAGCTCACAGGGGATCCTGATGTACTGAGTTTGAATGCTCTGTTTGACTAGGGCTTCGATGACAGAATTAAAGGCCTTCTTTAAATCGATGAATGTTAGCCAGACTGGCATCTTGAACTCTCGTGAAACTTCAATGAGCTTGGTCACCGTGTGGATATGGTCGATCATGCTGAATACTTTTTGGAACCCGGCTTGCTCTCATGGTTGTCCTTCGTCAAGTATTCTGCCTATTCTATTCAGGATGACTCAAGTGAACAACTTGTAGATGACAGACAACAGGCAGATTGGGCGATAGTTGTGGATGTTGTGGATGTCTTCCTTCTTGTACAACAGAATGGTCCTGCTGGTTTTCCATTGGTATGGAACTTTGCATTCGGAGAGGTAGCATGTGAAGAGCTGAGCCAGTGTATGGATGAGCACTGGAGGCAGATTCTTCAGGGGTTTGGGTCTGACCTTGTCTGGACCGGGTGCTGAACTTTACTGATGAAATGGTGTGTCGGATTTTGGAAGGGAGAACGTTGGGAACAACATATCCATCCTGCAGAATTTCATATGTGGGCAGGTGGACGTGGCTATCGAAGAGATACAAGTAGAAGTTGTGAATAATCCTCTTTCTTGCCATTCTGGAAGATGTGATAGATCCATCAGAGGGCAGTCATCTTGGTCTTGTAGTTGTCGAAGGACAGGAGAGCATTGCGAATACTTTTCCCAGCTTCTGCTGCATTGGCCAACACTGCTGCTCTTCTCTCTTTGAGGTCTTCCTTTATCACTTCTCTGCACACCTTTGCAAGCTTGGATTGCCTGAGGCTCGCACCAAACCACATTGGCGAATGAGCTCAAAAGTTTTCGAAGCTAGGTGTCTGTTTGTGGCTTTCCCACTCTAGGCATTTTTCTCACGGCCATGGAGGTGCTGAACCAGTCTATTGTATTCCTCATCAATGTTGTCAACAACGTCATCTTCCCATGTTGCCGCAATAGTGCCAAAGAGCTCCCAGTTGGTGGTCATTCTGGGACTTCTCTTCTTAAACTTAAACTTTTTGGTCCTTTCTCCCCACTCTGTGAAGTAGAATTTTGCACAAAGGAGACAGTGGTCCAATCCTGTTTGGAATTTTGTGACAACAGTGACATCGGTCAGGCACAAACTTCAATTGAATATGATGTGGTCAATTTCATTGTGGAACTGTCCACTGGGAGACTCCCATGTCCAATGTTTAGATTAGGCCTTCTGGAACTGTGAGTTACCATGGATGGTCTTGGTTGACATGAACTCAGACAGTCTCTCACCCAGATCGTTCCATTCTAGGCCATGGGTTCTGATGTGGAGTTCTTCAGGCGACCTTCTTGGTCCTATCTTGGCATTAAAATCACCAACAATGATCTTGTAGAAGGTGTGGTCTTCTTTATAGAACTTCTCCAGCTCCATGTAGAACTTCTCAATTTCTTCTTCATCATAGTTGGATGTTGGTGCATAGATGACAAAGATAGAAACTGCTGGCAGTGAGTCACATGTATTCAAGTGTAATCATCCAATTCGGATTGTTAGGCATCTGAATGAATCAATGCTCATAGCCAAGTTCGTGTTGACAAGGATACCAACACCAACAATGCCTCTATTATCTCATCTTCCGAGGGACAGTTCTTCTCCAGTGTTGAAAATGTCACGATGTGATCGATGTTTTCTCGTCTCAGTCAGACCAATGATGTCATACTTTATCTTCTGTGCTTGCACCATCAAGGTCTTTGATGGATACTTCCGATGCCAGCGTATGTGCATTGAAAGTACAGACAGTCATTTTAGTCCTTCTTTGTTTTGGCAGCCTAGTTCGTCCCTGAGATTTTATCAGCTTCTCTTTGCTCATCCTTCTTAATGCTGCCATATTGGGGGCTCTTTCAGTGTCAGGCAAATGAGACCCATTGTTGTTACTGTTTTTGGTATATCAAATATGCCACAGGTAGCTTGCCAGGCAGGATACTCTTGGTAGCTTGCCGGGCTCTCCAAGAGGGATGGAGTCTTTTAAGCCAGCTTCTAATCTCCCTTACAGTTGTTCCCATGGTTCACACCATATTTGAACCCCATCAAGTATGGTGCAGTAATTATGGAAAATGGGTATTAAGTGTCTTATGATGTGGTACTGCTTTCTTCATGTGTATTAAAACACTAAAATATTATAAAAAACTAAAATGTCTCACTATTAAAGTGTTTTCACTTTGAATCAATAACAGTAACAAACAATTGCAACTATTTGTAAGAATATTTATGTGGTTCTTTACATGTGACTACAAAAATAAGTAAATGTTTATTTCATTTAACATTGGTAGATATTTTCTGATATCTATCTCAACTCTGTGGGGTCCATCTCTCTTGTCTGCCCTCCTGACATAAGAACAAATCAAATACTTTTTACTTTTTTAACATGAGAATTAAACTCTTGAATTTTAAAAAAAATCAGCAGCCCCACTTTTTGGTAATATCAGTTTTATAATTCAAGGCTAGGGTTAGTCATCACTCAGTACTATATATTCCCTTGTTTTGTTTCTCTATATAAGACAGATGAGTGATATTTACCTATTTATCCTCCCTCTGAGTGCTTTTGCTTAACACAACATCCTCTCTCTATACCACAGATGAGTGGGACCATTCACTATTTGTCCTTTTCCCTAAATATCCTCCAGTTCTACTCAGACAACCCAAATGTCTAAATGCTTTCTTTCCTTGTTTTCATTGCCATTAGTAACATCTCAAAAACTCAGTTTTAACTAAGAAGTTTTAGAGGAAGATCTGTAAGGGGATTCTGGGAAATATTTATCCTTTCTTTTGAAGTAAGAGAGGGCATTTTAGGGGTATTGTTCTTTGTTCTTCAGCATCACCCCCGGCTTTTCTTCCCAGTGCTTCTAGATTTTTTACTTGCAATTCTGAGAATAAAGTATATTAGTACACTCATGACAGGCATTTTTTAACAATGAAAGGAAAAAATCAAGGAAATGACAGGATCTAGAACCCTCACTTCATGGATTCATTGATCTAGTCCTAGAACTCTTCAGCTCTAGAACCCTAGATTGGGCTGTCCAAATGCAGGGACTTTTTAATCTGTATGTTTTATATCTTCAGGTTCTTAGTATAGTTCCTGGGAAATATCAGACACTCAGTAAATCTGGTTAAATGTGAAGAATTCTAAGAATTTCCCCTGTAATTCAGTCTATTTGCATAATGAAGATCCCACAAGAAATGACCTAAGATATAAATGTCTTCCAAATCCCTGGTTAGGGGATGGGAATGCCCATATATTTAATTTAATTTCTCTAAAATAAGGTACATAGGAAAGGTTTACTACCACTCTGTACACAATAGTAAGATCTATTTACCATGAAAAACTCAGCATAAAATGTTATATTTTTTGGACCCTCTGAGGATCTACCCAATTGTATAAGATTAACATAGAGGATAGAACTAGGAGATATATTGGAACCAATTACCAAATAAATGAATAAGTAAAACAAAGATCTCTTCATCCAACTTCTCCTGATCTTATCTTGTTTCACAGATGGCGCTAGTAAGGTTTGTTTCTAACAAAATTTTTCAGTGTTTTTCTAATGTTTACTTATCTTTTATATGTTCTGTTTATTTCCACTATTTTCATAGGAATCCAAATTAGCTCTTTAAGGTCTTTACTTTTTATGACCTTAATAAACATTACTTTTCCTGAACTAATCTTAAGGAAATTTGCTATATCTCCAAGAGTATCTAATTGACCTGAGATTAGCCAAGGAGTTAATTCCTTAGGTCAGATTTCAGAAGAACCTGTAAATGTGAATCCATTTACTCATTATCATCATTTTAATAAGCTCTTGTCGCTTTTGTTTAATTATCCTATTTCTCCCATGGGGATCCTATTCTAGTTTTTGGCTCACTTACAATAATTAAGAAAAAAATATTTATCCTAAAATTCTAAATAAAGCTGAGATAATAATATTTTAAATTTAACAAACTTTTTTGTTAACTATTAATTACCACAAAGGGATTCAGTATACAAAAAATTATAAACAAAATTTGTATTATTTGAAATATGTTCTTTAAGTGGTAAAGATCACTTCTAATTTGGAAACTATGGTGAAAATTTTTCTAGGAACATACTCAAAAATATTTTATTGCTCTGAACTCAGTCTATCAAGCATGTAGTACTTAAGAGTTTTCTTTATAAGAGGTATTTATAACTTGGTTTACCTCATCAGTGATATGGAAAAGGTGTGTGTATTGTCACCTGCTAGGCAACACACTTATAGAGTATTTGTTGAATATTATTTATTTATCAGAATAATTTCTAACATATAGGATGCCATTTTTTTTTTGCATTTTGCTTTTTTCAAGGTCATACCCGGCGATGCACAGGGGTGACTCCTGGCTTTGCACTCAGGAATTACCCCTGGCAGTGCTCAGGAGACCATATGGGATGCTGGGAATCAAACCCGGGTAGGCCACATGCAAGGAAAACGCCCTACACGCTGTGCTATCATTCCTGCCCCTAGGATGCCATTTCTAACATACAGGATGACATAAAATTTTATGTCACAGCTAAAAGATATTTGACTAAAATAAGATATCATTACAAAAGTTTTAAAAATAGTCAATGAATCATAAAAAATGACCTTCTTCTATTACATTTTAACATGAGCATTGAGGAAATAAGGTTGGGTAGAGAGGACAATGAGAACTTTCAAGACTGACAGACAATATGAAGGAAAGCAGGAAAGCAGAACTGCAAAAAAAAAAAAGACAGACTTAGGAAAAACAAGTAGATTCATCTGGCTTTAGCTGAAAAGGTATTAAGAAGGGTGAAGAAAAAAATGATGAGGTTTTTAGTGGAAGACCAAGGAGGTTAAATGCTAAATGAATTTAAACCTGAAAACTTTGTAACTTTCCACATGGTGACTCAATAAAAAATTTTAAAAAAAATAAATGCTAAATGATAGGAAAAAGAAAGCCACTGGCTTTCTTGTGCAGGTAAAGGATATACATTTTATTCCTTTAATATGGAAGAGGAAAAATACACCTAAAATCACAATTGCAGACTTTCTATTCTGATATGCCCTAATTAGTAATATCTTTGGGATCACTAAATTCTTCTTTAAAAAATAATATTGTGATATTAGCTTCAATGGGACTACTAAATCTTGAGGCATTATCAGTTTTCTGATGGCAGGTCTGTGGGGAACATAGAATTTTCACAAGATATTTGGATTTTTGTTATCTTTAATATATCTGAGATTCAGAAACATTAACCTAAAGAATGCTCTCACAATATTTATATAATCATTGACATATTTAAAATGTATAGTCAAGATGTTATGTTTAACTACTTATAATGCATTTTTTACAAATTCAACATGAAGAAGTGCGCCTTGTCAGTCAAGGAGGTTATTTTCTCTGATTACTGAACAGATCTAGTTTTTTTATGATTTATTCCAGGGGATAAAATTTAAAGTATGATTATAGTTGTTTTCTAAAAGCATATTTGTATCATGAAAACTATCTGACTTAGGAGATCTTCAAATTTTTACATGAAAGAGGACAGTACTAAATTTTAAATTTTTATTCACTCATCCCCTCTCAGAGAGCCCGGCAAGCTACCGAGAGTATCGAGCCCGAGAGGCAGAGCCTGGCAAGCTACCCGTGTGTATTGGATATGCCAAAAACAGTAACAATAAGTCTCTCGATGAGAGATGTTACTGGTGCCCTCTCGAACAAATCAATGAGCAGCAGGATGACAGTGATTACAGTGATTATTCACTCATACCATTGCCTTTTTCACATATGTTATTGAATATTTCCAAGATTTGGACCCAAAAATTTTCGGTCATTTGCACTCTTATGTAGCAATTTGGTAAAAAAAAAAATTGGCTAAAAAATAATTTGGGATTACTTTTGGAAATTTGTTATTAATTTTACCACCAAGTACATAAAAATTGTTTGAGATATCAAGAGTGTTAAATGACTTTTAACAAAAATATAAGAGTTGTAAATGCCTCTATTCCTTACTCCTGTGTCCAGATTAGGCCATGCCCAGCTGTTATGGCTGTCTCTTCCAGCATTTACCTGAATGTTTTAGAGTAAAATATTCAATACTTTTTCTAGAGTTCTCTTAGAAACCAGCCAGAGTTGTTGCTGCAAATCTCAAGGTTATTCAAAATCTTGTTCTTTTCAGTGTGACCCACTTTTAATAAAGATCTTTTTGGCCCTGCAGACTCTGACATTTCACAGGCAGGTGCAGCCCTGGAGGTACTTTTCATACATGGTTTTGCCACTCTGTCAGTTTGGAGAAATACTTACAAATTCCTACCTCATCATTAGTTTCTATGCCTTGCTTCCCTCCCCCCAACCTCAACACACATTTATTCATTGAGCCTTGGACCTCTTCTTATATTCTTTTCTCCTATTGTCTTTATTTTTGTTGTTTTGAAAAGATTTCCTTGCCTTTATCCCCAAAGCGGCACTCTGTTACTCTTTGATTTTACATTTCCCTTTCTATTTCCTTTATGGTGTGCTGCTGTTCTTGTTTAATTGATGCATCCTTTCTCTTTACCTTCCTAATGTATTCTCTTCATTCCATTCACTCCTGAAAACTGCCTTTCCCTCTGTTCTGAGTTTTCTTTCATATTGGAAATTAGCCTAAAATACCTGAGTACCATTGGTTATTGTTTTGGGTGGAATGAGGGGGCTACAGATGGCATATTCATGGATTATTATTGACTCTGTGCTCAGAGATGACTCCTTTCAGGGCTTGGAGGATCATATATGGTGCCAAGGTTTGAGTCCAGGTTGTCTGCAAGCAAGGCAAGTGCCCTGTCCACTATATTATCTCACCTGTCCCTAATGCCTCATTCTTAAAACATGTAAGAAGAGACAATGGTGAGGCTTTGCATATGGCCAACATAAATTCAATCTCAGATATTTTATATGGTCCCCAAAGTCCACTAAGAATGATGCCTGAGCACAGAGTCAGGAGCACTGCTGGACGTGACCCAAAAACAAAAACAACAACAAAATCCACTTTTTTTCTATTAAAGCTAGAAAACTAAATGCTTCTGAGTTTCGGCAACTGCAAAATCACCAAGTACATGAACTTGGGTTCTATATTCTAGTCATTCTGTTGTGAGTACTAAATTCCAGCAAAACATTATCTAAACCTAGATCCCTGTATAGTATACATGTAATATGTAAAACAAACACTTGTGAAACCCAAGTGTTCTCGGTGTACTGAATGGAGTGTACTAATGATTTTAATGAGTGAAATGTTCTGCTTAAAGCAAACTGATTAACCTTGACAACAGAAGTGTAAACAAGAGTCTAATGAATATTAATTTTTCTTCTTTCCTGCATTAGCTGTAGCTGTTGACTGATTAACTTTGACACCTACATGGTCAAATTAACAAATACGTTTGTAAGATATTTTTCCATTGTTTAGAAGATCAACAATATTTTTGAAACTTGGTTGGTTTTAAATATCTGATTCTTACCATTTCTTACAAATCTGCCACACAATATTAAATTTAAACAATCATATATACTAGTCTCTGTATTATAAAAGATGAACATTTCAAATTGGATGAGTACAGCTCCACTAATTTATAATGGGATTTCAGAGACCAAATAAAAATGTAATAATGATCCGATGATTAGACTTACACATGAGCTGGATTACTTATCAGCAGCACTGACGCAAGGGCATGCTTGATGTATCCAGAGCTACCATATTGAACTAAGTGCCACTTCCCATTGTGTCCTTGCCATCTGTATAATGACATCAAAGGAGACAAGGCAGGAGCAGATGGCACCAATGGCATACAAGAGCAAAAGTCACACCCACAGCATGCTGCTGAGTAATGAAAGTGAGGCGATACACAGGCAGAGAGCAGAAGGAAATTAAGAAAGGGCCATGGTGATGTTATGGACTATTTAGTTCCCATCCTCATTGCAAGAGAAGATTGTTCCACCTACTTCTCCCTCCTTCTTATAGAAAATGCACTCCCACCATTTCCAGCATGTGTGTTAGCAGGGACTGTCATATATTTTTATAGCATCCCAACAACCTCCTTAGTCACAGCTGATTATTTCAGGTCAGCACCCAACCCAATCTGAACCCGTTTTGAACCAGAACATTGGAAAAAGATTCCTTCTCTAGTGATGGTGAGAAATGCAAGCTAAAAACCTGTGAGCTGTCAGTAAAGATATCAGCAACAAAGAGAAGAAAATTAGTCTTCAGTTACAGAGAAAGGCATACAAATCCAACATAAAGCAGAAAGCAAAGATAAGAAATATATTTGATATTGTGTTTCAGAGGGCGAATGCCTCTGAAATGGAAAAGATATGCAACTAAGACATAACTGCTTCTATCATTCCTGAAATACAGAAAAGAGGGATACAGTTTTACAGGCCACAGCAAAATGTGCAAAACTGTAGTATCTAACTTTGGCAGTAATAGTTATCACCTGACAGAACTACACCTATACTATATGCTTCCTTCCATTTCAACCTATAAAAGAAGCCAGGCTGTTCTATGGTTGAAGACTCTTTTCCACAATAAGGAAAACGGTCTGGTTTATACCTAACAATTCCTATCCTTCCCAACATTTCACTCCATTCATGAGTTTAATCAGTATATCTGAAGGGTCTCTGAATCCTCTTAATTCTAGTGGAAGGCAGAAAAACATCCCAAATTTAATCTTAAAGATCATACCATAGGATAGTAGAGTTCCTTATGTGCATGATGTGGGTTATGTCTACAAAACAAATTGGAACTGGGGAGAAAGAAATAGGCAAAAGGGATACCCAGTGAATCCACATTGGTTGTATTGGAAGGAAGGATGCTCCCAAGTAGTTCTCAAGGTGTCTGGGGGCCACTCCCAGCAATACTTGACCAATTAAGCAGTATTATTCAGTAAAATGTTGCTTGGGACATGCAGTGCTGGTGAGCACTGGGGCCCCCCTGGTGGTTCTGGGGTAGGCATGGTGTGCTGGTATCAAACTAAGGTCCTGTACATACAAAGCAAACAGCCCTGCCACAGCTGTGACAACACAAGTCCTTGTGCTAGTTTCTAGTTCCTGATTACATTATTTATAATAATAATGAAAATAAGTGCCACATTCTTCTCTAAAAATCTTCTCTTACGTATGTTAAATTCACTGAATTTGGACAATAATCCTCTGGGAAAATTACCAAAATTATCACTATTTTGTATGTGAGTAATATAAAGCATGGGCAGATTAACTTACTCAAGGTCAGCTGAATAATGGTTTGAAGAACCCAGATGCTAATCAGATCATCTAAGTCTATTCTTATCCTATATAAAGTAGGCTATGTCATTTAACTGAAGGGAAACATTATTAAATTTGGTGTTATTAAAATTAAGCTACATTTTGAAAGGTCGTCACTAAGTTTGAGTTGTCACTTAAGTTGACACCAACATCACTACAGTGAAAATTAATTTTAAATCTTGAACACAATTATTTTATTTACTATTTTATTATGGCTAATTTTCCAAAAGGACATGTCATATTTTTGTAACAAGTAAGTCACCAGTTTTCAAGGTTGTAGGATTCATATTCTCTTGTGAGACTTTCTAGAGCATCACAAAGAAATACTGCCTCTTTTTTAAGGGGTGGAGGTTTGGACTATACCCATTCATGTTCAGAGATTACCTCTAGCTCAAGCAAGTGCTTAGAGAACCCTGTGGTACAGGAGATCAGATCTCAGTCTCCCACATGCAATGCATGCACTCCAGCCCTTTGTGCTCTCACCATGGCTGTAAGGAAATGTTCTGAAGTTGTGCAGCAGCTTTGGTAGCTCCAATTGGTAGCTGGGTGGGGTTTTTTGATGACTGGCAACAGAATTACATTTTTCAGAGATATTTCGCATTTCCGCCTTTTTATGACATGGCATGCTGTTTGGGAAGATTCATATTAGAACAAGTAAATATAAAATGAGTGCCTGCCTAATTACATTTAATTTGAAATTTAAACAATCGATTTCTTTAAAATGTGCTTATACCTTTCAGAACACTATAAGCAAAATGAATCTGTTTCCCAAACTTATGGGATGTGTAAATGGGGACAGGGTATTTTTAGGAAGGTTAGAAATTTACTATTTTTGGATTTTGATGGTGGTGACATATATGTGTGAATGCACATATCTGTCAAAACAAATTGTATGAAACTAAACATTTGACCTGAATCCATTTTATTGTATGCAAATTATACCTCAATGGAGAACCTCAGGAGCACAGAAAATTTTTCTTACATCTTTGAGTTAATCATCACTGTATCACTGTATCACTGCCATCCCATTGCTCATCAATTTGCTGGAGCGGACACCAGTAATGTATCCATTGTGAGATTTATTGTTATCATTTTTGGCATATTGATTACGGCACAGGTAGCTTGCCAGGCTCTGCTGTGTGGCGGGATACTTTCGGTAGCTTTCCGGGCTCTCCAAGAGAGATGGAGGAATCGAATCCAGGTTGGCAGCATGCAAGGCAAATGCCCTACCCACTGTGCTATCGCTTCGGCCTCAGTTAATCATAAGTTTTAAAATATTTATTTTAAATATATTTATTTTTTTTAGATTTTTTGGGGGGTCACATTCAGCAATGCAAAGGGGTTACTCCTGGCTCTTCACTCAGGAATTGCTCTTGGTGGTGATTGGGGGACCATATGGGATGCTGGGAATCGAACCCAGGTTGGCCTCAGTGGTAGGGCATTTGCCTTGCATGTGGCCAACCCAGGTTCGATTCCTTCGCCTCTCTCGGAGAGCCCAGAAAGCTACCGAGAGTATCTCGCCTGCACAGCAGAGCCTGGAAAGCTACTTGGGGCGTATTGGATATGCCAAAAACAGTAACAACAAGTCTCACAATGGAGACGTTACTGGTGCCTGTTCGAGCAAATCGATGAGCAAGAGGATGACAGTGACAGTGATATTTATTGTTAAATTAAAAAATCCACCAAGATAAAATAACATGTAAGGAGAGACAAGTTGCTTAAAACTAAAATTTATCTTCAAGAGTAGTCACTGTAATATGCTATTTAAAATAACAAATGGAAGAATACAGAGTAAATGTCTCTTACCTTGAGGTGGAGAGAGAGAGAGAGAGAGAGAGAGAGAGAGAAAGAGCAAGACATTTAATGGCCCCTGATATGATCTAATACAATTCAAGCCCACCACAAAACACCTTGCAAAAAAAAACTCCAAAAAACCAAGTATGATCTGATTTCTGTCTAATTATCAGCTCATTAAAAATGTACTGACTAGAGTAACGTGCTACGCTCAACAATCTATAACTTCACACAGTGAGAAATTATACAGAACAAATGGTCCATTTTATTTAACAAATAAATATAAAGCAAAAAATAGTGGGACTCTTAATAAATAAAATTATAATTATAAGATGATCAACATGTGCCATGTTTTTCTCTATTGTATCTTCCTTTGAAAATAAGAAAAAAATATATATGGATTTATTTTTGTTAGGTAAACGTTGGCTTACATCACTGTGCATTTTAGGAGTCTAGTTTTGCACCTCTCCAAATTTACATAATCACATCATACTTGATTCGGAAGAACCAACAACCTCCACCACATTCTCTTAGACACCCTCTGCCCTCTGCTTCCACCCCACCTCTGGTAACCTCAGAAATTTAAGGGGGTGGGAGGGAAAAAGAGTGAGAGAGAGAGAGATAGAAAGAGAGAGAGAGGGAGGGAGAGAGAGGAAGAGAAAGAAAAGGAGAGAGAGAAAGGGAGAGAGGGAGTAATAAATGTGCCTGCCATAGAGACAGACTGGGGGTTGAGTGGAATCTAAGGGTAGTGGGAGGTAAACTGGGCTCATTGGTGGTGGGAAATGTACACTGGTGAAGGGATAGTGTTGGAACATTGTATAACTGAAACCCAATCACGAAGAGCTTTGGAACTGTATATCTCATGGTGATTCAATAATAATTTTTTAATTAAATAATGACTACATGTTTAATGATACTGAAAAATTGTAGGGTTTTGATTGTTTTTATTTTTTAGCAATAAAATTGTCATTTGTCTGTACTCTTTTAAGAAAAAATTTTAAATATCTAAATATGAAAGCCTTCTGCGGGGGGGGTCTATTTTGTGTTGTTGTTTTGTTTGGGGGCTACACCCAGCAGTGCGCTCAATGCTTACTTCTGGTTCTGTGCTCAGGGGTCACTTCTGAAGGTGCTGGGGAACTATATGGGGGTGCTAGGAATCAAACCCAGGTCAGCCATATTCGAGGCAAGCACCCTATACACTGTATATCTCTCTGACCGAAAGATGAAAATCTTGGGACGTGTTTTTAAAAAATTCAGATTGGGGATCAAGAATTATAAGACTTAGAAAGGGTTGTATATGAAGCTAGTTAGAACACATTATGGTAATTATAGAAGCAGTTTTATTTACTGAAAGACGACACTAGTCCCTTTGCTATTGTACATATTTAAAAAATTATACAATAACAAGATATGGCCTTGTCCTAATACCTAATCCAGTTTTAGATTCTGTGGGCTTTAGAAACTGTTGATTTAGAATCTATAATTAAATTGTGAACTGAGGCTTCTTACAATCTAATCAAAGCAAGATAAGAGTGCAGGGTGGTAAGAAGGAAGCCACAGGTATATTAAACCTAAAAATCTCCTGCCTTCCCAGTTATAATATATTACTGTATAATTACGTGTGTCCTCACTTTTGTTTGACTTCAAATGAAGCTGCATTTCTTCAATTCACTGCCACTGGATAATAGTGTGCCATGAATGTCAAACATAATTAAAACATTGCAGAGCACAAGGAAAGACATTGTCAGCAGCCAGTGAATACAGTGCTGTTCTTCAGCTAGTCAAAAACTGTGCCACAGGCAGCTGAACAGATGCTGCGTTTAACTCAAAGGAGTTTCTAGGGAAGGGAGGCGATTTCACAATACAGCATAACCCCTTTCATTTCATCTCCTGGCCCTTCATTACCTGGACTCTTCAGAGTGCCTTACCTGTTTTCCTTGCCTCCAGACATTCACTCTTTAATGCGTATTTCCCTAAACCTCACCCGGCTCCGTCCATGCTCTTGACTGCTTAGGTCCCCCCAGTCTGTCTGAGTCAGTCTGCTTTCCTTATCCTGGCATTCAAAGCCTTCCACCATCTGGTTCTAACCTTCTTTTCTGGCCCTAACTCCAGCTCCTCTCTTTCCTGCATCCTGTGCCCCAGGCAAATTGGCTACTTATTGTTTCCTGAACACAACTGAACTCCTCATTTAAAATTGCCACCTAGTTACACCTACTGCTTCCACTCTTCATTCTTCACCCTTCCTCAGTTTTAGAAAATTAAAAATTAAAAAAAAAAAACTCTTCCCAATTCTTAGATCTCAGAATCTGTCATTTATTTAGTCTGAGAATCAGATAGATATATATTGTTTCCTTTTTCCAAGCCCACTCCACCCCCCCAATTTCTTTATATATTCTCAGTTTCTTTTTATATTTTCACTCATATACCTTTCTATCCCATTTCCCACTTTATTCTAGAATTATCAAATCCATACATCTTTCGCTCTTTGTTAAACCTGCATTTTCCCAATCATACCAGAAACTCCCTATGGAAGGGGGCCATATCTCTTTTACATTGTAATCTCACAACCTGAAGAGACAAATAAATATTTTTAATGAATGAATAAATGCAGCAAAGTCCCCTATATCTTCATTAATTTTGCATTTGTAATCATTCCATTTCATTAATTCAAAACTGACTTTGATTTTGAGCCAGTGCATCTTCTGCTCTATGTCAAAAAGCATCTCTCTTATCTGTACTCTGAAAAAATATTTCATAGATACACAGTTCTGTCACATATTTTTTGTACACTCATGAACTATAACAAACCTAAAACACCCAGACAGAATAACTGCTTTGCTTTACACATAACTGTCAAAGCTCCAAAATAGAAAAACTAAGATAAGTAAATGTGTGGGGGAAAGCTAAAACTACTGCTAAAAAATGTTGCCTGTATAGAACAAATATTGGCAAACTCCAGACCATGGGATCTAGTATGTGGGACTATTTTTATAAAGTTTCATCAGAATATGGTCTTATTCATTTATTTACATAGTATTTTGGATGTTTTGGTTCTGAAGATGAGAACCAAAGGATGAGACAATAGTAGAGCAGCTATAAAAGATGCTATGTCATCTGCATTGCCTGAAATATTTACTATCTTTCTCTTTACAGAAAAGGTTTGGTGACTCCTGCTATAATAGATTCTTGAAAGAGAGAGAGAGAGAGAGAGAGAGAGAGAGAGAGAGAGAGAGAGAGAGAGAGAGAGATGCAAAAATGGATTGAGATTTTGGTTCCTATGGACCGAAAGATCTTTCAGGAAATTTAAATTAAGAACAGGAAAGTCTAGTAAATCTCTAGACATGAAAACCAAAGCTTGGGCTGGAGAGAAAACAGAGCAACACTTGCCTTGCGTGCATGGACCCACCTGGGTTCAGTCCCTTGCATCCTATATGGTCCCCTCATCACAGCCAGGAGTAATTCCTGAGTGTGGATCCATGTGTGGCAGAAAGAAAGGAAGGAAGAAAGGAAGAAAGAAAGAAAGAAAGAAAGAAAGAAAGAAAGAAAGAAAGAAAGAAAGAAAGAAAGAAAGAAAGAAAGAAAGAAAGAAAGAAAGAAGAGAGAGAGAGAGAGAGAGAGAGAGAGAGAGAGAGAAAGAAAGAAAGAAAGAAAGAAAGAAAGAAAGAAAGAAAGAAAGAAAGAAAGAAAGAAAGAAAGAAAGAAAGAAAGAAAGAAAGAAAGAAAGAAAGAAAGAAAGAAAAAGAAGACCCTCTGCGCCTAAAGACTTTGATCCCAGAGATGTAACACATTCGGGCATCCAGTGCAGCATCCGAGAGCGATGCACTGGGACACCAAACTGGGCTACAACTCTGTGCTGCCGGGGGTGGATTTTTTTCCTCCCCACCCTGTCTTCCTGCACGGTAAGCGGCGGCCTGGCGGCACCCACGTGGCAGGTGCCATCTTCTGTGACTCCAAACCCACAGGTATTTGGTTTTTACTTTCGGGGCTCCCAGGAACTCATGGGAAGGGGGCGTAACCGGCACACCCTTGGCCCAGATAAATCCAGAGCCGCTGAGTGTGAATCAGACCCTCTGCGCCTAAAGACTTTGATCCCAGAGATGTAACACATTCGGGCATCCAGTGCAGCATCCGATAGTGATGCACTGGGACACCGAACTGGGCTACAACTCTGTGCTGCCGGGGGTGGATTTTTTTCATCCCCACCCTGTCTTCCTGCAAGGAAAGCGGCGGGCTGGCAGCACCCACGTGGCAGGCGCCATCTTCTGTGACTCCAAACCCACAGGTATTCGGTTTTTATTTTCGGGGCTCCCAGGAACTTATGGGAAGGGGGCATAACCGGCACACCCTTGGCCCAGATAAATCCGGAGCCGCTAAGCGCGAATCGGACACTCTGCGCCTAAAGACTTTGAATTCAGAGACTTCTTACAGCAATGCACTGGGACTGTGAGCTGGGCTATGTAATTTCTGGCAGAATTTTCCCTGGACTTTATACAGAAATCCAAAATTATAACATTTATAATTGTCAGCAATGTGAAATGGTTCCATTTGAACAGGTCTGACTTGGGGGGGAAACTCCAAATAATAACAGTAAGTTTTTGTTGAAATATTGAAGGTTTTTAATGTAGCAGCCACCTCTCTGGACTGTGAACTAAGCAAAAGCCCCACGCTGGCCGACGCGGCGTGGCGTACACTATACTATGAGGCGCAGGAAGGGGGGTGAGGGGAAAAAAGGAAAAAAAAAGGGAAAAGGAAAAAGGAAAAAAAAAAGAGAGAGAGAGAGAGTTATGTACTTGTAGCAGTGGGGCTACATATCTCTCCATTTCCAGCAATAAAAAACTAATTATCAAATGTAGTAGGTCTGTCTCTCTTGGTTGGAAACTCCAACAACTATAGTGAGTTTTGTGTTGAATTATGGAATGTAATCAAGGTAAAGAAAAAATGAAGTGAAATCCATTAGTTATACTGTAGGGGGTAGGGGGTGGGGGCGGGTGGTATACTGGGGTTTCTGGTGGTGGAATAGGGGCACTGGTGAAGGGATGGGTGTTTGAATATTGTGTAACTGACATATAAACCTGAGAACTATGTAACTTTCCACATGGTGATTTAATAAAAAAAAATGAAAAAAAATTAAAAAAAGAAAGAAAGAGAGAGAGAAAGAAAGAAAGAAAGAAAGAAAGAAAGAAAGAAAGAAAGAAAGAAAGAAAGAAAGAAAGAAAGAAAGAAAGAAAGAAAGAAAGAAAGAAAGAAAGAAAGAAAGAGAGAGAGAGAGAAGGAAGGAAAGGAAGGAAGGAAGGAAGGAAGGAAGGAAGGAAGGAAGGAAGGAAGGAAGGAAGGAAGGAAGGAAGGAAGGAAGGAAGGAAGGAGATAAAAGAAAGAAATTGAATAAAGAAACAGAACAAAAGTGGAGCATCACAGGAGTCAGATTGATAGTACAATGGGTACAGCGTTTGCCCTGCACACAGCTGACCAAGTTCAATCCCCCACATCCCATATGGTCCTCTGAGCACTGCCAGGAGTAACTCCTGAGTGCAGAGCCAGGAGCAACCCATGAGCATTGCTGGGTGTGACCCAAAAAGCAAAAAATAAAAAAAGTGGAGCATCACAAAGCAAAGATAAATGCCTTAAGCAAATCAAAAAAACAACAGCACTACTGAGGTACTCCATCTGGTACTTGAGTGAGCTCTTGAAGCAAGTATCCAAAGGAAATACCTGAGTGTGTGCCATCTGAAGAAATTATCTGAGGTTTTTGTTGATGGTGTTTTGTTTGATTTTGTTTTTGATGTTAAAGTAATGATTTTTTGGTGTTCAGAGCCAAAATTAAAGGGAGACTTGGGACATGAAGATGTGATGAGTAGAAAATTCAAGGCGTGGAGGGAGCACACAGTGGGTGGGTCTGGGTATCTACAAGCCCATTATCCCACCTGTGATACAGGAGTAATGATAATAATGGGAAGAAGAAGAAGGAGAAGAAGAAGGAGAAGAAGAAGAAGAAGAAGAAGAAGAAGAAGAAGAAGAAGAAGAAGAAGAAGAAGAAGAAGAAGAAGAAGAAGAAGAAGAAGGAGGAGGAGGAGGAGGAGGAGGAGGAGGAGGAGGAGGAGGAGGAGGAGGAGGAGGAGGAGGAGGAGGAGGAGGAGGAGGAGGAGGAGGAGGAGGAGGAGGAGGAGGAGAAACTGTTTAAACAGAAAAATGGGTGTGAAAATATTTAGAATAACCAAATAACTATAATTATGATGTTATGATTATTGGAACTTTAAAATCTATCATGAAAAAATTTGTCATGATTATAATATCTGCAACATACATTTTAGTAAGAGATAGTGATTATTCTTGCTGTGAAAGCACATAGTCCTCTATGACTAGTTCATGAAAAGCATGATGCTTTTCATGAACTAGTCATAGAGGCAAAACTACTGTTTTATTTTTCTTACATGTGGTGACAGTTTACCCAGAATATGCTCAGAGAAAAAGTGGCATATTTCATTACTTATTTCTGTGATAACTTTCTGTGAAACTTCTGTAGTTTTACTTTCTGTATAACTTTTTTTGATCCAACCACTATTTTTTAAAAAATTTTATTGAATCACCATGAGATAGTTACAAAGTTTCATGTTTGGGTTACAATCACACAATGATCACAGACCCATCCCCCCACCAGTGCACATTCCTCACCACCAATATCCCCTGTATAACCCCCTCTTTCCCACCCATCCCCTGCCTCCATGGCAGACAATGTTACCCAAACTCTCTCTCTACTTTTGGGCATTATGGTTTGAGAGGTCATCAGGTTTGGTCCATTATCTACTTTCAGCATGCATCTCCCAACCCAACTGGTTCCTCCAGCCATCATTTTCTTAGTGATCCCTTCTCTATTCCATCTGCCTTCTCCCTCTGCTCATGAAGCAGAGCTATGGGGCAATCCCCCTTGCCCTCGTATCTACCGTCCTTGGGTGTCAGCCTCATATGATGCTACCCTACACTCCACAAATGAGTGCAGTCCCTCTATGTCTGTTCCCTATTTCTGACTCATTTCACTTAGCATGATACTCTCCATGTCTATCCATTTATAAGCAAATTTCATGACTTCATCTCTCCTAACAGCTGCCTAGTATTCCATTGTGTAGATGTACCAAAGTTTCTCTAACCAGTCGTCTGTTCTAGGGCACTTAGGTTGTTTCGAGACTTTGGCTATTTTGAAGAGTGCTGCAATGAACTTATAGGTACAGATGTTGTTTCTACTGTGCTTTTTTGCATCCTCGGAATACATTCCCAAAAGTGGTATTGCAGAGTCATATGGAAGTTCAATTTCTAGTTTTTGAAGGACTGTCCATATTGTTTTCCAGAAAGGATGGACCAGTCAGCATTCCCATCAACAGTGAAAGAGTGTCCCTTTTTCCCCACATCCACGCCTGCACTGCCAACCACTATTTTTATGGTTCTAAACGATCTGGAATTACTACGTGGTTTTAACTTGATCAGGTTTGTTTGACTGTGACAAGCCTAGAAGACAAAAGAATTAAATTTTTATAGAATTTATCTTCAACCTTCAATTAAGAGCTTTTCTTTCTCAGTAAAGTTGTACTATGTACAAGTATTCTTCTAGGATTTCAAAGTATAAAATTAAACACTAGTATATCTTCAGGTCATAGTTGTTATGATTATTGACTCCTAATCTCATTGATTTAAATAAATAAATGTGTTTATGGCTCCTATAAGGTAAAATGTTTGTGAAGAGGTACCAATGGGAATGGGAGGAGATAAAGGTTTCATTCAAGAACCAGGATGATAAGAACTGCTTTTTATATACGGCTTCCCCCAAAATTTCCAAGTTAAAAGATGAGGAAGCCAAGGGCACAAAGAATAGTTCAGGGACTGTATGGGCTAAGTGTAGAAAGGAAGTGAATATCTATGCTTACATTGGCCAGACCTCATTCCCACTGCTCCACTTAGATAAAAAGTGTACTGAGCAATGGTGCATATGACTAGAAGCATCTTTATTGAAACATTTCCAAGCTATTCCAGAGGAAGAAAGGACATAGCCCTACAGTTGACCATCTCACCTCACTTCACTTAAAGGACAGTGCTGCTCAGTATAGAAGTCACACATAAAGATGATGTGCCATTGACAATTACATTCTAGGGGTCAGGGAGTGCATATTTAAGGCTTCAAGTTAAATCCACAGCACCATATGAACCTCCAAATACCAAACAAATGTAGCCCTAGTGGCCCCTGACGCTGGGTCTAAATGGAATTGCATTGCCATCTGCCCCAAACACTGGATCATCTAAATCCACTGAACAAGTATTACCTTGAGTAGCCCCTGGGCATTGCTTTGGAGTTGCCCAGCCACAACCTCCATGGAAAAAATAATCACGTTAAACCATGCATCAGTATTTCCCAGGATCTCAGTGCTGAAAAGTGAGCTTTTCAAGGGACCATAAAAATTAACATTGTGTCACAGAAAGACTTGCTGAGAAATTTTAGAAAGCTGTAAGCAAATCTTACAAATTATGGGGTGAATGCAACCCCTACCTACACACAATGTAAACAGGAAAACTCAGGCAAAAAAATAAAGATCAATGTAAAATATTTCATTTCTTTTTGAGTAACTTTATGTCTCTCTCTTAAGAGATTCTTCCATATTTTTCTCAAAACTTTTCCTCCTTGATTTCTTTTCTATAATCCTAGATAAATAAGTAAATGACTAGATAAATAAGTAAATAATTATAATCTCTTGGAGATTTTCTTGATGAACATCTGTCACAGTGTTTCTATATTAAGAACATGTATTAATTAATTTGAAGTCTTGAACTGTTCATTATGAAATTATCTAGGTAATATTGTATTATGAAATTTTTGTCAGGAGGAAAAAACCCAGAAGTATCCAACTATCACAGGAACTCTGGATCCTAATTAAGCAATGAGATTCGACAAAGTGCATATTAATGCAAAAATCACATGCCTCTGGGGCATTGAAAAGCTAAAGTCTGCTCTCTGAAAGTCAATTACAATTTTGGTATCACAGTATCTCTGTAAAATGTCCTAAATTATAACTGAAAGTACTTCGAGTTAAGAAGAAAGAGAATGTTTTAGTTCTTCCACTGTGGGTCACTCATTCTAAAAAGCAGCTAATTCTTGGTCACTGCATAAGTATATTGTGTAGTGGTTTTTAACCTAACAACATAAACATACAATTCTTTCTTAGATACTCCCATAATTCCTTGCAGGTCACACAGCACAGGAAAGTTACTTGTCAGCTACAATGATGAAAGATAAAATGAGCTATACTTAGGAAACAATGCTCTATTAAAGAACAGTGATGCTCAATAAAAGCAATAATGTTCTTAAGGTCTATCGGACATTTGTGAGTACGTTTGGTCCTTGCCATAGTTGGAAGGCTTTATTTGCACCTAGTGAGCAGTGACCAGGCAGACTAGATCAGTATAGAAGTCACACATAATGAATTAAACAGCAGCAAACATCACTTTAGTATCCCCCAGATAGTGACACTGTACCTACAGGCCCCAACTGTTTTAAAAAATAATGCAAGTATATTTTTCACATTTTTCAGATTCACTAATTTTCTTAGATATATCACTAGCATGGAAACTGGTGGAGGATTCAGTACTTTAGGGAGAAATACTCATTAGTTTTTTTAAAAAATGTTCCTTTAAATGTGGATTATTTGAATGACCTGTACCAGAGATTAGGGATCATAGCTCTCCTACTTGTGTGTATTCAAATTTTAGATAACGTGTGACTGCTTTATAAAGGTTTCAGATATAACCATGCCTAAACTTATTTGGGGATGGGTGGATTTAAGATATGCCTTGCAAAAGTATTGAGGGCTTACTCCTGGTTCTGTGCTCATTATGTTTCCTGGCAGGTCTTCCATGACCATAGTGGGTGCCAGGGATGAAAGTGCAAGGCAAGTGCCTTATCGACTGTACTGTCTCTCCAGCCCCACTTTGTTTGTTTTTTTTTTTTTTTTGTATTTTACTTGTTTTTGGCTGAACTGGAGCGATAGCACAGCGGGTAGGGTGCCTTGCACACGGCCAACTCAGGTTTGATTCCTCTGTCTCTCTTGGAGAGCCTGGCAAGCTACCGAGAGTATCTCGCCCACACAGCAGAGCCTGGCAAGCTACCCATGGTGGATTCAATATGCCAAAAACAGTAACAACAAGTCTCACAATGGAGACGTTACTAGGACCTGCTCAAGCAAATCAATTGGATGACAGTACTATAGTGCTACTCTTAGTCTGGAGTGATAGCGCAGTGGCTAGGGCATTCACCTTGCACGCGGCCGACCCAGGTTAGATTCTTCTGCCCCTCTTGGAAAGCCCGGCAAGCTACCAAGAGTATCTTGCCCGCATGACAGAGCCTGGCAAGCTACCTGTGGTGTATTTGATATGCCAAAAACAGTAACAATGAGTCACAATGGAGACGTTACTGGTGCTCGTTCGAGCAAATCGATGAGCAACGACATGACAGTGACAGTGATTTATTTTTGGTCATACCTGCTGATTTTCAGGGTTACTCAGGAGGTGCTCAGCAGACTATGTGCAGTGTCATGGATTGAACTGGGGTTGACTATGTAATATAAAAAACTTAACCCCTGTACTACTTTCCAATCCCAATCATGCCTGAATTTTTTAAGCTACCTTGATTTTGTTATCTTTACAGGTAGTTAGGGATTTAGGGGGGTTAAAATATTAATATTAACAGAAAAAAATGATTACTATGAGTCAACTACATATTCATGTATGGAGGCTGAGAGGATTGAAGATTATTTATGGCATAAGACTGAGAAGACTGAGGATTGGCATTGAGTCGGAGAGGATTTTTTAAGACAGTATTGATATTGGGGACTGCAATTAAATCAAAACTGTAACTACAGTTATTGTTCATAAATTGCTTACCATACACCAAACAGTGTGCTAAACAATGTACAAATATTTTCTCACCTTAGTATAATAATAAACTTTTCAGCAGATACTATTTTTGTCTGCTGTACAAATAAGATAAACCAGCTTGTCTCATTTGTACAGGTATTTTAATCCAGGTACTAAAATTATTATTTTTGGACAATTGAAGAAAAGGGGAAAATGCAAATTAAAATGCCACATTTTTAGAGCTGAAGTGAGAGTACAGCAGGTAGGGTATTTGCTTGTACACAGCTAACCTGGGTTTAATCCCTGGCACCCAATATGGTCCCCTAAGCCCTCTAAGAGTGATCTCAGTGATGTCTCCATTTGTCCTAGTCCTGAGATTTTATTATTTTTATTTATTTTTTAAATTTTATTTTATTATATTGAATCACCGTGAGAAAAAAAATACAAAGCTTTCAGGTTTAAGTCTCAGTGATACAATGATTGAACCCCCATCCCTTCACCAGTGCACATGTTCCACCACCAAGAACCCCAATATACCCCCTCCCGCCCAGCCCCCACCTAAGTAGCTAATGATCTTCATTTTATTCTCTCTATACTTTGAATACATTCAATATTTCAATAGAGAACTCACTATTGTTTGGAATTTCCTCCCAACAATCAGGCCTGCTGAAAAGGCAACATTTAATAATTTCTTTTTTTTTTTTGCTTTTTTTTTTAGCATTTAATAATTTCTTTTCATTGCTGAGAATGAAGATTCTATGAGCTCGCGCGGCCGCTGGATTTCTGATATTTTAGTTCAGTTCACAGTCTAGATGAATTTCTGTAAGAAGCCACTGTGGGTGCCAAAATGGGTTAGAAGACCTCTTGGATCATAGTCTTTAGGAGCAGAGGGTTTGTTTCGGGAGCAGCAGCTCCGGATCTTATCTGGGCCGAGGGCGTGCTGGTAACGCCCCCTTCCCATGATTGCCTATGAGCCACAATATTGCAAAATTCATGCCTCTGGGTGGAAGTCTTAGGGGGTGGTTCTCGCCACGTGGATGATACCACCGCCGCCATTTTCTGCGCAGAAAAACAGGGTGGAGAGGGAAAATCCCTCCCGGGGGGGCACATAGTCGTAGTACAGATCACAGTCTAGATGCATTTCTGTAAGAAGCCACTCTGGGTGACAAAATGTGTTAGAAGATCTCTTGGATCATAGTCTTTAGGAGCAAAGGGTCTGTTTCTTGAGCAACAGCTCCAGCTAGCCCTGAGATTTTAGAAGCCTCTCTTTACTCGTCCTTCCCAACAGCGTCATATTGGAAGCTCTTTCAGGGTCAGGGCAATGAGACCCATCATTGTTACTGGCTTTGGCATATGAATACGCTCCGGAGAGCTTGCCAGGCTCTCCCATGCACATTACATATATATATGTATATATGTATATACATATATATTTATTTATTTCATATATGTGTTGCAGTTTAAGGCCATCATATATAAGACATATATTGCTATATTACAATATTCTTTGTCATATAAACTAAAATCAATACATTCGAGTCAAATACACAACATAATTAATCTTTCTTAAAGTTATTATACCTTAAGTTGTTTCCTCTAGAAAGTTCCTTTCTATCTTTTCCCACTATCATGCTGTTTAATCTCTACAGATTTATACTATAGTTTCAAGTTAGGCAATGAGCTACCAGCCAATTTCTTATTTCTCAGTATGGCTTTGGCTAGCATGGATGTTTTATAATTCCATACAAACTTTAAAAGCTCATCATTTATTATCAGAGAAATACAAATCAAGACAACAATAAGATATCATCTCACACAACTAAGAATGGCACATATCAAGAAAAACAGAATGATATGCATTGGGGATGTGGTAGAAAAGGAACTCATATACAATGCTTTGGGGAATGTTGCTTGGTTTAACCCCTAAGAAATCAGTGTAGATGTTTTTGAGAAAAGTAGGAATAGAGCTATCACGTGATCCAGCAATTTCACTACAGCTCATTAAGGTTGCTAAGACATGAATTCCTATATAAATTCCTACCCCCAGGGAACTACGTACAGGATATAAAAACATTAATTCAAAATAACTATGCACACCTGTATTAGTTGTAGCATTTTGCACAATAGCTAGGATATGGAATGAACCCAGGTGTCAACAACAGCTGTTAGGTTTGTTATATGTTGAAACTGGAATGCTATGCAGCCGCTAGTAATGATAAAATCATTCAATTTACCGAAACTTGGATGGAATTGGAGGATACCATGTTAAGTAAAGTGAGTCAAAAGGACAGATACTTGATGATCTCATTTATCTGTGATATATAGAATAGCAGGATGAAGGGATACAAGGTATTACAGTGGGGTTGGGGGAATATCTAGATAATTCTTGACCCTAAATTCTAGAATAGGAAAGGAAATAAACCAAAGGGGAAAGTAAGAAGAAATAGATGGTAGATAAGAAGGATAAGGGTGAGAGGCCTCCAGTATACACCTCCTTAGTGTGCAGAGGTGTGGTATATGGACGTAATTAAACCATAGAGCTGACAACACTAAGAATGAGATCCAAACTACAAGAACCAAACTTAAAAATGTGGCTGTCAAGGAAGCAGGCTGTAGGACGGGAGGGAGCCTGAGGACATTGGTGGAAGAAAGTCAACACAAGTTGTGGGATTGTTGTTGGAACATTGTATACCTGAAACTCAATGATCAAAAACTTTGTAAATTACAGTGACTGAATAAAAAAATAAAAAACTCAAAAATTCATAGAAATAATACATTTCTTTCTTCTTAGACTCCTCTTGTTCCATCCTTATATTTCAAAGAGATAATTAACTGTAAGCTCTTTCCAACGCTTAAATATCTGTGATTCTTTGGTATTACTATACTTTTGGGTCAAAACTCTAACCTCTATTGCTTTGCTACACCTATAGCAAGACTTAAACACATCAGAAAAAAATCAGAAGCACCATAGAAATTAATTAACTTCAAATATATCCGCTGCTTCTCTCATTTCGAAAATGAAATTGCAATAGCAGTCTGCATGGTCAACATCTCCTTTGGCTTTTCTTCATGAACAACTTCCTCATATGCTCGTGCAAAACCTCTGACCTTGTCGAAGCCACATCATGGATAATTATATCTCAAGAATAACTTTTTATTAGATAGCCACACTATAATGGATTCAGGGACATGAATAAAACATCTTAATTTTCAAGCATTTCTTTGTAAATTAATTTTTGAAAGAAAAATGTCTTGTGAAAAAAAAAGGAGTTTTTTTAAAAGGTGTGTAGCTCTTGCATAGGATGGTAGTTTCCATGGCCTATCTTGTTAAAAATGTTCTAGTACCCATCTGATGCACACTTATTTATGGATTTTAGACTAAAAGCTCTTTTTGCCAGTTTTCTTCACAAGCACTTATCTCGACATCCTCATTAGGTGATTTTTCTCTTTTCTTTTTTGTTGAGGCCTAGCCATGCCCTTGGTACGCTCTTTTGTTCCACACTGCAAAAGGAATGGTTTTAAAGGCTCCCTCTCCACCAGTACCACCTTTTTTTCCCTTTTTTTCCCCTTTGTAATTAGCCTTATTTGAGGACCAGAGAAGCAAAAGACTGGAAAGAAATACAAAAACTGTTGAACAAAAGATTCGATGTTCTTTACCCCAACCATATGCTGTATAACTCATGTACAACCTGGGTCAGATGACTTGCATATATGCCTTTAAATGAGAAGAGAAAGAAAAAGAAAGCAAAAGCAAAAGCGCTGACTTACACAGCAGCTGCATTCGGTATAAGCAGGTTGGGAGTAAATGTCACAGTGGAAAGAAAATAATACATTTTACCTTCATTTCAAAAGTAATTTACTTGAAAACCAAAGAACATGATGCAACTATATACCTGGCAACAATGCTTCCAGACGTTCATTTGAATATCTTAGTATTAATTAGCTTTAATTGGAATGAGAGAAACACTTTCCTTTTTTCAAACCGCAAGTATACTTTGCCATTCAAGACTAACACAAATGAAATTGTTTAACTATTTCCTTAAAACACATTCATTAAAAAGATTTTAATGCAGTTATGATAATGAAACATATTTTTCTGCTCTCTTTCTCTTCATTAGGAAAAAGCCTATGTCTAAACAAAAGTCCAAAAGACTTAGCTTTCCTTGTCTCAGAGAGAAGCTTTTCCCAAATATTAGAATTAGGAAATACTACTTATTGGTAAATGGACCGGAATAGTTTCTTCTCAAAAATAAATTTGCATACCAATAAAAATGCCATGAAAGTAACCATCGAGGGCAGCTTTAGTAGGTCAAATGTTAGAGTATGAAGATTATAAGTTTCGAAGATATAGTTGTCAAGAAACCAACCTTCCTCCCCTCAGCCGCCCATATGCTAAATACTTTATCAGAAAATGGATTTTTCTTGTTTTCCATTTTATTTGCAAATATCAATGACCCAACAGGGTACCCAATTACACATATCATATAAAACTGGGTAATTTAAGGAGATTTTAGCAGACAAGAATTTAAAGGTAGAAAGGTAGGATTTAGTAAAAGTACTGAGGTGAAGTGTTGATAGCCTCTACCAACCCTGGCCAAAGAAAAGAGCAATGATCAGAATCTAGAGGAGCAGGTAGATGAAACAAAGTATAGCTTTTGGAAGATCAAAACATAGGGCACAAAAATCAGGCCTGCAAATTAATAGCTTCATTTTGTGTAGTTCGATAATGACTTCAAGATACATAAAATTAGCTAAGAAAATCCACTAACAGTCACACTTTGGACTTCTCTGCCATACTAAAAAGAAAAAGTTCGATTTCAAAAGGAATTATTTAGTAAAAAGATATGCTTCTGGGCCTGGAACAATAGTACAGCAGGTAGGGTATTTGCCTTGCATGCAGCTGACCCAGGTTTGATTCTCAGCATCTTATATGGTACCCTGAGCACCTCCAGGAGTAATTTCTGAGTGCAGAGCCAGGAGTAACCCCTGTGCATCGCCGAGTGTGACCCATAATGCAAAAAAAAAGATACTTTTATATAAGAAGGAGAGAAACTGGACCACAGAATCCAGTCATATCTAATGTCCTTTCGACTGCTCAGTGTTCTGAACCAGAAATTGTTTTTGCTTAAGTTGTGATTTTATCACTAATAACCAGATGAGTCTTGACTACTATATTATCCTCAAGAATTTTATATGTAATAAGATATATTTACAAATAAAACACATATAGCTAGTTACAAATAACCAATATAAAGAATTAAAACATCAATATACAATTTGAACTGGGCCCCAGATCATGGATAATATGTAGACGTGTTCAGGGTATTTTTTTTCTTTTTTGGTTGTTTTATTTTTGCAGTCAGGGAAGGAAGCAGGACCTCAGATAGACTAAGTATTCTTCTACTGAACTATAAGCCTAGACCCTGAGTTTTGGGGGTGAGACAAAAGCAGAGGTGACAGATGTGATATCTTTATATTTATTTGTATTTCACAAATAAAGAGAGTGATCATATTGTGGGGGAAATGTTAGATTTTATTACTATTGAGGACAAAATTGTTTTAAGAGTGTATAGGACCCCTAGAAGATAGAGTAACTTACTGTATCTTCTAATAGTAGAATTTCTGATAGTAACTTCTGATAATAGAACTATTAATTTGTCTGTTTTGTCTTTTTCTATCTTTTAATCTTCATTTTGGTAATGAAAATGTATAATTTTTAAACAAAAAATACATGATCAATATTATTATTATTATTATTATTATTATTATTTGTTTTTGTCACTACCTGGTGGTGTTTAGGGATCACTGCTAGCAGTTCTTAGGGAATCATATGCAATGAGAGGGATCAAACCAGTTTCACTGTGAAATCAGGTTCCACTGTCTTCAAAGTGCTTTAACCCTGGAAAGATATCTTTCAGGCCAGGAAAGTATGATTAGTGGAAATGTCAGTATCTCCAAAAGGGGAGAAGAAATACAATATTGTTTTGAAAATTTTAACACAGAATTCCATTTTGTTTAAACTTTTTGAAGACCAATGATGTGTTCATCAGTCAATAGCAGTCTCTTAAAGCAATGAATACATTAGAACTGATTTGGGTCCTTGAGGCTCTAGGTTTCATGCTATTTACTGCTTTGGCAGGTTACCTAAGATTAATGTATGCATCACAGAACTTGTTGCAACACTTTTCTGTTGGTCTAGGAAACTAGATTTAAACATATCATTATATCAAAGAACAAAAAATTCAAACAATATAATTGCATAAACCAAAAAAAAGTACATATATTACCCACTAAATACCCTCAAGAATTCAAGCAGATTAATTAAAAGGTGAGGCTACAATAAAAACTAGGATATGGTTAAGTGAAGTCTTTACTACACAAAGGAGGAAAGAATTTTATTTGTGTAAAAAATGAAAAGTTATAATGTGAACATAACAGCCTCTGTTTATTCGTGTTAACAAAATAACATAAAAACATTAAAAACTCTAAGATATTACAAGACAACATTGCATTTAATATGAAAGATTTGATAATATTCTTTCTCCTAGTACCCCTGAAAAACTATGTAAAAAACGCTTCCACTGTTTCTCAAATTATTTTTGACAGTTAAATAAAAAATTCCTGGCATCCTTCCTCCCCAATAGTATCCCTCTCTTTAACGTATTTCTTATGCTTCTGGTTCTATGTGGTATTCATTGGTTTTTATGTTGTTTTCAATGAGAAAGAAGAGAGAAGGAACCCATATGCCAAAAATATAAATTTTTATTTTTAGCTTCTGAGGTAATTTTTCTTTTTCTTTCTTTCTTTCTTTCTTTCTTTCTTTCTTTCTTTCTTTCTTTCTTTCTTTCTTTCTTTCTTTCTTTCTTTCTTTCTTTCTCTCCCTCTTTCTTTCTTTCCTTTCTTTCTTTCTTTCTTTCTTTCTTTCTTTCTTTCTTTCTTTCTTTCTTTCTTTCTTTCTTTCTTTCTTTCTTTCTTTCTTTCTTTCTTTCTTTCTTTCTTTTCTTTCTTTCTATAGTGAATGACCGTGAGATAAAGTTACAGACTTATAAATTTTCATGCTTGCGTTTCAATCATACAATGATCGAGTACCCATCCCTCCACCAGTGCCCATTTTCCACCACCAATGGTCCCAGCATCCCTCCCACCACCCCCACCCTGTCCCCTTCACTCTACCCCGCCTCTGTGGCAGGGCATTTCCTTTTGCTCTCTCTCTCTCTCTTTTTGGGTGTTGTGGTTTGCTACAGAGGTATTAAGTAGGCATCATGTTCAGTCTATAGTCTATTTTCAGCCCGTATTTCCCATCCCTAGTGGGTCCGCCTAGCACCCTTTACTTAGTGATCCCTTCTCTATCAGAGCTGCTTCTTCACTTAGCATGTGAGGCCAGCTTCGAAGCTATAGAGTAATCCTCCTGGTACTTATCTCTACTATTCTTGGGTGTTAGTCTCCCATTCTGTTACTTTATATTCCACAAATGAGTGCAATCTTTCTATGTCTGTTCCTCTCCTTCTAACTCATTTTACTTAACATGATACTTTCCATGTTGATCCACCTACATGCAAATTTCATGACTTCATCTTTTCTAACAGCTGCATAGTATTTCATTATGTAGATGTACCAAAGTTTCTTTAACCAGTGATATGTTCTTGGGCACTTGGGTTTTTTCCAGATTCTGGCTATTGTAAACAGTGCTGCAATGAACATATAGGTGCAGATGTCACTTTTACTATACTTTTTTGCATCTCCAGGACATATTCCAAGATGTGGTATTGCTGGGTCAAATGGGAGGTCAATTTCTAATTTTTTGAGAAGCATCCATACTGTTTTCCAAAAGGGCTGAACCAGTCGGCATTCTCACCAGCAATGAAGGAGAGTCCCTTTCTCCCCACATCCACACCAACACCGGTTGCTTTTGTTCTTTTGGATGTGGGCCAGTCTCTGTGGTGTGAGATGGTATCTCATTGTTTTGATCTTCATCTCCCTGATGATTAGTGATGAGGAGCATTTTTTCATGTGTCTTTTAGCAATTCAGATTTCTTCCTTGAGAAAGTTTCTGTTCATTTCATCCCCCCATTTTCTGGTGGGGTTGGATGTTGAAATATAAAATTTAAGACAATTATTACATTTTTGTAAATTCTTATTTAGTATTTTTATCTGCAAATATTAAACAAGAAAGCAAAATATTATAAAAGGAATTTACATAAAAAGGAAAGTTCGTAAAATTCACAGATCTGTCAAATGAGACTCTACGAGTCAAAAGAGGATGGAGGGATATAGTACGAAAACTCAACAAAATGAGCAGCTCACCAAGAATACTCTATCCACATAAATCATCACTCAAATTTGAAGGAAGAACACAGAGCTTAATGAACAAGTAACAGTTTATAAAATTCACAGCCTTGAAACCAGTTTTTTAAGAAGTGTTAAAGGATCTCTTTAAAGGACAGGACAAACTTCCTAGCATATGGGTGTAATGGCACTTGCTTATAGTGTTTATGGTTGCCCACTACTAGACTGATATAACTACTTTTATAATTTGTCCATTTTTATATAACTTGTCCAAAGCAAAAAATAAACATTGTGTAAGCAATTAAAATTTAATTTGTTGTGTACACACAAAAATAGGCCATGGATTTTTAAATTCTGATGAAATTTTTAATTTTCTACTTAAAAGAAGCAATAGAAACAATAGTATAACGATTTTCTACTTGCCTGGCACGTGACCAATGTGGGTCAGTTCCTAGCACTGTTTGTGGTTCCCTGGATCCACCAATAGTGATTCATGACAGGAGTAAGGCCTGAGCACTGATGGATGTTCCCCAAAGCCCAATACAAAGAAAAAAATTATCTATTCTTGTTGACTACATAGGAACCATAATGAAATAATAATGATGTCGATGATGGTGACATAGAAAGAGATATAGAATACAGTACATAACACGTTCTGTATTAAGCACATAACATGCACAATACTGTCTACTACTATCATCTGCTATTTTGCAGTTGAGGGAAAGGATACTCCCTAAATCACATGACAAGTACTGTAAAAGCTGAGATTTGGCTTCTTGTAGTCCTGGTCCAGAGTGCCCCACTTATCCCTGGAAACAATAATAGATGGTCTCTTTGAATAAGAACACATTATTAAATAATCAGAAACTTTTTCAGTAATCAGAAAGAGTGTTCATTGATGTTTTTAGTTCTGGACATCTTCTTCCTAAGTATTAGGGAGTAGCCAGCTGAGGTTAGTCATACTCATGCCCATCATCCTAATTTCAGCATCATACCAATTCAGAAGAGTCAAACAACTTATCAGTACCTCTGGGCTGTAAGAATTCTCTGTGCCAGGCAGAATCTGATTTAGCAATATTCTAATGCTGAAATTAGAGAGCTCAAACAACAGCTGATTGCACTCCATGAGATCCACTAAAATCTGACAGCAGGTGTATTCACCAGTTTTGACCATAATAATGCTGGCAATAAGGAGACTTTCTGTTAAAGGCACAAGAGAGCAGATATCTGGCATCATGAATTAGAAAAAAAAGCAAAACAATTTTAAACAAGTACCACATGTGGTGACTCATTAGATGTTGAGAGCTAATAAGAGGCTGAAGGTTTTTAACTTTGCACTGATGCTGTGGACTGCAGGATATCCTAACATCCAGAAATTGAGAATGAATAAGAAGGTGGTGATAAATCCTGTGTTGATGCCTAGTGTGTGGAACTGTTATATTTTTAGGATAAAGGCAAAGAAGTATAAATGCAAGAGACACTAGAGTGTAGCAAATAGACTCAGATATCTGCTTGTTTTGCATATTCTTTCATTCATTAGGTAAATGTAATGTGATGGGCAGCCTCCTATGTTTCAGAATGTAAAAGTCACAAAGAAAGACATAGCTTCTTCTTGATGGGGTGGATAGTCTTAACGATGAAGATAATCTCTAAAAGATAAAGAATATAAAGTGTGATTAAAAAGATAAAAGAGTAGGGGCTGGAGTGATAGTACAGTGGGTAAGGTGTTTACCTTGTACGCGGTCGACCCAGGTTTGATTCCCAGCATCCCATATGGTTCCCTGAGCACCACCAGGAGTAATTCCTGAGTGCAAATCCAGGAGTGACTCCTCTGCAATGCCGGCTGTGACCCAAAAAGCAAAAAAAAAAAAGAAAAGATAAAGAGTATAAAGTGTGATGAGTTATGTGTTATTTGAAATATGGGCATCTTGAAGGCCATGGCTTAGACAAGTGAAGAAATTCAAGTGAAGGTATGGGCCCAGGACAAGGGAAAGAACAATGTGAAGGAAGAGGGAATTCCCATAATCAGGGACACAAGTAAAGCAGGTGAGAATGTCAGAGAAGTAGGACTTCAAAGTGAATAGTGAGAATGGAAAGTTGGTCAGGAGTCTGATGTTTGTGCTGTTTGCAAAAACATGAAAGTTAATTTAATATCCACCTGTTAAAAAAATGTAGCCTGCCAACCCACAGTCATATTTTAACCAACTACTCTCTGCATGTGGCAAATAAAATACAGTTAAAGTTCTCAAGAAATTTATGAGGGATTCAGATTTAATCTTATCTATTTATTTATTTTATTTTGGGTGCACATATGGTTTAGTCCTTGCTCTGCAGTCAAGGATCATGCTTGGTGGAACTCAGGAGACCATATGGGGTTCTGAGGGTCAAACTCAGGTCAGATGCTTAAAAGTAAGTACCCCTCCCACTATACTGTTACTCTGGCCCTAGGAGTCATTTTTTAAAAAAGAAAAAAACCCTGGAATATCAATAAATACCTGTAAATTGCTAGGAGGAAAATGAAATCTGGTGCTATGGTAACAGGGGACAGGGCCCAAGGAATAGAGATTCTGTCATGTGTGAGGAAATGGGTTTGACACCTGGCACTGTACACCCCCATAGCACCACCAGGTGGCCTGATAGCTCGAAGAGCACTTCAAGATCAAGGGGCTACTCCTGGCTCTGCACTCAGGAACTCCCGGCGATGCTCGGGGGACCATATGGAATGCTGGGAATCGAACCCGGATTGGCTGTATGCAAGGCAAACGCCCTACCCACTGTACTATCACTCCAGCCCCAGTAAAGTATTTTCTTTTTCTCTTTACTTGGTTGTTATAATATCCATCGGTCAAACACTTGGTCGTGATGTTTATTGGGAATTGCATTTTTTAGCTATGTTCACGTACAGTTGAAAAGCTTGCATTCTCTGAGTGTGGGGAACTGGAGGTCACATTCAGTATGTAGAGCAGGTCAAACTTCTGGCCTCATGTGTACAAAGCAGAAGCTTTACCTCTAAGTGACACCCTGAATCCCCTCAACTTATTCTTATTTGTTTGGGGATCACACCTGATGGTGTTCAGGGTTTATTTCTGGTTCTGCTCTCAGAGATCATTCCTCGGCAAACTTAGGGGACCATATAGGATGCTAGGAATCAAACCTGGGTCAGTTAATGCAAGGCAAGCATACTACCTGCTGTATTATCACTCTAGCCCCCTCAAATTAATCTTGAGGTCACCTTTTCTGGTTCACTTTGAACTCCTGTTGAAAATACATTCATTCCCTAAATTAATGCATACATTAATACACATGTGAAAATTTACAAACGTTAGTTGTAGGGGAGTCCTGAAACTACTTACGAAAAACTAGTGAAATCTTTCCCTTCCCTTCCTGGTCAGGAGTGTTCAGGAGACTCAAGGTCCTACTAGTGATTTTCAGCCAACAAGGTAGTCATACCAGCAGTGATGGGAAATCAAACCTCAATCAAGTATAAATAAGCATGCACCCTATCTGCTGTACTACCTTTCAGCCCTGAAGTACTTGTTTTATGTAGTTTGGATGGGAGGTATCCTAAGGAGGTCCAAATCACTCCAGGATATTTTCAAGAAACTGGATTTGGTGCTGCTTGTGCCCTGAAGTCCTGGCAATTACGGGTTATTGGTAGGATTTCATTCATGCAAGGCATATGCCATACCCTACTGCTATCTCTGCAGCACCTGAAGTGATTCTTTAATAAGAGGGAATGAATTGCCAATGATAGAGCTGTCATTTCATCCGGACACTACTCTCAGTATCTCAATGTTATTGGCAAAGTGACTTAAATATTTTATCCTGGGATTCCCTACTCCCTCTCTACCTCTAGTATATTGGCCACACTAAGCAGATTGGTAGGTTACATGGACTATCAGAAATAAAAAAGGAAAATATCAGAGCTGGAGTGATAGTACAGCAGATAGGGTGCTTGCATTGCACATGACTGACCCAAGTTCAATCCCTGTTGCCAAATTAAAAATTGTATTCATAAGATCTCTTACACTACCAAAGCCAGAACTAGGTGACCCAAAACTCTTTGACTAAGCAACAGTACTCATATCAGGATCACATATATTTAGGTACATCTACTTGGCCACAATTTCTCAGAAATATTTTTTTCCTTTAGCTATGGGAAGAGAAAAAGGTTGAAACTCAACTGGTGGTGCTCAATAACTACTTCTGACTCTTAACTCAGCTTTCATAGTGCTGTAATGGAACTAAGATGGAACTCATGCAAGGCAAGCACCTTAATCCTTATACTATATCTCTGGCTCTTCTAATAAAGCTTTAGTAGTATTTACACCAGCCCTTAAAGGAAGTTATTGTAAAGATATAGAGACTTACACAAGTTTTCTAGATTTTACATTACAAAATACCACAAATGGAGTGACAAACAAAAACTTGATGCTCATAATTCCAGAGACCAAAAGTCTAACATTGGTAAGGCTGGTTTCTTTATTTGCTCTCCTTTTCTTTGCATTTCTTTGTTTTTTTGGGGAGCACACCCTACAATACTTAGGGTTTCTCCTAGCTTTGCATTCAGGAGTTACTTCTTTTTTAAAAAATTTTTTAAAAATTTTATTGAATCACTGTGAGATAGTTACAAGCTTTCATGTTTGGGTTACAATCTCACAATGATCAAACACCCATCCCTCCACCAGTGAACATTCCCCACCACCAATATCCTGGGTATACCCCCCCTTTCCCACCCTCCCCCTGAATCCATGGCAGACAATATTCCCCATACTCTCTCTCTACTTTTGGGCATTACAGCTTGCAACACAGACACTGAGAGGTCATCATGTTTGGACCATTATCTACTTTCGGCATGCATCTCCCATCCCAACTGGTTCCTCCAGCCATCATTTTCTTAGTGATCCCTTCTCTATTCCACCTGCCTTCTCCCCTTCTCTCATGAAGCAGTCTTCCAGGTATGGGGAAATACCCCTTGGCCACGTATCTACCGTCCTTGGATGTCAGCCTCATGTGATGCTACCCTACACTCCACAAATGAGTGCAGTCCCTCTATGTCTGTCCCTCTCTTTCTGACTCATTTCACTTAGCATGATACTTTCCATGTTTATCCACTTATAAGAAAATTTCATGACTTCATCTCTCCTAAAAGCTGCATAGTATTCCATTGTGTAGATGTACCAAAGTTTCTTTAACCAGTCATCTGTTTTAGGACACTTGGGTTGTTTTCATATTTTGGCTATTGTGAACAGTGCTGCAACAAATGTATAGGTACAGATGTCATTTCTACTGTGCTCTTTTGCATCCTCAAGATATATTCCCAGAAGTGATATTGCGGGGTCATATGGAAACTCAATTTCTAGTTTTTGAAGGACTGTCCATATTGTTTTCCAGAAAGGATGGACCAGTTAGCATTCCCACCAACAGTGAAGGAGCATCCCTTTTTTCCCACATCCACGCCAGAACTGGTTGTTTTTGTTCTTTTGAATGTGTGCCAATCTCTGTGATGTGAGATGACATCTCATTGTTGTTTTGATTTGCATCTCCCTGATGACTAGGGATGTGGAACATTTTTTCATGTGCCTTTTAGCCATTTGTATTTCTTTTTTGAGGAAACTTCTGTTCATTTCTTCTCTCCATTTTTGATGGCTTTCTTATAAACAAATAATGAAAGAGAAGAGACATTAAAAAACAATACCGTTCACAATAGTACCTCAGAAAATCAAGTACCTTGGAATCAGATTAACCAAAGAATGAAGAACCTATACAAGGAAAATTACAAAACACTACTTCAAGAAATAAAAGAGGACACTAGGAAATGGAGACACATCCCCTGCTCATGGATAGGGAGAATTAACATGATCAAAATGGCAATACTGCCCAAAGCACTATACAAATTTAATGCAGTCCCTATCAGGATACCCATGACATTTTTCAAAGAAATAGACAAAATGCTCCCGAAATTTATATGAAACAATAAACCCCCACGAATAGCTAAAGCAATCCTTGGAAAAAAATATGGGTGGCATCACCTTCCCCAACTTCAAACTCTACTACAAAGCAGTAGTAATTAAAACAGCATGGTATTGGTATAAAAATAGACCCGCAGACCAATGAAACAGAGTCGAATTTCCTGTCACCGACCCCCAAATATGACCACTTAATCTTTGACAAAGGAGCAAGAAATGAGAAGTGGAACAAGGAAAGCCTCTTCAACAAGTGGTTCTGGGAAAACTGGATAGCTACCTACAAAAACAATAAACTCTGACCTCTGTCTAATGCCAGGCACAAAAGTCAGATCAAAGTGGATTAAAGACCTCAATATCAGACATGAATCTATAAGGTTCATAGAAGAAAATGTAGGCAGAACTCTCCATGACATTGAAGCTAAAAGCATCTTTAAGGACGAAACAGCACTGACCATGCAAGTGGAAGCAAACATAAACAAATGGGACTACATCAAACTAAGAAGCTTCTGCACTTCAAAAGAAACAGTGACCAAAATACGGAAAGAGCCCACATAATGGGAAAGAATATTTACCCAATACCCATATGATAAGGGATTAATATCCAGGACATACAAGATACTTGTAGAATTGCATAAGAAAAAAACCTTAGAATTTACTTCTATTGGTGATTGGGGTACTACATAGGGTGCTGGTGATGGAACCCGGGTCAGTTGCTTTCAAGGCAAATGCCCTACCCACTGTACTATTGCTCTAGCCCTAGGGTTGGTTTCTTTTGAAGGTTGTGAGACATACTTGATTCATGACTCTCTCCTAACTCCTGAATTGTTTGTTTCTGCATTCCTTGGCTAACTTATGTATTATCATGACACTCTCGTTATGTTTATGTGGTATAGTCATTATGTTGGGTGTCTATCCCTTCACACAGATTTTTTTTCTTTTTGGGGGTGCTAGAACCAAAAATCACCAGCTGCCCTACTGTCAAAAAATTATGCTTCCAAAATCTTTTGATGTCGATTCTGCATGTAGAGTAAGCGAGCTATATATGCCCTATATATGCCACCGATGGCAGAAGCCCTTTCTCACACAGCACTTTTTTGGGGGAGGGTTGATGTTGGGGGTCACACATGACGATGCTCAGCTGTTGCTCCTGGTTCTGCACTCAGGAATTACTCCTAGAAGTGCTCAGAGGACCATATGGGATGTTGTGAATAAAACTAAAGGCAAACACCCTACCTGCTATACTATAGCAATTTTAAATGAGGACACAAAGTTATAAAGAAGTTGGGGCCCACCCTACTCCAGTAGGACCTCATCTTTCCTTAAGAATATCTGCAATGTGTAGAAGTTAAGGTGTTTGCCTATACGTGGCCAACATTGATTCAATCCCTGACACTGTATGGTTTGCCAACCATACCCAGTCATGGTCCCTGAGCAATACCTGAGCACTGTTAGGTGTGGTCCCAAACCAAACCATGCCCCCAACAAAAAACAAATCATGTAGGCAATGACACTATATCCAAATATGGTTATATTTTAAAATACTGGGGATTAAAAATTCAAAATCTGAAATGGGTTGGAAGGGAAGGTACAATTCAACTTATTACAAACTGAAATGATACCATCTTTTACTTTTATTTATGAGACCCTAAAAATATTCCATTTGAACATTTTTTAAGATAAAGAAAGAAACTTTCTCAACTTGGATGAAGAATATGCATATTAAAACTGTATCTAACACTACATTTAATGAGGAAAACAAAAAAGATTTCCCAGTAATATCAGACAAGGATGTCCTCTCTCACCATTCATTTTCAATGTACTCATCAGAATTAATAAGTAGAAAAATTATAAAAATCAATAATAAAAGCAAACAAATGGCAATAATACTTTCCTTGTTTATTGCATAATCATCTATGCAAAATAAAATAAAGTTAATAAAAAGATAGTATTCAAAATTCAGTTGCTTTTCCAGTAAATAAGTAGTGGAAGTGAAGCAAATGAGATATCATTTACGCAATCTTCTCCAAAATGAAATACATATAAATCGAAAAAAAAAGATCTAACTCTGAGTAAAACTGCAAAACTTAAAAAAAAGTCAAAGAACAAAAGGAATAGAGGGATATGTCATGTTCGTGGATAAGAAGAATCAGTTCTTATAAGATGTTCTTGCTGACAAATTATAGATTCAAGGCAATACCAGTCAAAATCCCAGGCATTACTGGTGGATAACAAATAATTGATTGTGAAGTTTATATGGAGAGGCAAGAACTCAGAATATCCAACATAATATTGAAAGGTAAAAATGTTAGAACACTGACCAATTTCAAGTGTTACCATAAGTTGCAGTAATCATGACAGCGTGGCAATATTGAAAGAAGTCAACAGATAAATAGATTAAAGGATATAGTAGAGTTCAAAAATAAACCCACATGATTATAATCAAAAGGGTAGTTGATAAAGAAACAAAAACTTCCATGAGTCAAAGATAGTAGTTTCAATAAATGGTATTGAAATAACTGGCATATGAAAAATAAGAAGAATCTAGGCTATTGTTTTATATTCTTCACAAAAATTAAATAAAAATAGATCAGAGATCTAACTGTGAAATGAAAGCTGTAAAAATACTAGAATAGGGGATGGAGAGATAATATAGTGGATAGGACACTTGCATTGCAGGAGACTGACAAGGTTGCATTCCTGGAACCTTGGTTCCCTGAGCCTCACCAAAAGTGATCCCTGAGTTCAGAACCAGAAGTGAACCTTGAGAACAGCCAAGGGTTCCCCCAAAACAAAACAAAATATTCTCAAGAGAAAACACAGGAGAAAACCTAGATGATACTGGGTATACAAAGACTTTTTGATACAGTGTCAACGTTAAGATATATATAAGAAGTAATGATAATGTGATTCAATAAAATTAAAATTTTATGTTCTTTAATGGATAGTTAAGAGAATAAAAAGACAAGACATAAAAAAGCTATTTGCAAAAAGCATTTATTATAAAGGATTGCTGTACAAATATACAAAAAACTATTAAAAACAACAATAAGAAAATAAACAACCTAATTTTAAAATGAGACAAGAAGCTAAAATATGCATTAAGAATAAAAATATATATATACACACAATAACACATATATATAAGCATATTCGAATAAGCATCTGAAAGAAGTTCTACCTCACCATTCATCAGAGAAATACAAAACAACTATATGATACCATCGCACAGGTGTTAAAATGGGCAAAACGTAAAGTAATGACAACTTCAAAAGTTGGTTAGTATATGAAACTCTCATTCCTTTCTAGTGATGGAAATGCTATGCTATAGCCATTTGGAAGACAAGTTTGGTAACCTCTTACAAAACTAAGCATACTCTAATACAACTAGGTACTCACACTTCTTCATATTTATTCCAAAGAACACAAAAGTTATATCACACAAAAACCTGAATATAGGGTATTTATAGCAGTTTCCATACTGCTATAGCTCAGAGGCAATTAAGATATCTTTCACTAGCTGAATGAAAAGACAGAGAGAGGGCCAATGTGATAGCACAGTGGGTAGGGCATTTGCCTTGCAAGTGGACAACCCAAGTTCAATCCCCAGCATCCCATATGGTTCCCTGAGCACCACCAGGACTAATTCCTAAGAGCAGAGCGAGGAGTAACATCTGAGAATTGCCAGGTGTGACCCCAAAAAGACATAGAGAAAATACAAATACATATTACTAAGTGAAAAAATATGAAAAGGAAACATACTGTATAATTCCAATGATATAACATTCTGGAAAAGAGAAAAATCTTGACAATAAGGACAGTGATTTACAGGAGTTGGGGATGGGGTGGGGAAGAAAATTGCGTATAGAAAATGTTCATTACAGTGAATACACTGTGGTATAAACCACTATAATGGATAATACCATACACCTATACAAACTCATAGAATATCCAATACTAAGAGTGAATCAAATTTAACTGAACTTTGGATTATAACAATGTCACAGTAGATTCTCAATTATGATAAATATGTCACTCTAGTGGGGCATGTTGATAATGGGGTCATCTATGCATATATAAGGTCAAACATCTATGGGTAATTTTTGTCTTCCCCTAAATTTTGCTGTACACCTTACTCTGCTTTATTTTTTTAATTTAAATGTTTAAAAAGTTAGCACTTAAAAAATATCTCAGAGTTACTTTATACAGAAAAATAAAATGGGCATTAAAAATGGAGAATAATAAGATGCAGTCTTCCCCACCAGCACACTCCTGCCACCACTTGTTCTCAAAGCTGACATTTGAATCTCAAGGGTAATCAACAACATAGAATTCATTTTGAAAATCTCTGCTGCTCAGTTGTAACAACTGTTCATGTTTACAAAGGCACATTAGGTATGCTGAAGATTATGTTTGTTATAAATTAGTCTGGGGGCTGACATTGTTGTTCTAAAAATCTGAAAATGAAATCACAAATTATAGTAGTAGTCAGGCCTGCTGTTTGCTGTAGCAAATGCAACAGCCCACACCCATGTCCTGTAAGACCTGTCCTACTAAAAGATCCTAGGAGCCTGCTAGAGGGCTTTCTTGAGACCTGCTTGAATCCGTGGGTATTAACATCTCTAGAAGCAACATGAAGTCAGTTATTCAAAGAAATTGGTAGGTGAATGTTCCAGCTTTTCACAGTGTGGTGGGGATAAATGAGAAACATTCATATAGACTCTCAATAACTCAACTGGATTGATCTACATTTGCTTATTCTTATAACTTTACAACACACCTTACCCCTCCTCCCTCCCTCCCTGGTGTATATATATGTATACATATATATGTATATGTGTGTATGTGCATGTGTATATATACATATATATCCACAATGAAATACTATGCATTGGTACCATGCACCTGTAAAGAATGATGAAACCATGTAGTTTGCTGTGACGTGGAAGAAACCAGGTGGGTACTCTATATTGAGTCACGTTTCTTGGCCACCAGGTTTGTTTTAACCCTAAACAAAACTATCAACAACTACATTATCCTTGGTTACAGAAAATTCCTTAGACAGCCTAAATGAAAACCTTGATTACTCGCCAATATTTGGTAACATGGATCTCTAAAAGGGAAAGCCATTTTTATCAAAAATATTACATCACATGGAGTCTAGCACTTGACAAAAAACGTCCCAAGAATGCCAGGATAAATCAGTTAAAATGCTACTTAAAAATTATTGTTGATCAAGTGTTGTAGGGAAAACTGGGCAGCTACACTAAAAAAGAAAAAAATGAATAAGAAGAAGAACTCAGATTGCTAATGCCAGACAGAAAAATCAGGTCAAAATGGATTAAAGACCTCAATCTCAGACCAGAATTCATAAGGTATATGGGAGAAAAACATAGGCAGAACCCTCTATGACATTGAAGCTAAAGGAATCTTCAAAGATGAAGCACCACTGACCAAGAGAGTAGAAACAAAAATAAACAGATGAGACTACAATAAACTAAGAAGCTTCTGTATCTCAAAAAAAAAAACAGTGACCAAGATACAAAGACAGCCCACAAAATGGAAAAAATTATTTACCCAATACCCAACAGATAATGCGTTAATATCTAAGATATATAAGGCACTGGTAGAAATTTACAAGAAAAAGTATTCAACCCCATCAAAAAAAATGGGTAAAAAATGAATAGAAACTTCCTCAAAGAAGAAATAAAAATGGCAAAAAGTCATCAAGGAAAAAATGCTCTACATCACTAATTATTGAGGAAATGTAAATCAAAACAATGAGATATCATCTCATACCACAGAGACTGGCACACATCAAAAAGAACAAGAACAACCAGTGCTGGTGTGAATGTGGGGAGAAAGGGACTCTCAATCATTGTTGGTGGGAATGCCAACTAGCCCAGACATTTTGGAAAACAATATGGGCATTCCTCAAAAATCTAGAATTTGTGCCGGAGCGATAGCACAGTGGGTAGGGCGTTTGCCTTGCACGCGGTCAACCCAGGTTCGATCCCCGGCATCCCATATGGTCCCCCAAGCACCGCCAGGAGTAATTCCTGAGTGCAAAGCCAGGAGTAACCCCTGAGCATCGCTGGGTGTGACCCAAAAAGCAAAAAAAAAAAATCTAGAATTTGAGCTTCCATATTACCCAGCAATACCACTTATAGGAATATATCTTAAGGGCACAAAACATGCAGCATAAATGCCAGTATCCTAAGGGCACAAAAACATGCAGCATAAATGCCATCTGCATTTCTAAGTTCATTGCAACACTGTTCACAATAGCCAGAATCTGGAAACAATCCGTTTGAGAAAAGATGACTGGTTCTATGGAATATATAAAATGGAACACTACACAGCCACCAGGAAAAGTTATGAAATTGACTTATAAATGGATGGACATAGAGAGTACCATGTTGAATGAAACGAGTCAGAAGGAGAGGGACAGACATAGAATGCACTCATTTGTGGGATATTAAAAAAAATAGTATGAGACTAATCGAAGGGCAATAGAAACAAGGGCCAGGAGGATTGACCCACAGTTAGAAGCCTGCCTCAAATGCCAGCAAAGAAGACAGTTGGAACAGAGAAGGAACAACTATGACAATGGTAGTTGGGAATGATGACTAGGGATAAGAACTGCATGCTGAAAGTACATAAAGGGACAAACATGATAACCTCTCAGTACCTGTGTTGCAAACCATAATTCCCAGCAGAAGAGAGAGAAAGAAGAAAGTGCTTCCCATGGAGGCAGGCTGGGAATTGGGGGTGACTGGGTGGTTCCCAAGGGAAACTGGGAACATTGATGGTGGGAAATGTACACTGGTGATGGGATAGGTGTTAAAACATTGGGGAGTTTTTTTGAGGTTTTTTTGTTTGTTTGTTTTATTGCTTTTTGAGTCACACTTGGTGATGCACGGGGGTTACTCCTGGTTCTTCGCTAAGGAATTACTCCTGGCAGTGCTCAGGGGGTGCTGGGATGCTGGGAATTGAACCCGGGTCAGCCGCATGCAAGGCAAACGCCCTATCTGCTGTGCTAATGCTCCAGCTCCTAGGTGTTAAAACATTGTATCACTGAAATCCAACTATGAATAGCTTTGTAACTGTGTATCTCACGGTGATTCAATTTTTAAAAATTAAAAAAGAAAATAAATGTTTCTGATAACTGATTTAGACTGAATTATACAGTAAAACTAAAAATAAAGAGAATAGTTTGGTGTTATTTTGCCATAATATGAATATGAAATGTAGAGATTCTGCTGAAGATTGGAGCTACATTATCATCATATATGCAATTCTAATTTACTCGACATTAGAAGGACATAGTAAATTACTCACTAAGGAAGCATATTTCTATTAAATAGTTGAAGTTGTTATGTGTTATAAGGATAATTCTTCAAATGTAGAATATGAAACATTAACCATTTTAATTTAAATTTTTCAATCTACTGCCCAGCTCGGGATTGCAATGTTGATGAAGATAGATAATAGTGCTGTAGTGTTCAAGAAAGACAAATAGAATGTTTGTTTTTCTATGGAAAAATAGTCCATGTTGGGATTTTGGAAACCTAACTTAGTATATATAGTTAGGTTATATAAGTATATATAGCATTGCCTACCTGGGTATTACATAGGTCCAAACCCAAGTGGGGAAAACAGGCCATAATTTAGTAGGTTGAATCTGTTCATACACCAAAATTAATTTAAATGAGACTGTGAATTTAGTGAAAAGCAAGAAAATAAATTTGACAGATACCTGTTTTAATTTTAAATTTACATTGTAGATCTTTTATTTGCATACTCCAGGAATATGTGAATTTCTATTAAGTTGAAGCATAGTTTTAATTTTTATGAGCTTGTTAATTTACGTACAAAGACTCATTAAAAATTGTTGTTGATAAGTTCTTGCTAACTAAGGAAAAAAGTTGTAATACTGGGTAGAAAAAAATAGTAAAGAGGTTAAAATCCTTGCCTTGAATGAATCTGACCCTAGTTCAATCACTAGCACCACATATGGTCCCTTGATCACTGCCAGGAATGATTCCGAAGCACAGAGCCAGAGGTATGGCCAAAAAGATAATAATTAATAAATACAATAAAGCAGAAAAGTAATAACCTGATGCTGTGCATTAAAAGGATAATGAACATTGAAATAACCATTTGCTCTACCACAATTGCAGGAAGAAGAGAAATCTTAACTACCTCTGTCTCTATGAGAGAAATCACTTTGTAACTCAGAGAACAGAGTTCAAATATAAAAGAATTCTTGTTTATCTTCCTGGAATCACATTTATGCCATAAAAACTGTGAAATATTGACTCTGGCAGGAACCCATTGCCAAGTGTTGAAGTATAAACTGTATCAGTTCACCCAAACATTTCTTAAATGCAAATTGCAATGTTACTTATTACAATTTAGAAATATTTATGCTTTACTATTTACAATCCTCTGAGATTTACTGAAAACATTTTACTGAACATTTATAGTTTATATGCTTCACCTGATTAACACCCTTTTAACACTGGTGTTCAGATAGCTGTGTTACTTGATGTTCTGCTTGTATGTGTTCTGTTTAATTTTCAAACATATAAAAACATCAACATATACACATTTATGCTCTGTGTATATGTAATATTACTGAATTCTGGATGGAACTAAAGGCTACCACGTTGAGTAAAGTCAGTCAGAGGAAAGGGATGGAGATTGATCTGTCTCAGATGTGGGACTCAAAGCAAGGGGCAGGAAATAATACAGTAGGTAAGGTGCTTGCCTTGCATGTAGCTGACCTGAGTTTGATCCCAGGCACCCCACATAGTCCTCCAAGTACTACCAGGAGCGAATTCTGGATCCAGAGCTAAGAATAACCCCCGAGCATCACCAAGTGTGGCCCCCAACCACCCCCTCCTCTCCAAGATACACAGCAAGGTAGCACAAAATTCCAAAGGCAACATAATGAGAGAAGTGACTCAAACAATTTATTTGAAATGTGGGATTTTGAAAGGAAAGGTATTGTGGTCCTTGGGAGAGGGATATGGATACACTGATGATGGGGTGTGTTGTTGAAATTATGTGCATTAGAAACCATTACTAAGAGTATTGTAATCAGAATCTCAATCAATAATTTTTAAATAAAAATAAAATGTATTATTGCTACTAAAATATTTTTGTACATTTTATTGAGGCATATACTATTATAATTTATCCTTTAATTCACCAAATATATTTTAGCTCCTATTACATGTTTGATGATCAGATTCTAGTATAGAAACCATGTTTACCACTGTAAATCACTTTTTTTTCACTTTAATTTTTAAATTTTTTTTTGAGTTTTAATTTTTATTTTATTGAATCACCGTGAAAAAAGTTACAAAGCTTTCAGGTTTAAGTCTCAGTCATATAATGATCAAACTCCCATCCCTTCACCAGTGCACCTGTTTCACCATCAAGAACCCCGATATACCCTCCCCCACACTCCCCCTACCTGAGTAGCTAATGATCTTCACTTTACTCTCTATACTTTGAGTACATCCAATATTTCAACAGAGAACTCACTATTGTTATTTAGAATTTTCCCCCAACAATCAAACCTGCTGAAAAGGCATCATTTGATAATTTGTTTACATTGCTGAGATTGAAGAATATATGAGCTCGCGCGGCCGCTGTTGCAGCCACACGGTTTTGGATTTCTGGTATTTTAGTAAGTCAGAGAGGTTTCTGCCAGAAGTCACCAAAAGACAAGGCCGAGAGAGAAAAACCTTTCCCCTCCCTGGGCGGCCTGGGGTTGTAGCTCAGTTCACAGACTAGATGCATTTTTGTAAGAAGCCACTGGGTGCCAAAAGTGATTAGTAGCCCTCCAAGATCATAGTCTTTAAGGAGCAGAGGAGCCGTTTTGTGTGTGTGTGGCCACTCCAATTCTCGTCTGGGCAGGGAGCCTGTAAAGCACTTTTAAAGCACAATTTTTTATTATTGTCTTATTATGGAGTCAGTTAACCATAAGTTATTACTATGAAAGTCTAAATAACAAATTAATCACTATCACTATCACTATCATCCTGTTGATCCTCGATTTGCTCAAGTGGTCCCAGTAACGTCTCTGTTTGTCCTAGCTCTGAGATTTTAGCAGCCTCTCTTTACTCATCCTTCCCAATGGTGCCACTTTGGAGGTTCTTTCAGTGTAAAGAGAATGAGACCCATCATTGTTACTGTATTTGGCACAAGAATACGCCACAGGGAACTTGCCAGGCTCTCCCTGGCAGGCAGGAAAACTCTTGGCAGCTTGTCAGGTTCTCCAAAAGGGAGAACTAGGCTACAAGATGTCGAGGCTGCGCGCTTCCCAGAGCTTGGTTTTATAGTCTCTGGATATTGGTTATTGATGGGATTACATGGCACCGGGGTCAGTTTCTGAATGTGACTGCCTAACTACTAGAAAATGGGGGATCTGAGCAGAAGAGGCCCAGTTCCGATCCGAGCAGGCTTGGAGATCTTAGACCCAGGTCCCACACACCTGGGTTCCTCTGCTGGTTACTTCATGCATGAGGCTTGTCTGAACGTGTGGAAAGGGGCCTTGAGCATGGCTGTGGCTGTGTTCCAGAGGTCTTTGGCTGTCGGGGCTCTGCTCAGTGTGGGGAAGGAAACTCAACCCACCCCCTCCAAAGGGCCCCAGTGAAGGCAACCTGGTGCAGGGGGAAGATACTCTGACAGAAGACAGAGTAATAGGCTCCAGTTGAAACACCAGACCTGACAGTGCTCCAAGATTGTTCTGTATCCTCTAGCTTTCAGGAGTCCTTCATGCCATAGTGTGTCACTGTCACTGTCACTGTCATCCCATTGCTCATCGATTTCTTTGAGCAGGCACCAGTAGTCTCCATTGTGAGACTCGTTGTTACTATTTTTGGCATATTGAATATGCCACGGGTAGCTTGCCAGACTCTGCCGTGTGGGCTAGATACTCTCAGTAGCTTGCCAGGCTCACTGAGAGGGGTGGAGGAATCAAACCTGGGTCAGCTTCATGCAAGGCAAGCGCCCTACCCACTGTGTTATCGCTCCAGCCCTCCATAGTTTGTATGAATATTAAAACTTTGGCTACAAAGGCATACACATTCTGTGCCCAAATTAATACAGGATAAAAGAAAGAAGAGTAAAAAATTAAGAGCTTCACTCAGACAGAATCAAGAGTTTTGGACAAAAACAGAGAAGAATCAAGAATATAAGAATATAATCAGCAGAGGTATGGTGCCGCCAGCAGGTCAACCTGTGCTGTGGGGCAAGTGCATCAGCAGCCTGATGGTGCCTTCAGGCTTCCTTATACCCCAAAATTACTGCTGTGCCTTTGACTGGACCCAACAACTTGGGGCCAAGTTTACCAAGAAATGAAACAGCCAAAAGTTAGGTATTTGGAAGCCATGCCCACAAAACACCTCCGGCTCAACTATACAAGGTCATATTTGGGACTTATTTCAGAGACTCATAAATAAATCTCGAAAGCAAAAGCTGCAGTTAGTCCTGGACCTGTGTATGGTTGAACAGACTGGGGTAAATGGAAGGGGTGAGTTGGCCATAAGCTCATCCCAAGCAGAGACCCTGGCAGCTGCTTGCTGGCACAATCCAAAACAGCCTCCATACCTCCACCCCAACTTCACCATCTTAGGATGACCTCACCAAGATATAATCTGCTGAAAATTCAGGTATGCGGTTTTGTGACTGAAATCTCCAGGTTTTCTTGGGTCAGGATGTGCTATCTCCCACCACCACCTCCCTGTACTTCCGGAAGCCTCAGCAGTCATATCCACACCCCCAAAGTGGCCACCCAGAATACCGGATGTCCTGAATAAACATCATGGACCTCTTTGCACCTGTATTGCAAACCATAATGCACAAAAGGAAAAGGGGAAAGAGAGCAAGAAGGAAAGTAACTCTTATAGAGGGAGGCTTGGGGTGGTGAGGTGGGGTTTTGGGGGATAGTGGTAGGGAAACAGGGGATATTGGTGGTGAGAAATGTACACTTGTGGAGGGATGGGTGCTGGATCATTGTATGACTGAAAACCAATTATGAACAGCTTTGTTATGGTCTCTCTCACAGATATTCACAGATTTTAATCTGTGATATTCACAGATTTTAAAATCTATCTTACAGATTTTAGTTTTTAAAAAATTAAAAAATAAAATAAAAAGTAATGTGAAGTTCATGTCCAATTCAATCAGCTGAATCAATGGCTGAATACATAGCAGTACTTTTACATTTAAAAAAAAGAATAGGGCTGGAGCAATAGCACAGCGGGTAGGGTGTTTGCCTTGCACGCGGCCAACCCGGGTTCGATTCCCAGCATCCCATATGGTCCCCAGAGCACCGCCAGGAGTAATTCCTGAGTGCAGAGCCAGGAGTAACCCCTGTGCATCGCCAGGTGTGACCCAAAAAGTAAAAAAAAAAAAGAATATAGTGATATATATGATATTCATGAAATGGAAGATCACAAGATAAATGTGATCATGAGAGAATAGGAAAGCCAGGAAACCACATTATTTCAGAAACGTATACATTCACTCTCACTGTCACTGTCATCCTGTTGCTCATTGATTTGTTTGAGCAGGCACCAGTAACGTCTCTCAATGTGAGACTTATTGTTACTGACCTGTGTTCGATTTCTCCACCCCTCTCAAAGAGCCCGGCAAGCTACCAAGAGTATTGAGCTTGCATGGCAGAGCCTGGCAAGCTACCCGTGGTGCATTGGATATGCCAAACACAGTAACAATAAGTCTCACAATGAGAGACATTACTATACATTCACATCAAAGAAAGATTTCTTTAGTAAGTGGCTAGATTATATGAGCAAATTTTCACAGACATAGAACTGTGCTTGAAAACCTGAGCCCCAATTTTTGATGGTAACTGATGACTGAGAAGGGCACATAGTAGCACTGCAAAACACTCTTTCCAACTCTCTAAGACTTTATCACAGAAAGCCAATTCTTCAAACAGTCTCTGCTTAATTTTTTCCCAATCAACCTTTAATAACCTTCCAATTCTGAATGCATAATTTCAACACTGCATCATCAGAGTTGTGATTAAGACTTTTTTTTTGCCACATTAATCTATAGTATATTCTCTTCGCTCATGACATAGACATACTCTTGCTACCCAAACATCTGTCCAGTTTAAGAGGCACACAAAACAGAATATTACATTGTAAGTGATAACAAATATAAAAAGAAAATATTTACGGACAACAAGTTCCAAACTAAGGAAGCCCAAAAATGTGCAAAGTGCAAGAGGTAGGAAAGGTTGATGGGTTAGAGCTCAAAAAAGGAATTTAAAAGTCAAATTCTTTTCATGGTATCGACTAAGAAATTGTGCTCTATCATTTTTCTCCAAACTATTCAGACCATAAAAATTGACTTATAGTAACCAAGAAAGACAGAATTATACTGAAATATGTCAATTTGCAATTTATGAGGAGGACTTTTCAAACATATTTAGGCTCTTTCCCAATTTCAAGCGACTTGTAAAACTCAGTAGGAGTTTTCTTGGAGAAAAATGAACTAAACGGACCCAAAATAACAAAAATCAAAGAGCTTGAAAGGTGATTTTTTTCTTAATTCAGGCAGTGACTGGTTATCAGGCTCTATTATATTGCATCTGATTGCTCATGACAGACAGGTGAAATTATAAGGCTCTAAAGTGAAAATGGTGAATATTCATAATTCATATATTCATAATATAATGAATATTAACTTGTGGTGAATATTCATAAGTGAATATAGCTTCACTTCAAGGATTTAAATTTCTAGGGCTCATAAACCCAGCGGGTAGGGCATTTGCGTTGCATGCGGCTGACCTGGGTTCGATTTCTCTGACCCTCCCGGAGAGCCCAGCAAGCTACCAAAAGTATCTCACCCACACGGCAGAGCCTGACAAGGTACCCATGGCGTATTCGATATGCCAAAAGCAGTAACACAAATCTCACAATGGAGACATTACTGGTGCCTGCTCATGCAAATCGATGAGCAACAGGATGACAGTGATACAGTGATACAGTGACAGGGCTCATAAACAAGCACAGAAATGGAATGGGATTAACCCTACTATGAAACAAGTATTAAAGATAAGGATTGAAGTTATTCAAGATCCAAAAACATCAAAAGAAAAATCATGATAGCGGTAAAGGGATAGTTAATGTTTGAAAAGATAGGAAGGAAAGTCTTAAGATGCTGAGTTAGATCAGTAAAACATGCTATCCATGAGCATATATGAGTTTCAGCAGTAAATAGAGAAAGAGGTATGTCAATGACACCAAGTAGTAAAGGCACATGATAAGACTCAATTAACTGAAAACGTGTGTACCTACACTCTACTTGATAAAAATGAACAGATTTATCTCTTATGTTTTCTCAACTCTGAAAATCACATTTTTGATGCCACTTCTGAATCTTATTAAAAATTAATGACAAAACTGAACTACCAAAAACAAAGGCTGATGAGATATTTGATCACACTCACCATGAAATTCCAGAGGTGAAGGAAATGGATAGCAATATCAGATAGCAGTATATTTCCTTACTAAGATCATATTAGCTAGATCATATTAGCTCCATTGGCCCCTCAACAATCAGTCTACAATTTCACCTGCCTTGTCTGTACTAATGAAAGCTAATTTCTATGGATACACCAACCAAGTTATTTTCTTCTTTGGCTTCCACATCTGTTTGAAAGCTCTATGCCAGAGGCCTATTTCCTTTTATCACTTTCTATCTTGTAAGTGCCTGCCATATCCGTCTACTGGGTTTTCTCTGACTGGAAGAGTAGCTTTAGTCAAAAAATGCTTCCCCCTCCCCACCAAGAAGTCCTCAGTCTATAATAGATGGGAATGGGAGTATCAGCACCCTATTTTTTCTTGGTGTGATGGCAGCCCTAAGGAGATTTCTGTTTGTTTGTTTTTTCTCCCTAGAGATAATCAATAGTACTATGCCCCAATCATTGCCAGAGGTCACGTCACTAGCTCTCCCTTCTCTTTTTCACTTTTATGGTCCCCTACCACTAGTACTACTTGGGATCTCTTTCTAATTAAGTGACTGACACTTGAATCCTTGTCTTAGTATCTGTTCTGGGACACAAAGACAGCGTAAATACAAATAATTTTGACTGAGACCTACCCACTAGTTATTAATACCAAATTTATTGTAAACTTACACAAAATTCACCATTACAGACTAACTTCAAACGTGTGTTAGAAAAATTTGACCTAGCATATAAAAGTGTTGCATTTATCTTGACTGGAATAGTCCCATAACTATGCTTGAATGTCATTCTCTGTCACATCAGTGAGACAGCACTGAGTGTTTAACTTGTGTAAGTGGTTCTCTGTCCTTTGATAATACTCCATGGGTCCAGTATTCTGCTCACAATATTTTCAGCTCCATCAAGAATAGCCTAAGACATCTCAGAATTCCCAGAGACTTTCAAACTCTGCTTCATTTGTTTTAATATGCACTCAGTTTTTCATATCCATCTGAACTATATTCACCAGGTCATACAATGAGATAACCATTTTATTTAGGTGGATTTTTTTTTCTCTTATATTTCCTAGCTTGTTATTTGTTTCAGGTCTGAATTGTTGGATTTATTTCTGATCCCTCATCCACTCTACCTTATCTTTCATTTAAAGTACCACAGATTTGGGCAAATACAATGTAATTCTATTTTATTAATACCAAAAATATTTTGTGGCATATGCAAGAAATAAATAATATTTAGAGTAATACATATGTGTTAAAAATAGTACTGTCTTTGGGCTGGAGCAGTAGCACAGTGGGTAGGGCATTTGCCTTTTACACGGCCGACCCGGCTTTGATTCCCAGTATCCCATATGGTCCTCCGAGCACTGCCAAGAGTAATTCCTGAGTAAATAAGCTAGGAGTAACCCCTGTGCATAGCCAAGTGTGACTCAAAAAGCAAAAAAAAAAAACAAACAAACTAGGACTGGCGTGATAGCACAGCGGGTAGGGCGTTTGCCTTGCACGTGGCTAACCCAGATTCGATTCCTCGATCCTTCTTGGAGAGCCCGGCAAGCTACCCAGACTATCCCGCTCGCATAGCAGAGCCTGACAAGCTGCTCGTGGAGTATTTGATATGCCAAAAACAGTAACAACAAGTCTCATGATGGAGACTTTATTGGTGCCTGCTCAAGCAAATTGATGAACAACGGGACGACAGTGCTACAGTGCTACTGTCTATGACCTACGATTTTTTAAGTCTAAATTCTGTGTAGCGGGTACCATTAATTATTGCAATATTGAATTGTGAGTTCTAATTGGTACATTTTATTTTTTTTTTTATTTTTTTTTTTAATTTATTTATTTTTAATTAGAGAATCACCGTGAGGGTACAGTTACAGATTTATACACTTCTGTGCTCACACTTCCCTCATACAAAGTTTGGGAACCCATCCCTTCACCAGTGCCCATTCTCCACCACCCGTAAACCCAGTGTCCCTCCCACCCTCCCCAATCCCATCTCCCCCCCACCCCACCCTGCCACTGTGGCAAGGCATTCCCTTCTGCTTTCTCTCTCTAATTAGCTGTTGTGGTTTGCAACAAAGGTGTTGAGTGGCCGCTGTGCTCAGTCTCTAGCCCTCATTCAGCCCGCAACTCCCTTCCCCCACATGGCCTTCGACTGCAATGTAGTTGGTGATCGCTTCTCTGAGTTGACCTTTCCCCGGAACGTGAGGCCAGCCTCGAAGCCATGGAGTCAACCTCCTGGTACTTATTTCTACAGTTCTTGGGTGTTAGTCTCCCACTCTGTTATTCTATATACCATAGATGAGTGCAATCTTTCTATGTCTGTCTCTCTCTTTCTGACTCATTTCACTCAGCATGAAACTTTTCATGCCCATCCACTTAACTACAAAATTCTTGACCTCCTTTTTTCTAACAGCTGCATAGTATTCCATTGTATAGATGTACCAAAGTTTCCTCAACCAGTCATCCATTCTGGGGCATTCGGGTTTTTTCCAGATTCTGGCTATTGTAAACAGTGCTGCGATGAACATACATGTGCAGATGTTGTTTCGATTGTACTTTTTTGATTCTCTGGGATATATTCCCAGCAGTGGTATTGCTGGGTCAAATGGGAATTCAATATCTAATTTTTTGAGAGTCGTCCAAATTGTTTTCCAGAAGGGCTGAACCAGTCGGCATTCCCACCAGCAGTGAAGAAGGGTCCCTTTCTCCCCACATCCTCTCCAACAGCGGTTGCTTTTGTTCTTTTGGATGTGTGCTAGTCTCTGTGGTGTGAGGTGGTATCTCATGGTTGTTTTGATCTGCATCTCTCTGATGATTAGTGATGTAGAGCACTTTTTCATGTGCCTTTTGGCCATTCGTATTTCTTCCTTGGTAAAGTTTCTGTTCATTTCTTTGCCCCATTTTTTGATGGGGTTGGATGTTTTCTTCTTGTAGAGCTCAACCAGTGCTTTATATACCATTGATATCAACCCCTTATCTGATGGGTATTGTGTAAATATCCTTTCCCATTCTGTGGATGGTCTTTGTATTCTGGTCACTGTATCTCTTGCGGTGCAGAAGCTTTTTAGTTTAATGTAGTCCCATTTGTTGATCTCTGTTTTTACTAGATTGCTTAGTTCCGTGTCACCTTTGAAGATACCCTTATCTTCAATATCGTGGAGGGTTTCGCCGACCTTGTCTTCAATGTACCTTATGGTTTGTGGTCTAATGTTGAGGTCTTTAATCCATTTTGATCTGACTTTTGTGCATGGTGTCAGGTCAAGGTCTAAACCCATTTTTTTGCATGTGGTTGTCCAGTTGTGCCAGCACCATTTGTTAAAGAGGCTTTCCTTGCTCCACTTCACTTCTCTTGCTCCCTTATCAAAGATTAGATGGTCATACATTTGGGGTTGTGTGTAGGGATATTCCACCCTGTTCCATTGGTCTACGGCTCTGCCTTTGTTCCAGTACCATGCTGTTTTAATTGTTACTGCTTTGTAGTAAAGTTTGAGGTTGGGGATGGTGATGCCTCCCATCATCTTTTTCCCAAGAATTGTTTTAGCTATCCTTGGACGTTTGTTATTCCATATGAATTTTAGGATTGCTTGATCCATTTCTTTGAAGAATGTCATGGGTATATTTATAGGGATCGCATTGAATCTGTATAATGCTTTAGGGAGTATTGCCATTTTGACAATATTGATTCTCCCTATCCACGAGCAGGGTATATGTTTCCATTTCCTCATGTCCTCTTTGATTTCATGGAGTAGCGTTATGTAGTTTTCTTTGTAAAGGTCTTTTACTTCCTTGGTTAAGCTGATTCCGAGGTACCTGATTTTCTGGGGCACGATTGTGAATGGGATTGCTTTTTTCATGTCCCTTTCCTCTGCCTCATTGTTTGCATATATGAAGGCCATGGATTTTTGGGTATTGATTTTGTAGCCTGCAACTTTACTGTATAAGTCTATTGTTTCTAAGAGTTTCTTAGTAGAGGTTTTAGGCTTCTCTAGATATAGTATCATGTCGTCTGCAAATAGTGAGAGTTTGATTTCTTCCCTTCCTATCTGGATGCCCTTAATCTCTTTTTCTTGTCTAATAGCTATCGCAAGTACTTCCAGTACTATATTGAAGAGGAGTGGTGAGAGTGGGCATCCTTGTCTTGTGCCTGATCTCAGAGGAAAGGCCCTTAGTTTTTCCCCGTTGAGGATAATGCTTGCCGTAGGCTTGTGATAGATGGCTTCGACTATCTTGAGGAAAGTTCCTCCAAACCCCATTTTGGCAAGGGTTTTCATCATGAAAGGATGTTGGATCTTGTCAAATGCTTTCTCTGCATCTATTGATATGATCATATGGTTTTTATCTTTCCTTTTGTTGATATGCTGGATTATGTTGATTGATTTCCGAATGTTAAACCATCCTTGCATCCCTGGGATGAATCCCACTTGGTCGTGGTGTATGATCTTTTTGATGAGTTGTTGGATCCTATTTGCTAGTATTTTGTTGAGGATCTTCGCATCGGTGTTCATCAGGGAAATTGGTCTGTAATTTTCTTTCTTAGTGGTGTCTTTGTTTGCTTTTGGTATTAGGGAGATATGTGCTTCATAGAAACTGTTTGGGAGAGTTCCTGTTTTTTCAATTTCCTGGAAAAGTTTGAGGAAAACAGGCAATAGGTCTTCTTTAAATGTTTGGAAGAATTCGCCAGTGAAACCATCTGGGCCTGGGCTTTTGTTTTTGGGGAGGTTTTTGATTACCGTTTCAATTTCCTTAACATTGATGGGTCTATTCAGGTATTCCAGGTCTTCTTTCTTCAGTCTTGGGAGATTGTAGGATTCAAGGAATCCATCCATTTCTTTTAGGTTCTCCTTTTTTGTGGCGTAAAGACTTTCAAAGTAGTCTCTAATGATCTTTTGAATCTCACTGGTTTCTGTTATGATGTCCCCCTTTTCATTTCTGATTCGATTTATTAGAGTTTTCTCTCTTTCTTTCTTTGTGAGACTTGCTAGCGGTTTATCAATCTTATTTATTTTCTCAAAGAACCAACTCTTTGTTTCATTGATCTTTCGGATTGTTTTTTTGGTTTCGATGTCATTAATTTCTGCTCTAATTTTTATTATTTCTTTCCTTCGGTCTGGTTTGGGGTCCTTTTTCTGGTCCTTTTCTAGGGTCTTGAGTCGTGAAGTCAAGCTATCTATGTGGGTCCTTTCTTCCTTCCTGAGGAATGCTTGGAGAGCTATAAATTTTCCCCTTAACACGGCTTTAGCTGCGTCCCATAGGTTTTGGTAGCTCGTGTCTTCATTCTCATTTGTTTCTAAGTATCTTTTGATTTCTTCCTTGATTTCCTTCTTGACCCACTCATTGTTCAACATGGAATTGTTTAATTTCCAGGTGTTTGATTTGATTTTCCGTATTTGTGGGTGGTTAGCTTCTATCTTCAGCGCATCGTGGTCTGAAAAGATGGTTGATACAATTTCTATTTTTCCGATTCGATTGAGGTATGTTCTGGGGCCCAGTACATGGTCTATTTTTGAAAATGTTCCATGTGCACTGGAAAAGAATGTGTATTCTTTCTTTTTGGGGTGTAAGGCCCTGTATAGGTCTATTAGGCCTCTCTCTTCAATTTCTTCATTCAGGGTCAGTGTTTCCTTGTTGAGTTTTGTTCTTGTGGATCTATCTAGAGGTGATAAGGCCGTATTGAAGTCTCCGACTACAATTGTGCTGTTAGTGATGTCCTCTTTGAAGTCTGTTAGGAGTCGTTTTAAATATTTAGCCGGTCGTTCGTTAGGAGCATATACGTTTAAGAGTGTGATTTCTTCCTGTTGTACATATCCCTTGATAAACAGAAAATGACCTTCGCTGTCCCTTTTGATCTTTTTCATCCTGAAATCTATGTTGTCGGATACCAGGATGGCCACTCCAGCTTTTTTAAGGGGGTTGTTTGCTTGGAGGATTGTTTTCCATCCTTTGACTTTGAGTCTATGTTTACTCTGTTTGTTCAGGTGTGTTTCTTGCAGGCAACAGAATGTTGGGTTTAATTTCCGGATCCATTTAGCTACTCTGTGTCTCTTGATAGGTGCATTTAGGCCATTGACATTGAGAGAGATTATTGTGATGTGGTTTTGTGTCATCTTTCTGTGGGATTTGTTGTTCTTATGGGGCTCCTCCTTGCCTTACAGTAGCCCCTTTAGACCTTCTTTCAAGATTGGTTTTGAGTCTATGAAGGACCTGAGCTGTTGTTTATCCGAGAAGTAGTGTATGGTTCCTTCGAGTTTGAGTGAGAGTTTAGCCGGATAAAGTATTCTTGGTGAGGCATTCATTTCGTTGAGTTTTTTCACTATGTCCCACCATTGTCTTCGGGCTCGGAGGGTTTCTTCTGACAGATCGGCCGTAAATCTGAGGGGTGCTCCTTTGTATGTGATTTCCCTCTTTGACCTTGCTACTTGTAGAATTGTGTCTCTATCTACAGCATCCGCCATTCTGACTATGATATGCCTTGGAGTCTTTTTATTTGGGTCTCTTTTTGCTGGCACTCTTCGGACTTCTTGTATCTGGACGCCTGCCTTCTCCAGCTCTGGTAATTTCTTAGCGATGATGTCTTTGACTATGTTTTTTTCATTGGGGTTACTTCCCTGTGGTTCTGGTACTCCAATGATTCTTATGTTGTTCCTCTTGAAGTCATCCCCCAGGGCTCTGATTCGCTCTATAGCCATTTTGAGGTCTTTGGCCATGATTTGTTGCTGTCTGTAAGCTTTCTGCAGCTCATCCTCAAGCTCGCTGATTCTGTCTTCGGCTGTAGTCATTCTGCTGTTGAGGGCATCTAGTGATATTTTTATTTCATCTACCGATTGCTTTATTTGTGAGACTTCGGTTCGAAGGTTTGAAATTTCTGCTCTCATTTCTGCTCTCATTTCTTCCTGTATTTTCTTGGTAGACCGTTCCAGCGCTTGATTCATCTCCTCCCTTAATTTATTGGATGTCTGTTCCATATTTGCTTGGAGTAGGTCGAATCTCCTCCATATTTCCTCTCTGAATTGTTTATCTGAGAGGTCGTAGATGTTGGGAGACTGTTTTGAGGTTTCTAGTATCTTTTCTTCTCCCTCTCTTGGTGGAGGGGATTTTCGCTGTTTCTTCATATTGTCACGGAAGTGCAGAGTTGGCACCTTGTAGTTCTTTATTCCTCTTCCTTTTTGTGGGAAGAAGGGGCTCCGATTGTGCTAAACTTCCCTTATTCACTGATAGCTTTTATAGTGTCAGCCTAAGCTAATGGCTATTTTGCGTAAATGTTTGAGATCGCAAAAGTGAGTTTTCAAAGGAATACACAGTACGGATTGAGATGGGGTAGCAAAGAATAACTGCGGCCGCATTAGCGGCCGCCGCTCCGGAAAGAAGCCACGCCCACTTTTTAGGCCACGCCCCCTGAGATGAGGACACGCCCCTAAGCAGCAGAGTGGGGATTGGTCAGGATCCGACGGCGGCGGCGGACAGGTGCCAGGCAGGGGCTTCAGGAGAAGCCCCGAGCCGCGGCGGGCAGGGGGCGGGGAGGGGACTTCTCCGCGCTGAGGCAGGCTCTCCAAGGGATTGCCTGTTTGCCTGCAGGATGGAGATTGGTCAGGATCCGACGGCGGCGGCGGACAGGTGCCAGGCAGGGGCTTCAGGAGAAGCCCCGAGCCGCGGCGGGCAGGGGGCGGGGAGGGGACTTCTCCGCGCTGAGGCAGGCTCTCCAAGGGATTGCCTGTTTACCTGCAGGATGGAGATTGGTCAGGATCCGACGGCGGCGGCGGACAGGTGCCAGGCAGGGGCTTCAGGAGAAGCCCCGAGCCGCGGCGGGCAGGGGGCGGGGAGGGGACTTCTCCGCGCTGAGGCAGGCTCTCCAAGGGATTGCCTGTTTACCTGCAGGATGGAGATTGGTCAGGATCCGACGGCGGCGGCGGACAGGTGCCAGGCAGGGGCTTCAGGAGAAGCCCCGAGCCGCGGCGGGCAGGGGGCGGGGAGGGGACTTCTCCGCGCTGAGGCAGGCTCTCCAAGGGATTGCCTGTTTGCCTACAGGATGGAGATTGGTCAGGATCCGACGGCGGCGGCGGACAGGTGCCAGGCAGGGGCTTCAGGAGAAGCCCGAGCCGCGGCGGGCAGGGGGCGGGGAGGGGACTTCTAATTGGTACATTTTAAATTTTGTAGCATGTCAGTGCTAGAAACTGACTTGAAAGTTTATTTAGTTGTTTTTTTTAATTTTGTTTTTGTTTTTAATTTTATTGAATCACCGTGAGATAGTTACAAGCTTTCATGTTTGGGTTACAATCACACAATGATCAAACACCCATTCCTCCACTAGTGCACATTCCCCACCACCAATATTCCAGGTATATCCCCCCTTTTCCACCCCCCCTGCCTCCATGGCAGGCAATATTCCCCATATTCTCTCTCTACGTTTGGGCATTATGGCTTGCAACACAGACACTGGGAGGTCATCATGTTTGGTCCATTATCTACTTCAATGAATATAGTTATTTTCAATGTCCATAGTGTAACTATATACACAAGTCTTTGAGATAAAGTACAGATACTATGGATGGAATCCTGTCCCTCCTCCACCCAGATTGATATTTGGATATGGGTCTTCTGAGAGAAAATTTAAGTGAGATCATAATAGTGAATGCTTATAAGGGAATTAGTGCCTTTAAAGAAGAGATCAAACTGCTTGCTTTTACTCCCTCTCTTTACCATGTGAAGACACAGCAAAATGGTAATCAACTATAAGCCTAGAAGATTGTTCTGACCAAGAACTGAATTCCTTGGCACCTTGAACTTGGAGTTCCTCATTTCTAGAACTCTGAGAATAAAACATCTGTTATTTAACCCACCTGGTTTTCAGTATTTTGTTAAGAAAGGCTGAATTTACTAAGACAACAGGTTTCTCCAAGACCCTCTCTCTTGGCCAATTTCACATCATTATCCCTGCCCCCATAACTGTAGCACAACTGTCATGGTAGCTTCATTTGTTTCTCCGGTGAGATATAATTCATCTCTCATTACCTTAGTAAATGCTATTAATTCTAACTTGCAGTCTTCAGTAATAAAAATAAGAGACCCCAAACATGTCCAGTTTATAATCTCCCAACTCTCTGGATATGTTTCTTTACATAACAAAGGGATAAGAAGAGTTTCTTGGATCATCCATGTGACCTCAATTTGGCACAAGTTTCCTTACAAATCCATTTTAAACTTCACAACATCCCAACATAATAAAATTTGAATTTAGATCACTTCTAGTAAGATTGGTTTAGTTGTTCTAGACTTATTTTCTCACGAATCTGATATTTACATTATCTCTTTACAGCTTTATCCACAAAATTCTCAAAGAATTGCTTCTGTAACATTTTCATAAAATCTCATACTTATTCTTCAAAACACTTAACACTATTAAATTATTAAAATCTCTGTAATTCCACTTCCAATGAGAGTCTATATTGTTTTTTTAATCATCATTCTATTTGCAAAATCACACATTAGTTGTTGCAAGTATTCAGTAAGGTTATTTCATGAATAAATAAATGAACTCAAAATTAATGTGCTCTATAAAGTATTTGATATTTCTAAAAGATATAAATAAATTTTGGGGGAATTTAAATGGTTAGGCCTCCAAATTAAAATCAATGCTACTCAGAAAAGAAATATATATATACTAATAATCTATGAAGTATTAGTTCTATATTTAAGATGTACCAGGGACTGGAGCAACAGTTACAGCGGGTAGGGTGTTTGTATGTGACAGACCCAGCTTCGATCCCCAGCATCCCATATGGTCCCTCAAACTCAGCCAGGAGTAATTCCTGAGAGCAGAGCCAGGAGTAGCCCCTGAGCATCGCTGAGTGTGACCCGAAAAGCAATAAATAAATAAAATGTACCAGAAGCTTATATTCAGAAAGAATTGCGGAAATTAAAGGCTCTCTTCTAATTTTTCTTTTTCTCATCTTCATTTCTCTATTTCTTAGTCATGTTTTTTGGCTTTTATCATTCACATATATTAAAAAAGAACTTGTGACACCGTAGTTCTGAAATATTTTTTAATTCAGACAAGATGAATTCTGCTATGATCAGTAACATACCCACAAATACCAGTGGTATCAAACATTTTTCATTCTTGTCTTCCACCAATTTATTGAAGTATTAAGGCTCCCTTTATTTTTGCAATGTTATTATAGTTTTTAAAATACTTGTGTCAAAAATAAAACATGGATAACTCACTCATTAAAAAATCTTGGTCCACTGGGTTTCTAAAGGATTATGTTCATAGACACTGCCTCATTTTCCAGGTCAAAAGTACTACCTCTTATTGCTGATTCCTCACTCACCAAGTACCCTAGATTCCCCTACCTCTCCTAAGCAGCTGTTTTCTAAGTTTCTGAAGGATCATGTACACTGAATACTGGCTCCTGTTCCTAGGCTGAATCTTTTCTTGAGATTTCCAGATCTACTTGACCTCATTAGCTCCCTATCTCACACATCACAGAGAATAAACTTAGATTTCCTTCAGTAGACTCACAAACTCATGTGTAGCCAATCTGCTCCCATCACTTTGTGCTACGGTAACTCATCCTTAGCTCAATCCACCTACTCACCAGACAATCTTCACAAGGCTATGGGGATAGTAAGAAATCATAGAATCATAAATTTGTCAGAGGAGACAAAGCACCAATGACATTGAAAGATGCCTTATAATCCACACCCAAAACTCAAAACAATAGCCAGAAACAGAACAATTTCTCACACAAGCATGTACTACTCTTAGAGTTTAAAAGCACAATTTTAAAAAGTTGACTTAGTGATGGCCTACATGGCCAGTTATGAAACATCTTAAATTTCACACTTAAGTCATGAACTATTTCCAGGATTCATTCTGTTTAAAAAATGGAAATGAGTAATATAGGAATTGACTCAAAGTCATGCATTAATCAAAAGACAACAGATTTGGTTGACACGTGCACCAGTTGTCCTCCTTCACTAAGAATGAAGAAAGCAGGAATTTGTCATTATGATTTTCTAAAATATAAAGTGCTTTAAAAAGGACACATTAAATTTCATTCTCTTAATGGACTTGTAATTCTTTAGGTAAAAGGGTAAATTAGTTTAATAATCTGAATTAATACTTAAGAATTTGACACAGCAAATAATAAAACCTATACTAGAAGATATTATTTATAATTGTACAACTAGTTTTTAAAGATGTACATCAGCACAAAGGAATAAACTGAGAGTTACTGTCCAGAACCTTTGTGTCTTCCTCACCATAGATGATTTTTACAAAAGTGTCTGTTTTGATTGTATCAAACATGGTAGGAAGAGCTTCTTCCTTTAGTCGTTTCCTGTTTGTCAGTTTTCTATCTAGGTGTCAGGTTTAAATTTGGAACATGCAATATGCAGTGAATTTATCTCAAGCAAAGGAAGGGGGGAAAAAAGGAAAGAAACAAAACTTCAGACTACCCATATGAAAAAAATACTAGAGTTTAATATATAAGGTAATATTACTTTTTCTAGTTTTAAAAGTAATTGTGCCATACATGGAACTGACATGCATAATGTCAATAAAAGTCATAAATAAATGACCAATTGTTTATGAATTGTTATCTGTGTTTTGAAGCTTGATTTTGGTAAAGCTGAATATGGAAAGTTATAAAAATCTGATGTAACTGAGATTCCAAAATCTGGGTAAATCAAAGTGAAGTATCAAAAGTAAAAGTGTAAAGTTTGCTGAATAGGATGACATCAATTCTATCCTATTCTAACTATTTAATTCTATTCTATTCTAAGTATTCTAACAGAAAAATCAGAGAAACAATACAACTGATTAAAGCAATGGTCAATATAAGGACATATGATTAATATAAAGATCTAAATATGAAATAATTTTGTGATCCAATCAATGTAAAAAAGAAAGAGAGGGAATATTAGACCTTCTTATAACTGACCAGAAGCCAGTCTCTGGGTACATATATGTGTTTACCTAAACAGAAGGAAGAATAGCTATAGCCAAAAAGAATTTCTTACACACATCTACATTTTAATTTTTAATTGTGATATAATACAAAATTTTAAATACATAAAATGCTGAAAGTTAAGTGTACAAGATGACTAACATGTATATAATCATCCATGTAATTATCACCAGACAAAATATGACATTGCATCACCCTAGAAGATTTTCTTATGCTCTTTCAGCCAATTTCTTTCTTTCCTTGGTAGTGTCGTCATTTGTACAAACCCTATATATCATCACTGATTGATTTTTATATTCTTGAATTTAATGTAAATAAATTCATTATCTAGTCTCCCTGACTTCTTTAATAATTGAATTAAAGTTGCACAGTATGCATCTCAAGATCACAATTAATGAATAGTATCCTGGAGAAAGTTCCAAAAGAAGCAATGAAGAGTTTAATGTCATCCCTGGGGTCTTCGTTTGCTTAGACCTCTCCAAGTAAAGAAAATATTTTGCGTGATATTCCAGAGAATCATTCTGTTTAGAACCATTTGAGAATTTAACTTGTTATTAAAATTTTATCCAAAATTAAAGGATAAACAAACAATAAGACCAGCCAATATATGGTTCTGAGAAAACCATTACCAAAGCATGCTCTTGGGGACCCATGCTCCATTTTTTAAACTTTTTAAAATATTAATATTGAAGTTTCAAGAAACACTAATCTTAGTTTGCTGTACTCCAAATGTCCCTATCTTTCAATCTATTTGTGCTTGTTATCTTGGAATGAGCTCATTAAAACAGAACATATTGCTTCTTCAGGAAGAAGCATATAATGAAGACAGTGGTTACTTTTCTGAAATCTCTTAAAACAGGAAGTTTCTGGCCTTATTCATATTTCACTCTCATTCTCATCTTTTCAACCAATTTACTCCCGGTTGTTGCTGTTGTAAGGTAAACTCATTAGTAACAGTAGTACTAAGTTTTCACTAAGTTTTTCCAAGTTAACTTGGACCTTCTAGGAAGTATGAAATAAGCTTGAGAATAAGAATGTCCTGAGACTAATTGGAGACATAGTAATAAACGATAGAATCATTTGTATCATCTTCCAATGGACAGAGTACTAGCATGAAGTAAAAAAATTAGATTAAGAAAGAATTAATATAAAATGACTGGTGTGTTTACAAAGATGCAAAGAGTATACCAATAATATATTAGAAATATGAAGATTTCCTTTGTCCAACAAGTCATTGCTGCTTGTTTTATTTAAAAATTACTATGAAAGTAATATTTGTTTTAAAATTAAATTACATAATTTCTAGCTATATAGCATCATATAACATTGCAATCATACAAACTATCACTTTCTCTTCAATTTACCCAGCCGCCCTTCTTCATTACAAAAACTATTATTTTATTGTAGTCTAAGAATTTATTTTTGCTTGGTTTCATTTTTTTTATTATCATAGGGGTCAACATCCAGAGCTTCAGACACAGAGAGGTTGAGACATGTGGTATATTGGGGAATTGAACCCAGGGTTGTTGACACATTCAAGTGCTCTACTACTTAGCACAGTCTCCTCTAGTTTAATCTATATTGTCACATTTCATCTTTTCATGGTTGCTGAGAAGTATTTTATTATGTGTATATGTCACATACTTATTCATCTCTGATGGGCAGTTAAGTTGATTTTTATTTCTTAACTATTTAAAATAATGCTGTCACAAGCAGAATATTCATAGTTCTTAATGTTTTTGTTTTGTTTGGGAGTCATATCTGGTTTACTTCTGTCTCTGTGCTCAGGGATCAATCACTCTTGGCAATGTTCAGTGGATCATATGAAGTGTCAGGGATTAATAGGAGTCAGCTGCATGCAAGGCAAACATCTTAACACCTATGTCATCTCTCCAGCATTAGTGTATATTTTCACGCACCAGGAAAATACCCAGGTACTGAACAGAAGTAACTATAAAAGGAAAGTCTCTAAAACAAATGTTGCTGGAAAAACTGTATAGGTACATGAAAATAATGAAAGTAGACCCCTATCTTATGCCTTATGCCATACACAAAATTTAATTAAAAATAAATCACAGTTTTAAAAAAATATTTGAAAAAACACTTGATATAGGAAGTAAAATAATAAAATATACAGAAAAAATAAGATAATGACCTCACAGAGATACTTGAGATTTCCTTAGATATCTGGCTTATATTGCAAGGAAAACAAATGCAAAAATAAATAAAGTTTACCTAAAACCAAAAGGTCTCTGCACACAAAAGAAACCATCATCAAAATGAATAGACAACTAACATGAGGGAATAAAATATTACAACTCATCGAGCAACAAAGGGTTAATATTTCAACATGGAAGAACTTATACATCCCACCAATCAGATTGAAAAGCCAAACCACAAGGTTTTAAAATGTTAGACAGAAATAAGCAGAGGATCTGAGTCAGCAAAACTCTAAAGAAAATATACAAGCCTCTAAAAGCACATGAGATGCAAATCAATACCACAATGAGATATCATCTCACACATGTGCAAATGACATATAAAACAAGATGAGAAACAAATGTTGGTAAGGATGTGGAGAGAAGAAAAACCCTTGTACACTGTTGATGAGTATGTAAATTGTTGCAACCATAATAGAACATAATATGGGCGGTGACAAAATATTTTAAAGAGTAGAAATATCGTGTCATTTTGTTTCATCTCATTTTCCTATTATCAGATATCCTAATGACTTGACATTTGCTTGCCTAGTCATATCCAACCAAGAAAGAAGCAATGCAGGCCTCTGAATTTACAATGAGCCTTAGTTAAAAGGTTCAGAGGTCTGCAAGCTTGTCTGAATGCTTGTACAGAGCCGTCCCTGTGAGAATGCTGCCACCCAGGCCTGAAGAAAGCAGGAGACATATGAGATGGAAGAAGCAGTTTGTGAAATAGACAAGTACATTTTTGTTTATTTTCAGTACTTGGCTTGTATTACAAAGAATATAATATCACAAAGTATATTAATAATCAAATGCACCACATTTGCACGAAGCTGATACTAATTGCCTACTAAGGAATAAATGTTTAGTGATAAATTAAAACTTATATCTTCACTTCAGAAAAGATTGTAAAATCTATATTTTGTTCCTCCTCATTTGAGTCATCAGATTGTGCATCTCAAAGCTAACAACTCACTGAGATAGGCATATCAAATCAGCAAAGAGGTGGTGAGTCAGACTATAAATTGATAGATTTAGTAATTAGGGTCAGAAAGCATCTCCTAAGTCCAAAGCCAGCTGGGGAGTTTATTATTATTATTATTATTATTATTATGGTTATAATAATAGCTATAATTTCTATCTGTATGACTAGAGTGCTCAGAATTTAACTTTTCATAAGCAAGCCTGAAATTTCGGACTTTGTTCTACTAAAATTACAACTATTCTTATAATCTGATAAAGAGTTCTGTTCCCTTTTATAATTCCATGATACACTCATTCATTTGTAAAATGCCTCCATTCATTGACTCATTTTTAACTGAAAATACATATGCATCAATACACTCACTCAGGAAACAAATCTTTTCATACATGGGAAATCAATTGTTTTATGAAATAAAATTAAGGTGTAAATGTGGTAATGTTTAAAGATATGTCAATTGAAAGTTCTCCTTGAACTTATTTGAACAAGTGGGGTTGTTTTTCCATTTTTTGAAATCACACCTGTGTTAAGACATGCACTCTCTTCCTCTATCTGGTAAGCACAAGGTGTGGGAACTTGTGCAATAGATAATTAATCTCTATTGCTATCTATAGTTTCATAGTTAACACTGTCTTAGCAGAAGTGTGAAAACACATTCACACCTTTGAAAATGGATGATTAACTAATCAAATGACAATATGAATGTTAGACAGAATTACAGAAATGACTGCAAGGCAGAACGATTTATGATTATAACATTCTATTTAATTTTTAAGGATGGATTGTTCAATGTAATCTGTGCTTCTTAAATATCTAAGCAGATTTCCAACTTTTTAATTGCATGATTCCTCACAAATAAATGAAGAAAATTTCAGATTCTATGTTACTTTTGCTTCTTTGGGGGGGGCAGGGGGTTGGGGCCACACTTGGGAACAGGGGATCATATGTGGTATGGGAATCAAAACCTGGATCAGTTGCTTGCAAGGAAAGAGCTTTACTTGCTACTATCTCTCTGGCCAACTTCAGCATTTTTTAAATATAGAATGTTAAGAAGGAAAAAGAAAAGGAGTCAAGTAGTTATTCTTTTCCTCTGAACTTTTCTATTTCTATTTGAAAGGCACACTAACAGGTATAGGCAATCAAATAACTCCTATTTTTGCAAGTTCTCTTTCTGATGCATAAACTTCCAAGTTAATAAATAGGTACCATCTTCATTATTTTGTTAATTTTTTATTTTCCCATGTATTTTCTTAAGAAATGACCATTAGAAAATGGCAGTGACACTATGGAAAGAATACATTCCTAGTAGCTGAAACTTTCAAAACCATATTCTGTGTATTGTATTAACATTTTTCACATAAAATATTTATAAACACAAAGTATAAGTGTGTCAGATATTACCTTAAAAAACATGAGCTAAAACTAAAAGGTGAATGAATGGAAGAAAATATCTACACTTAACACATCGGGTAAAGGGTTGATATCAAGAATATATAAAGTACTCACAAAGATCAACAACAACAACAAAAATCCAAAACCCCACCACAAAATAGGGAAAGGAAATAAACTGGCACTACACTATGAAAGACAGATGGCCAATAGACACATTAAAAATGTTCATCATCACTTATTATCAGGGAAATTCAAATCGAGATATCATCTCACATCAGTGAGATTGGCACATAGCAAAATACTTGAAACAATCTGTTGGTGGGGATACAGTGAAAAAAGGAACTCTCATCCACTGCTGATGGAAATGTTGTCTGGTTTAATTCCTATGAGAAACAGTATGGAAATTTCTAATTAAATTAAGAATTGAGGGGCTGAAGCAAATAATACAGTGACTACGACATTTGTCTTGCATGTAGACAACCTGGGTTAAATCCCAAGCACCTCATATAGTCCCCTCAAGCCACACCAGGACTGATTTCTGAGTATAGGCCAGGAATAAGCACTGATCAACACTGGTTGTGGTTCTTCTGCCACCCCAGTGCACCATCCCCTGCCCCCCCCCCAAAAGAATTAAGCTGCCATACAACCCAGCAATTCCACTTCTGAATATCAGGATACACATACCAAAAAATTTTTCAAAAGGACCTATTTATTGCAGCATTTAGTACAATGACTAAGATCTAGAATCAATCTAGCTGTCCGATGACAGATGAGTTGTGTTTGATAAAAATAATGGAATATTATACAGCTGCAAGGAATGCTGAGACCATGCAATTCCCTGCATGAAGGAATAGAAGATTTCATGTTAAGTGAAGTAAGCCAGAAGGACAAATACAGACTAATCTCACTGATCTATGGTGTACAGAGCAACTAAAAATGGAATGCAATGGAGTCAAGGGGGAGATGTCTAGATCATATCTGACCCCAGAGTGTGGGGAGGAGAAAGACAGAGAAATAAAGAAATCTAGGGAAGAAGAGATAGGAACTAAAGACAGGAGGGCAGGATTTAAGGGCCTTGGAAACATCTGTAGTTTGGAGGAATGGTACAGCTATTTATCCAAATTGGAGGGTCAATAACAATGAAAGCAAAAGATTTAAACCACCACAACCAAAGTTAAATATCAGTTTGGGATGTGGGTGTGGGTGTGGGGAACTTGGGAACAATGGTGATGGGAAGATAACATTAGTGGTTGGGACTGTGCTGGAACATAGTATGCCTAAAGCTCAACTGTGAAAAACTGTAAATCATGGTGCCTTAATAAAGAAAGAGACAGACATAGAAAGATTGCACTCATATGTGGAATATAATGTAGCAGAGAGGTACGAGCTAGCAATGATGCAACTTCTGGCAGAAATTTCTCTGAACTTAGTTACTAAAATACTAAAATACAGAAATCCACACGACCTCATATCTCTTTATTTTCAGCAATGGAAAACAAATTATCAAATGCTTCCTTTCTAGCAGGTCTGACTTTGTGGGGGGAATCTCCAAACAATAATAGTGAGTTTTCTGTTGAAATATTGAATGTAATCAAAGCAAAGAGAAAGAAAAGTGAAATTTATCAGCTACACAGGCGGGGTGGGGGGCAAGGAGGGTGGGGGGAGGTTTACTGTGGTTTTTGGTGGTGGAATATGTGCAATGGTGAAGGGATGGGTGTTTGAGTATTGTGTAACTGAGACTTAAGCCTGAAAGCATTGTAACTTTCCACATGGTGATTCAATAAAAAATAAATAAATAAAAAATAAAGAAAATTAGAATTGATTACCTAGCAATAGACTATTGATGTAAGTCAATTTCTGAAAACTATTTAACCTCGTAGGTGCTTGTAGTACTACTGCCCTAGGGTCAGTGTGGATGTGGTTGTAGGTGTATACATATACCTAATCTCCTCCATGAAGCTGACTTCTGGTTTTGACTTTTGTTAGGGGATCAAACCTTAATGTGCCTAGGTCTTACTTTGATTCTACAGTCAGGGATCACTCCTCATAGTGTTCAGGGAATCACATGCTATGTTGGGGATCAAACCGGGAGTAGTCACATGCAAGGCAAATACCTTACAGTCTAATTCTCTAGCCCCTCCAAGCTGACTTTTGACACCATTTAATTCCTGAATACAGTCTTGTTACAGTCTTCCCTACTTTTTTTTTAACATCAATCTATCAATAATATCAATTTCCACTAACTATTCGTTTCTTTTTAAAACATAACTTATCTTGGTTTCCATTGCACTTCCTGCTCCTAATTTTCCTCTGATACCTCCTCTTGATAGATCTCATTTATTCCTGTGGATTTAATTACTATATCTATACTATACCTACATTGGAAAAAAAACACTTTTACCCCAAATCCTTATTCTCCTTCTCATTCTTGCTTATTTATCATACACAGTAGAGAGTTGAACACCACTCTGCTCCCGAGCCTGTTCTTTCACTGTTCTCTTCTCTCTGATGGAGGAACTATTCCATGAGTTGCCTAAGTATAAAACTGGCAACTCTTTCCCAATATTCTTACCCCACAGCTTTGCTTCTCAACATTTATTTATTTTCTCTCATTTTAAAAAATCTAACCTCTCAACATTGCTTACTAATTCTACCTCCAGAATATTCTTGGACTCACCTACTTCTATTTTTCCCACTGCTCTAGTTTGTCGGGGCCATTATTATCCTGTCATAGTATCTGCAGCCCCTATTATTAATCTTCTTCCCAGTAATGGTCCCTTCCATTTATTTTCATAACAAAGTCAGAGAATTAAACTTGTCCTTAGATATTTTTTGCTTGTAAATTTCTTTCGGATATTTTGTAAAGCATAGGTACTCATTCACACATCTTTTTTTTTGGCATAGAGTTATACTCATGTTCAAATACTACAAAGGAGTCAGTAATACTTAATCAAAAATAGCTTCGTCTATTTTTTGTCAAAAATATTTGAAAATTAATCTAAACTAGAGTTGATACCAGTCATTATCTTCTTAAAAATATATGAATAGAGCCAGAGAGATAGTCAGAAGATATGGTACTTGTCTTGCATACAGCTGACCTAGGTTGACTCCTGGGTACCCCATACGGACCCCTGAGCATTGCCAGAAGTAATTCCTGATCATTGCTAGGTGTGGCACCCATCAAAATTTTTTAAATTCACAAGCAGCTGGAAATTTTACCATTTCCCCCAATAAATTCCCTTTGCCCTACATATATTTTATAGGGACCAACCTAGGAGGTGCTGGTGGTGACAGGACCCTCAGGGTCTTTCTCAAAAATGCTCTACCCTGAGTGCTGTCATTCAGTTCTCAGAGTTCATCAGGGCAATGCCTGGTAGCACTGAGTGGGGAGAGACGGTTCCTGCAGAGCAAGAATATTTAACTCAGGACCACTTACATGCTTAACATATGCTCTTCCCACCTGAGCTATTCCCCAGCCCTTCATATAGGCTTTATCCTAAGAAAATAACTAGTGATTGTTTAATTATCCTATCATACAGAGAATTTTAATTTTTGTTACCATAAAACTCTAAATCTTAATAATTTTTTTTTGCTTTTTTTGGGTCACACCCGGCGATGCACAGGGGTTACTCCTAGCTCATGCACTCAGGAATTACACCTGGCGGTGTTCAGGGGACCATATGGGATGTTGGGAATAGAACCCGGGTCAGCTGAGAGGAAGGCAAACACCCTACACACAATGCTATCTCTCCAGCCCCAAAGTCTTAATAATTTATGACAGATTGAGGCACCATTAGACTTCTTACAATGGAATTGATAAAGTAACATAAATAGACGATATTTAGAAAACTGGTCATTAAACATAAAAAGGAAAATTATATTAAAATGTCACTTTTCAATGAGATAGTAAGCTTAAATGTTTTTTATTGAGGTTCTGTGATTTGAAGAACCGTTATTGGTAGTTTTCCATTCATATAATTTCAACACCTAACCCATCACCAATGTACCCACTTCCCTGTCCCAATGCCCCTACCTTTAAACCCCTCTTCCACAAGAATATTTTCTTTAACTCTTTAGTGTTGTGGTAAATAGTGCTTATTTCTAAAATATAACTGTTTCAAACTATATGTTATATCATATTTAGCCTTATCAGTATGATTTTTGAGAAATTATGATGAGATAAATTACTATGTGAACTAGGAAGAAATTTTATTATAATATGACAGTCATTTAAGCTACTTCTAAGCTTAACATGCTTCAAATCACATGATGCATTATTAAAAATTATTTACAATGATGTATCAGTTTTCAACTTGATTAGATGCTTCTTCGACTTTATGAAAAGCAGATAGTACATCTTACAACTTGTGAAAAAATTTTTACCAGTTATTAGAGTTATTTACTTGGTCAATAATGTCTGACAAGTATACAAAAAGAGCTTTAGAAAAAATTTATCAGATGATAATTAATTTCATTTTTTCACTTAGAATCAGTGTACCTTTGGATCTAAAATTAGTCAAAACTTAAGCCTTAAAATCACATATACATATATAAATTCCACATCTCCCTTTATTTTTTATAATCTATTCAAGCTCTTAGATTTGTGCCAAAGTTCAGTTTTCTAGGTTATTTCATCCAACTTTAATAATTATGACAAGGGCTGGGGAAATAATTCAGTGGTCAGAGGCAAAGGCTGTGCATTCACAGGGCCTAGAATCTATCTCAGCATTGTATGACACCCCGATCACCTCTTAGTGTGGCCCTGATGATCCACCAAGCCCCAATGGGCTGAACAATGTAGCATCACAAAGCCAAACACTATCCATCAGAGTAGTTTGCTAAAGTTTGTTGAGAGTGCTGCTGCCACCTGAGGACTATTTGTGAAAGTACCCATTATAAAAATGAGAGGTGGACATAAATGTGGGCTTTAGATAATCATTTTATCTATCTATCTATCTATCTATCTATCTATCTATCTATCTATCTATCTATCTATCTATCTTTTCATCCATCTATCTCTCTGAGTGTGTGTGTATATATATAGTAATATCATTTCAGGTGAAAATACAGAATGAAAACAACAAAATCCACCATTGAAGTAGGGGTCTTAATTTTCATTTATTTATTTACCTTTTGGGGAGGGAGAGGTTTTGGAAACACATCTGGCAGTACTCATGGACAATGCCTGGACTGGTTCTCAAGAGTCACTCCCAGTGGTGCTTGAGGTACTGTGAGGTAATAAGGCTCAAATCAGGGACTTCTGGACGCCCTGAGCTCTTTTTTTTTTCTTTTTGGGTCACACCCAGAAATGCACAGGGGTTACTCCTGGCTCACTCAGGAATTACTCCCTGGCAGTGCTCAGTGGACCATATGCGATGCTGGGAATCGAACCCGGGTCAGCCGTGTGCAAGGTAAACGCCCTATCCACTGTATTATCGCTCCAGCCCTGCACTGAGCTCTTTGAGCTAACTCCCTGAAATTAAAAAAAAAAAAAAAGAGGTCTTAAATGAAACTATCTGATACATGATTTTAAGGTCAGGTTTTAAAAAAATTAATCAGGAAAGAAGGTATTTCTATAAGCTAATGATTGCTGCATTTCTTTCTTTTGGGGGAATGAGAAGATTGGAACTACACCTGCCAGCACTCAGGGATCACTCCCAGTGGTGGCTGGGGCTTGCAGGGATTGAACTGCGGTCAGTCACATGAAAGAAAAGCACCTTAATCCATGTGCTACCTCTCTGCTACAACAAAGTATTTATTTTATGTATTCTTATTATAAAAAATACTTGGCAGGAATGAATAGATAATTGGAGATGTTAATTAGAAACACAGAAAATTTAGTCTAAGTAAAAACTACAAAAAGTATTACTGATGCACTTATAGATTCACTAACTTACTATAGAAAATATTAGAGCTATTTTCTTCCCCAAACATTATTGAATATGTACTATAATTAACAACTCCTTATAAAGATAATAGTTATTTTTAATTTATAAGCTGAAAAAATATTAACTTTGTTATATATTAATCTTATTGAAACTGTAAAACTACTGAAAATAAATTTTCATATTACTTTTCTTAAAATAAGACAAATTATGTGGCTAACACAGTTAAATGGAGTTCTCTTACTGAAATTAAAGAAGTTCTTTCTCTTTAATAAAGAAGATAAAAATGACTATAAGGAATGCTCTTCATACATACACTTACTTCCTAATACTTTTTACAACTTGGAATATTCTAGTTCTAAAATAAACATAGCAAGGAACTTTGCCTTGAATTTTTCTCTTTGGAAAACAATATGAAGATTTCTCAAAAAACTTATAATTGAGTTTTCAGACTACTCAGTGAATCCACTTCCTTGTGCCTACCCCAAGGGTCCTAAGATTCTATTTTTAAAAGAATCTGTGCTTCCCCAATATTCACAATAGTCAAGACATGGAACAACCCAAGTGTCCAAAATATATGATTGGATAATGAAATTGGTATATATACATAGTAGAGTACTACTCAACTATAAAGAAAGATGAAATTGTATAATGTGGCACTACATGGATGGAATAAGAGGGTATCTTTGCCGAGTGAAGCCAGTCAGAAAGAGAGGGACAGATATAGGATATTCTCTGTCATTTATAAAATATAAAGAAACAGTAATAAAATGACAGATGCACCAGAACTTGAGGGCTGGTCTACAGAACTAAGTTTACCTAGTGCAGGAGTGGGATGGGAGGAAGCGGTTCTTTGGATATTGGAGGTGGGAAGGAAGCATTATGGAGGTGGATGCTGGAACAATGCATGCATGGAATTGTATTGCATAGAACAGTATTGCAATTCACAGCACCTCAATTAAAATGGGGGGACATTGTACTAGTCCTGCCTTTTCATATATATTTCAAAAAATTCTTATAGTCTTATATATGATGCCACATTTTGTCCTTAACAGAAACGCTTTATAAATAAGAGGAAATCTCAAATTCAAAACTACAAAATTGTTCCTGGATAAAAGAAATCATCACCAATATCAGTGTTTTAAATTATCTATGTATTTGTGATCCCATAATAACTAGAGCAAGATTCGGACATGTGAGTGAGACTTTTGTCTCTTTTCAGTGAAGAGGGAAACTACCACTATGATAGTATGAGAAGAAAAGCCAAGCCATGTGAGTTCTTGGTCACGAGGGTGTTAAATTCTCAAATAAGCTTTCAGAGTACAAAAGGAATGAATGAACTTGAAACTGGTTAGCTAACTGTTCGTGTTTGTGACATTCTGAGCCCAAGTGAATGAGTTCTGGGGTTTAGAATATCTTGCTCTGATATATAAGATATAACCTCATATCATTTCACTGCTTGAATGACTTTGCTCTCAGGTTCAAAGCCAACTGTGTTCATGTTCTCTATGTTCACATAAAGGGTATGAGGGGCTGTGTTCACAGCCTCTAAGCACCAGCCAGATAATTTAGATTTTTTAAACCTACTAGGATTTTTTCTTTTTGCGCTTTCCTTAATCTGAAATACTTTCTTCTCTCTTGCTTTCTGAAGTGTGAATTGTCTGACTGATCTCACCTTTGAATGTCAGTTCTTTTTACTGCTCACCTTCATTCCCAGTCCAACCCAGCTTGTATTAGGTACTCCTAAACACATGTGGCATAATCCCACAACCCCCTACTGTGTCTCAAATTAGTTACAGTAATTATGAGTTAATTAGAATACATATGAATCTACAGGAATAGTAGTATTGGTTTATTCATCATCAATTTCTGTATCAATTTCTAGCCCATAGTTAAATGGAGAAAAAATTTTCAATACATGAACTTTACATATTCAAATAAATCCTAAAAGTGATTACATGCACTAACTTTTAGATTTTTCTATTGCTCAAAAAAAGGTTAGGAATTTCTGAACCCAAAGAATTACACAAACCAATTACAATGATCCCAGAGGTCTTATCAAGACGAATTTGGAAATAGACATGAACAAGGACTCATTTTTCAATGAGCAAAGTATTCTTCTTTCAAAACCTGTACTTCTGGCCCACTTTTACGCTATTATTTTAAAGTAATACCTTTTATTTTTTATTTAAAATTTTTTTTTATTAGAGTATCACTGTGATGTTCAGTTACAAACTTATGAACTTTTGTGTTTGCATTTCACTCATACAGTGATCATTTACCCATCCTTCCACCAGTGCCCATTCACCTCCACCAATTATCTCAGTATCCCTCTCACCACACCCACATCATCTCCTACCACCCCATCCTGCCTCTGTGGCAGGGCATTCCCTTTTGTTCTCTCTCCTTTGGGGTGTTGCAGTTTGCAATAGAGGTATTGAGTGGCCTTCGTGTTTGGTCTATAGTCTACTTTTAGTTTGCATCTTCCAACCCGAATGGGTCCTCCCAACATCCTCTACTTGGCGTTCCCTTCTCTATCTGAGAAGGGAACACTTTTAATCTAAAGAATACAGTCACCAAATCTCTCTGTGCACTATGAGATGATTCACCTATACAATATGATACCTTAGTGGGCACATAGTTCTTAATTTGTAAATTAATCATTGCCTTTTCTATTTTTTCACAATTTGAGTTTGAGCCATAGACTATATATTATCAAAATGACAACAAAAGTTGACAAATATTCATGCTCTTTGTTTATTTTCTAGTAGAACTGGTGACAAATTTGATGTTGGAAGATCAGGTAGACACAAAAATAAAACAGAAGCTTTCAAATTACTACAGATGTCTTAAAATTATAACTTATTATTCTACTAAACAGGTAGTTCTTATAATTATTCATGATTGCTATGAAGACTATATTTTGGAATTCTCTGGCTTTTATCACCCATGTATTAATGTATTCTGGAGTTTTTTGCTTTGTTTTGTTTTTTGGTAAGGGAGTTCTCCAAAGGTGCTGAGAGCATGGGGTTCTCCATATGTATTTCTTCTTTCTAACCTCTCCCCCATTCAATAAATGATTAAGATAATTTTAAAGTACATAAACAATACAATTAAAAATTAAAACTACAAAAGCCTATTAAAAAGAATAACAAGGGTCAGGAAAATATTCAAGGCATTTGCCTTATATGCAGCTGACCAGGTTCAGTTCCTGGCACCCAAGTCCACCAGGAGTGATCCTGAGAACAGAGCCAGGGATAAACCCTGAGCAATGCTGGGTGTGGCCGAAACTTCCTTCCATCATCCACAAAAAGGAGAATAACAGATGTATCAGGTACCATGGATAAATTAATTTTATTAATGGTGAATCTTAGCAATTTAAATGCTTCAGGTTTCTTGGCAACTAAGAATATATTGGGAAAATAATAGGGTAGCTCAGTTCTGAATCTAATAAACAAACTCGTACAGATTTATTCTTTGCTGTATAAAGTATTTTCCCATTACCATCTAGTCAGAGACAAAACTTAACACAGATTTTACAAAATATTTTCATGTTTTAATCTTCTGAGTCACTGACAAAATACTTAAATATAGAATATGAAGTGAACAGGAAGGTTGACTCATAGGTTTTGTTACCTTTTTGTTATTATTTATTTTGTCATTATACATTGATAAATTTATTACATATATATTATTGATATACACTGTCCCCATTTCTTGCAGAAATCTCCCAAGGTGATTTTATTACTCTTATGAAGAAAGACAATATCAATCTTTTCAAACTTAGCAAATGACCTACTTATTGAAGAGATCAAAGGATCAAAATAGAAATGCATTTTAGCACTAGAAAATAATGTTTGTTAGATTTTATATATATAATATATATACATTTGATCTATTAATTTGATTTGTTAACAGCACATTCTTTGAAGTGATCAAATATAGTGAATTTTATCTAATAGAGATAAAATCAAGTTCTTGTAAATGAGAACTATAGTTTCTGAAAGAAAGGAATGTCTCACTTGGGTTAATTTTTTTAAACAGTTAAAACTTTTAATTTTTAACAGGGCTGGAGCGATAGCACAGTGGGTAGGGCATTTGCCTTGCACGTGGCCAACCTGCGTTCAATTCCCAGCATCCCATATGGTCCCTGAGCACCGCCAGGAGTAATTCCTGAGTGTAGAGCCAGGAGTAACCCTGTGCATCACCAGGTGTGACCCAAAAAGAAAAAAAGAAAAAGAAAAAGGAAAAAATAGAATAAAAAAACTTTAAATTTATTTGAAACTTGACATAATGACTTAGCTATCATCATTTGCATCATCAGAAGTTGACAGTTTCTTCTTTTTTGCATTCAATCTAATGACATTATAGAGGAGATATATTATCACTTATTTATACTTAAACCAGCTCTACAAAGGAAAAATAAGCTATAAATTTGAGATGGTGTATTTCACCATGAAAGTAAAAGAGCATGCAGTTTTTCATGGCTAGTAATTTATATAATTGGAATATGATATTCATCTAATATAATTAATGAAGAGTCAAGTTATTTATATCTTCTGGAAATTGGGCTTATGTTGCCCTCTGTATGGTAAATGAGACTGTAAAAATATCTCATAGGTAGGTTACAATTATATTTCTCTATTTCTTTTCCAGACTAGAATTTTTTGCCCCCTTTTATAATTTAAAAGTGAAATAACAAATGACTTAAAACAGTAATTGATAATGCTACAATCTCATACCATTGTCTCAGGCAAGTTCGGAATCAAGGAATAAATACAAGAGAGAAATAAAGACTGGTGGTATAATTAATCAAGACCAGTAGAAAAATGTTGATGTGCAGGCAGTAAGGAAAATAGAGGGTAAGGAGGAAGATTTAATGTGAATCTTGTCTCTTAATAACAATAACTGCCATGAAATAGGACACTAGTCTTGTGACTATAACAAGTTTCAAAGTCCAGGAATCAGTGAACCAAATTAGATGAAGCAAAGTGTCAGAGCTATTTTAATAGGAAGCAGAGGTCTGGGAGGCAAGAGAGCAGAGAACTAAAGAAAATATTCTGATCCAAAGAGGCAAAGAACTAAATTCAGGCAAACTATGGAGTGTGCTACAGAAGAGTCTGCTTTAAAAACTATGGAATGAAGGTCAGCTACATAGACATGTTGAATGTGAACTCTCATGAACAAGGGAAGCAATGTACAAAAAATTTGAAATGCTCCTTTGGTAGACTTTCAGATTCTTATAGAGTGACTGAAATCTTTTAGAGCATCAGGATTAACACATATTCTATCAATGCCTTAAGCCTTTTACAATTAATTAAATAAACTGTAAACAGAAAACCAACATCTATAAAGCAGTGTTGCTTGTCAGACACTATGAGAATCATCAGAGCTATAAAACTGAGACATAGCCATAAAGGTTAAAACTTAAAGACTAGTTAAAAAGACATAAAACAATCAAAATGGAAAAATAACAGAAAACAAATATTTTTAAATACTCAAGAGAAAGAACAAGGATAGTAGTGGAGGAACACAGACTTACTTTCCATGTGTGAGGCTCTGAGACCTGAGCTGAAGCTGGTACCACATGGCTGTCCTTTGCAGCTGGATGTGGCTCTGGTAGTCTCTGAGCACTTGGGGCTTCCAGTTACATCATCAAACTATCAGGCCTGCACAACTCGGCTAACAACACTGGAAATGGTTCCCAGGTACCACCTCCTCTAGCACAGCAGGAGGCCCCTATTAAAAATAGAAACAAGCTTAGATATTAAGGGAAGTCTACATATTGAAACTGGTTAGGAAATAGACTTCATCAGGTACAAAGGCATGTTCCAGGCTACTGAGTACTTGATCCAGGCACGGTGAAAATATATGGGTAGAATTTAAAATAGTTGGGGGTTAAAAGGAGGGGTTAAAGCCAGGTAGAGTTAAGAGCTGTATTTAGCCTTATCTATAGGGCACTGCTTCTCAGTGTGTGGCTTAAGGATCAATTGCATTAAGCATCATTAGAAAGGGAAATTCCAAAGGCCTCACCTGAAGCCTAGGGGACAGACTTTTTTAAAAAAAAGCCCTGCTAGTGATTATAATGCAGGATAAAGTTTTAAAATCATGGTTGCAAAAGAAAATAAGACTTATAGGGGTTAGTTAAGTATGGTCCCAATTTCTTTTTAGGAGGAAAGCTTGCCCAAGTATGAACAATGGACTAGACTAATGACCGAAGACCAAGGTTATTGTAAAACAATAATCTGCATTGCATTTTGTATGATGACTTATTTTGTAAGAAGGTACTTCATAGTCTGTCACAAATTTGGGGTGGCTAACTAGGGGAGGACCAAATATCTCCAATGTTGAATTTTTCTAGGATGCATTTCTAAGAAGCAAGCACGAGAGAAACATGAAAGGAAGAAAAGAATGCATGGTTGTATTATAGTTGTTTCCCACTTTATATTTGACTAGCGCAGGATTCCAGGAAACCTTTGTCTTATAAAATATTCTTCAGAAATATCTTCCCAGGCTGGGGGCTGGGTGGAGAAGGAGAATGAGGAAAAATTTATCTGCTGCTGTATTCTATTCATTATTGATCAAGGCAGCCACATGGATATTAACGTCCCCTGCACATCTGGCTTCTATATGTGTGAAGACTGAGGGTCCCTAGAGATGTTCATGTGACAGAGTCAGGAAAGTAAGTAAGAGGTGTAAGGTATTCACAGGTTGTACCTACAAGATTATGATGATGTCCTCATGAAATTTGTGGTCATATATAAGGTTTGGAATAGAGATTTTAAGTGTAGACATCCTAAAGACATGTTTTTAGTTGGAAAAGAGTGAAAGACTGAAAAAGCAGCCATAGAGCTGAAATTCAGAGCAAGACTACCAGAAGCCAAAACTTCACCTGCACTGTCATGGTCTGAGATCTTGAATCTTTTTGTCAAACATCACTTTTTTGTATTTCGTAGAGATAGTTTTCTCTACATGTTGAAAAATTTACCTCCTAATGGGTTCTATAGCTTAAATGTTTAAATTTTAACCTCAGGAAAATAAAGACATACTTTAGTCGACATCAAAAATTTCCTAAGGGCAAAGCTCGACTGACTTATTCAAAGTTAGGCATCCATTCTTGGTTCATAGAGTATAGTTAAAGATGTCATGAAAGCACATGTGGACATAGAAAGCATATAACCAATTATATTATGAGATGATCAGGGTGTTAAGAGAAGAGCAGGGTATTAAGCATAAATATGTCTTTCATACTTAAAGTGAGAAGATGTCTAAAGTAGAAAACATTTCTCAAAGCATGTACAGCCAGAAGAACCTATAGCCAAATATGAGAAAGTACAAAACAGAGTCTGATTAAGGTAAGAGTTACTGATAGGGTGAAGAACAGAAGCAATGTAAAGGAGGAATAAATAATGGACCATATTACCCATATTAGCTTCCTATGCTGTCTCTAATATCAGGACTGAAGCAACAAAGTTTTCCTACTGTCACTTCCATCCTGTTGCTCATTGATTTGTTTGAGTGGGCACCAGTAATGTCTCCACTGTAAGACTTGTTATTACTGTTTTTGGCATATCGAATACACCACAGGTAGCTTGTCAAGCTCTGCCGTGCAGGCTAGATACTCTCCGTAGCTTGCCGAGCTCTCCCAGAGGGGCGGAGGAATCAAACATGGGTCGGCCGCATGAAGGCAAGCGTCCTACCCACTGTGTTATCGCTCCAGCCCTACAGTCTCCAATAAAAGGAACAACAAAGTGTTCCTATGATCTCCAATAATAGAAATGTAAGCAACAAGGATTTACTGTGTCAGATGCCAAGTCCTGTGAGAGGTGATCAGCTACAATGATGCATAAGTCACAGACCTTCCACCAAAAACAGCAGAGTCATATTACTCAGTCAAGCAATACCTCACCTTTACAAGAAGCCTTTCACCCATGCTTTAGGATTCCTAGTTCCATGACATAGAATTTAGCTAATGGGATGTTAATATAAGCATCCATTACAATAGGCAAAGGACTAAGCTTTTGGGAAGTCTTCATTTAAATTTACACAATGTAGACTGAGAAAGATACTAGAATCAGTAACATATGAGTGTTTTGTCTAAGGGTAGAACTAATGAGGAAACATTTAATTTTTGTAGCAAAAATTCTCAACATTTGACTTTCTCTTTAGGTTTTGTTTTTCTTTTGCCAAATAGCCCCAAATTATTTAAGATATGCTTTACATATATAAAAGCTTCTAGCAGTCAAAATAGTTTCTCCATCTCATAGACCTCACATTATATCTTTTATTGTCTTTTGACATATGGTTATTTGTTTTTGTTCATCTCTCTTCTTATAGAGTCTCCTTGATGGTAAGGATTTCATCTTATTTATCTCCCTGGGATACAACACAATGCATTACAGTTGAGTAGGTGCTCTCATTTGGATAGTAAACTCAGTAATTTTGTCCTCTGTCAAAATAACAGTGCAGAATCATTTGGTTTAAGTATTAAATTTTGTATTAGCTTTATTTTCTACAAATAAGCAAAAGATCCCTGAGATGCATCCAATACCATTGTCTCCTAACTAGAATGTAACTGATATTTCAGACTTATTGATAACAAAATGCACCACTGTTTTTTGTTTATCAAGTTTGTTGATTTCTGTGAGAAATTCCACAAAGGATCTCACCATGTGCTCAAGACAATAGTAAGAAAGCTCCACTATATCAGCTCATAGCATTATTATTTTCTTTAGTATTATTTTAATAATAATAAATCTTAAATCTTAATAATAAATCTCAAAAATCTTAATAAACCTTAATCTTAATTTTCTTAAGGTTAAGAGTCTCTGACACCAGAGAAAATTGTGGTCTGTCTAAATTAGGCCACCTGGAAAATAATAAAAAGTAAAAACAAAACATATAATACAGAAAGCCTTCCACAGAGGTGAGAGGTGATTCTTTTCACACCTTTTTTTCTCACCTGATAAGTGATAGGGTGCCCTGTTAAATCTCCTATGCTCATTTTATGAACTTTCACATAACACTGATTTAAATATATAGTTACCTAGATTTCAAGATTTCAGAATAGCTCTGAACTTAAAAACTATATTTAGTGTAGTACAATAATAGGCCAAAAGAACAGTTTTCTCTAAGATAATCATCCCAGAGCAAAAGCAAGAATTTGTGAGTCATCTAACAGGTATATTGGAAAATACTATCAGAGTCTATTGCAAGTGACCATTAATGTTCAAATTAATCCTGCAAAAATGGTGTTACTAAGTACACTGAGACTCACTGTCACTGTCATCCTATTGCTCATCGATTTGTTCGAGCGGGCACCAGTAACGTCTCTCATTTAGAGACTTATTGTAACTGTTTTTGGCATATCCAATACGCCACGGGTAGCTTGCCAGTCTTTGCCGTGCAGGCTCCATACTCTCGGTAGCTTGCCGGGTTTTCCGAGAGGGGCGGAGGAATGGAACACGGGTCGGCCTCATGAAAGGCGAATGCCCAACCGCTGTGCTATTGCTCCAGTCCACTGAGACTCAGGAAGAGAAATAATTTGCCAAGTGTAATATTAGAAGTAGGAGAGGGCTAGAGAAATAACTCAGTGGGGTAGAATATGTGCTTTATATGAAGAAAATAGTCAGTTTAAGTCCCAGCACTGATGAGATGGTTCCCAAGCACTGCTGGGAATGGAACTCTGAGCACAGAAGTATGAGTTTTACCTGAGCATTAATAGGTATGCCTCCCACCCCACCAAATGAAAAACAAAACCCCAAGAAATAAAAGAGCAGATATGCCCATGTATAGAATAATATGAATCTCACAGTTGAGCAAAAGAAGACAGGAACAAAACTGCACTCTATATGACTATGTTTATAGAAAGCTTTAAAAATGTGTGTGTGGGGGGATAACACAAAAGTCAAGAGAGCAGCTACTTTTGTGGTGGGAGGGCACTCTAATCAAATGAACATTCAGAATGTTTAGCAATGTCTACATCTTGAGATAATTTGTAGTTCAAAAATATATACAGAAGTAAAGACCACTAATGTGCTCAAAGATCTGTGTCCTCTAAGTTTTATCTTAAAAAAAAAAAAGTTGGGGAACATAGAGAGACAGAACAGCGGGCAAGGCAGATGCCTCTCACATGATTAACCCAGGTTCAATTCCCAGCACCTTAGATGGTCCCTTAAATCCTCCAGGAATGATCCCTGAGCATAGAGTCAAGAATAAGCCCTGAGCACTGTTGGGTGTGGTAAAAAAAAAAAAAAGCTAAAAAAGAAAACTGGAAAGAAGAAATTAGACTTGTTTAATTGTTTTATTAGAATATGTTCAGTTTCAAGGGTCTTATCAAGTACACGTTCTGAAATGTATTTCAAATTTTTATATTTAACATGGGTCTTACCCATTTATCTGGGTAATATACAGAAATACTGTCATGTATACTTTAATACATGATTACAAGTAAGTTAATATCATGAGAACCACAGAATACAAAAGCTTATGCATGAAAGGATGGTGTTCAGAGTAATTTGGAGCTTGTCAGAATCTTGTTAAAGAGAAAAGATTGGGTTTTCTTTTTTATATGGGGATTCACTGTAAGATTTTAGGGAAGAAATTTTTATGACTGTATTTGCTATTGTGGGTGAAATGGACAAGAGAATGAACAGGAAGAAATAAAAATCAGGACAGAGAACAATTAAAAGTTGCAATCAACTGTGAAAAAGTAAAATGATTTGGGCTAAGGATTATAATGTGTGGCTGGTAAATGAAATATAAAAAAATGTAATATAGGGGCTGGAGTGATAGCACAGCGGGTAGAGTGTTTGTCTTGAACGCAGCCGACCTGGATTTGATTCCCAGCATCCCATACGGTCCCCTGAGCACCAGCAAGAGTTATTCTTGAGTGCAGAGCCAGGAGTAACCCCTGTGCATCACTGGGTCTAACCCAAAAAGAAAAAAAAAGTCATATAAAGATAAATAAAAAAACTGATTAAGTACTGATTAAGTAAAGTGGATTGGGAAGTTAAGGATGGGCAAAGGTCACTAAAGTAACCTAGTAGGGTCTGGAGAGATAGTACAGTGGGTAGGGTGCTTGCTTTGTATGCAATTAACTTGGATTCGATCTCCAGCATTCCATACGATTCCTTAAGCACCAGTAGAAATAATTCCTGAGTGCAGAGCCAGGAATAACACCAGAGTATCACTGGGTGTGGCATACCCCCAAAAAGAACAAAAAAAAATGTGACTTGGAAAACTGACTCTGAATAAGCTTGCCCTATTCAGCCTTAGGAGAGCAGAGACTACGTATATGACTCTGTAGAGAGTCAGGTAGTTAGGCTGCAGGTCTCTATTCAAGTGACTTAGGTTTTAGAGAGGGGTTCTCATATTTCTAAAGCACGAGTGTTAATTATGGAATGAACTGTGTCCCCCACCCCAAATTTGTATGAAATTGTAGGATCCATTACCTTCAATGTGACTATATTTGAAGACAGAATTTTTCAACAGATACCTAAGTTAAAGTGAGGTCTTTGCAGGTAGACCAGAGATGAGTAGTTTCTTCACAAGAAAATAAAATTTGGAATTCCCATATACTGAGATATTATGGTGTGACTATACAGGAAAAAGAACGCTCTGTACAAATTAGGAAGAGAGATATCAGGTCAGACCTTGATCCTGATGTTGGAATTCTAGTTTCCAAGTGTGAGATGATTTCTATTGTTTAAACCAACCACGCTATGATGCTTTGTAGAGTGGCCCAAGAAAATGAATTCAAATGTCAACCTGGACCCAAGTTCATTTAAATCAGAGAGAATATAGACTCTGGGATGCTGAGGGTTAAGTTGGGCAGCTCAGAAAGCAGCCAGGATGGCTGGCAACTCTTAGAGTATGATGTTCCAGCCAAGAACTAGTTCTAAACTCCATCTACTGGTAGAGATAGGGCTTATCAGATTCTCCCAAACAGTTCTCACTGGCTTAAAGCATCTCAGAGCTATATGGGGAGAATCATTTATTCTGATTCTGAGGAGAGTGAGAAACACGCAGGGGCTAAATGACCATCTCAATTCTAAAAAGTATGATAGAAAAACAAAGCAAGATGGAATGCTCGATCAAGCCAGAACTGACTCAGTAAGCAAAGAAAATTGTATTTGAATATTCCTTTAGTCGTAAATATATGTACCTGTGATAGTATTGATGTCCAGTTTACATGCTAAATGCCTCAATTTTCTTTGCCTTCATGTAGTCTGCCATGGATCAAGCTTTGTCCTTGTCCTCCTGGGTTACTATAACTCTCTTCTAACTGGTTTCACTCGCAGGACGGTTTCCACAAAAGCAGACAGCTGAGCATGAATAGGAAGACTGCCTGTATGCCATTTGTATTTATACATTTACCAAGGAACAAGATCACCTAGAAAACCTTTATGATTCTTTGTTCTAATCTCCTAACTCCAATTATGAAGATTCTTAGCAATTACTCTCATGCCCATCCTTTCCTTTTATTTCTAGATATCTTGATACAGGCTATTTGTGATTTTGTGTCAACTACTGCAACAGACTCCTGCATTGTTTACCTCCCTACTTTCTCCTCACCACCTCAAACTATCTTGCACACAATCTTTAGGAAACATCACTTTAACCACAATGCTACTTTTCTACTTGTTAACCTTCAACAGTTTCTGACTGCCTATAGCATTCAAATATATTCAAATACCCTTAAGCCTCATGTGTAAGGTTTTGGGTAACTGATATTGCCTACTATTTTCAGTCTCATTTATTATTCTTTTCCAAATCTTCATATATACTGAGGTTCTTTCAGGCATTGCCCACACATACCTGCCATGTATCCCTGGGCTTTCTAACCCCATGCGTTCTTTCCCACACACCACATATTCTTTAAAAACAAATCTGAGCTACCTTTACTTTTTCTCCTTTCTTCCATGCCTATTCATTATCCCCATTTTTTAAAAGGAAACTATAATTTCTACCTCTGGCTTGAGGTCTTTCCAAACTACCTTCTCATCAAATCCTTTCTGCAAGGCTACTACAGAGCTGTTGGTTGCCTGATAGTTTCATATCTCTAGTTGGAAAATCTCAGTTCCCCGATTAATGTGGTTTCTTCCCTCATTAGGCTCCCGTTTTATCAACTGCCTAGAATTATCTATGAGTAACACATTGCCAAGAAATTTCTTCTCTCTTGAACTGATGATTAAATATTCTTGATTGAACTTAATCATAATGATTTCTGGTGGCCAGAGTAATAGTATAGTAGGCAGAATATACACCCTGCATGTGACTGACCTGAGTTCGATCTGCTGCATTCAATTTGACCCCCTGAGTCTGCCAGGAGTCATCCCTGGGTGCACAGCCAGGATAAGGCCTGAGCATCACTAAATGTGCCCCTCCCCACAGTCCAAAATAATGACGTCTCGGGGCTGAAGAGATTATACAGGAGGTAATGTCCTTGCCTTGCATGAGGCTAACCACAGTTTGAATTCCTCACCACCTAAACCTATATTGCACACAATCTTTAGAAAATATCACACAATCTTTAGAAACATCACTTTATAATTCCTGGCACAGCATATGCTCCCCAGCCCAGGAATAAGCCCTGAGCATCATCCCATGTTGCTCAATCCCTCATCCAATGCAATGACCTCTCTTCTAGTTAGATTATAAAGATGACTTTGCCCCCAAAGGATTCGGTTCATTATGAGAGAGAGAGCACTATACTCCTGGTATTATATAACTAGCATTGAAGGACTAAATTTTATAAAGGCCATACTTGGTGATGCTCTGGGGCTTAAAATCATACCCTGTTGGTGTTGGATTGGGGTCATGCCCAGGTTAGAATTTAAAGCTTCACACATGCTAGGCTGGTTTTACCAGTTGAGCCACATCTCTAGCTCTGAAAGTGCTATTTTTGCTGGTGCTTCTTAATGTGGTATGTGTAGTCATCTATTTTGCGAGATACACAAAATCCATGACTTTACAAAATTATTCTTAGGATAAAGTAAAGGTAGACTGTGTCCATTAAACTTTTATTTGTATGTGAAATGCTTAACTAAGAATATGAATGTGTTAAAAGATACTCAGCTATGGCTAAGATTATAGATGAGGGCTTTCAACAACCTACGTAGTTATTATATGCTGTAACACTTCTTACAATAACCTTTCATGTTTCAAACTCAACCCCGGTGAAATGCTGAAAATTATTCAAGTCTGGAAGCTACTAGGTCAGGATGCAAGTGTTCAGGTAGAGATACTCAGGTCTCTGATAAAGCTCTTCAGGTTTCTTGACCTTTACCATGATTCTCTTTTGCAGAGAGGAAGATTCAATGTAATTGCATAAATGTGAGTGGTTGGCTTGTGTTTATATATCCCCCTTTATTTCCTTAAAAAAAAAATTACTTTCTAAATGAAATCCCTTGACTCCAGAATAGTAACAGGGGTACATGAATGTGTTTGGTGTGTTTCTGGGCACATTTATAAAACATACAAGGAAAAGGGCCCGGTTTCCGTGCCGGCTAAGCGAACCATTAATTCTTCACCTTGGCACCTCAACCTACAGCTGTAACAAGGGCCGTTATGCCCAAATAGGCCCTTAAACGGAAGACCTGCTGAGCAGAGACCCACTTTCCCAGCCCTGCTCAACTGCCTTGGCTTTTCTGCCAACTGACCAGGCGGAAGCAGCAGCAGGGGAGGAGGGCCCGCAGGTAGGTGGGGAGGGGATCATTTTGAAAGCCTTAAATCCCTCGCAGGGAAGAAGCAGCTGCTCCTTGTTTTTCTAACATCTGTCCCATCTGTCCCCGGACGCACCTCACCCTTTGGCGTCTCCAGCTCAACTTGGACACGAAAGGAAGCATTTCCGAAGGCTGACTGGTGAGTGGAAACGAGAGTGGTTGGCACTCACCGAGTCTCCCCCACTCCAAGGGACGGTTGGGTTCTCCAGGAGGATAACTACCACCTTCGATATTGTTTTTTTCCCCCGTTTCCTCACCAAAAATGAATACAGCTTTAGGTCGACAGGATTTGAAACATCTCCCACGTCCGACTGGATGCCCTGAGAATATTATCCCACAAAACAGTGGTAGTTCAATCACCCAATTTTGGATTGTAACTTCGCGAGGAGGGTGTTCGTGTGTGTGTGTGTGTGTGTGTGTGTGTGTGTGTGTGTGTGTGTGTGTGTGGCGAGGGGGGTCAGGCTTGGGGGCAGGAATGATACTGCACGTACTCTAACCACTCACCTCTGTGCTAGAACGAACAGCGCATGTCGCGCGCGGGTGTGGCTTGTCACCCTGAGCAGCATGTGGCGTGAATGACAGACTTAACTCTAGGTGCCTTCCCCCTAGTATTTAGAACGGTGGCGGGAACCTAGCGGCCAGGAAGTCGACACTTAGGAGTGAACGTCGGTGACGGTCATTTGAAAGGGCAGGCTGCTCCCTCGGGTCCTCCGAAGGCACGCCAGGAGCGGGTCGCCCAGTGAGGCGCAGTCCCAGAGCCCTCGGCATCACAGCCGAAAGCCAGGCTGCAGTTCCCCAGAGCTCGCGCCGCGCGGAGAGCCAGGCTGCGCGCGCCCAAGCAGGCCCCGCCCCCACGGCGGGCGCAGCCACGCCCCCTCCCCAAATCTCGGCCCGTACTCGCGAATGGCAGAGCTCGGGGGCGGGGCCAGGGGAGGACTCGGAGGCGGGGCTAAGGGGAGAGTTCGGGGGCGGGGCTAGAGGTAGCGCAGGCGCCTTGCAGGGGCCGGAAGTATCGAGTAGGGGCAGGAAGCGGGTAGGGTCCGCCTCGCGGGGCGAAGGGCACCGCGCTCCTCCCTCGCCACCGCCTTCTCCTCCTGTCTTCCTCTTCCCGCGGGAAACTCCGGGCTCGTGCAGTTTAAACCAGGCTCCTCCTCTTCCCGCCCCCCCTGCTAGGGAGCGGCCCAGCGGGCCCATACCCCTGCGTTCGCGGTGATGGCCCTAGACCCCGCAGGTACGGGGCGGGGGGTGGGCTGGCGAGCGGGGGTTGCGGAGGAGGCTGGGCCGGGTCTCGTAACCGCGGGGCCTGCGAGCAGGGGGCCGGTGTGGGAGAGGAGCCGAGCTCTGAGGTCGCACCGCTTCCGCAGGCGCCCGCTCCCCCGCGGCCGGCGACCTTTCGGGTTTCTGGCCGACCCCAGCGCTTTGCTGTGGTCTTAAGTCATCTCGTGCCCCTCTGGGGTTAGAGCCTGGGGCCAGGGTGCGCGTTTCAGGTAAACTTACTTGGGCCCCTGCGTGGCTTACACACGTTCTCCTCCTTCCTGCACCCGATCCTCTCCGCATTGCCATTCCCTTGTCCCCACTGGAGCGCAGACTCTCTAGTTACCAACGTGCCCAGCTATTCCACAGGCCTCATGCCCGGAGGCAAAAGTCACGTTTCTATGGAAAGGACACCCAGAGGCTTGGTCAGTGTTATTTTAAACGTTGAAGCGTCCACCCTACTAACATCTGCGGTTTCAGCTGCCCATGAATTTCTCCCCTTTAGCTGCCACCTGTGGCGTGTTTTAAACTTTAGGCGATTTATATTAAAAGAAAAAAGAAGTCAGACACTGGTTTTGTGGAGCACCTATAATTGGTCTCGTCCCAGTCCTTCATTTTATGGATATGAAAGCTCAAGGAATTGGGAGGTGAAATGGCTTCAGACTTTGGGAGATTTAGAAACGAAAACATCTACCCTCCAGAATCACAGACTTTGTGTAGTGGACAGATAATGCATTTCGGGAACACTTTATAATTAAGCTGAATTCAGTTTACAGTCATCCAGACAACCCTTACGTGGCGTGTGGAATCTCTCTATTTTAGGGATTAGAACATCTAAACTGGGAAGATTAGGACACACTCCCAATATGAAGCATAGAGGGATTTCGGGAACACAAAAGTGATCACACGAGTTTGGGACCTGCTGATTGCATGAGGCTTTGAAGAGGTTCTTGGTTGATCTGGGCTTTGGAGAGTTGGGATTCCAGTGGTGGGATTTGGATAGGAGATGGCAGAATGAGCAGATGGGTAGGCACTATCTTGCATGGTGTGATGTTAGGTTCCGATTTGATTGAGAGGGTATGAGGAGAGTGAAAGTATAGATCAGGAAAGGTCAGGTTGGCAAGTAAATTGAGGCCCATATAACTCTAGTATTTCTGTCTGAGCTGGAAGACCTGTTCAGAGTAACCTCAGATTACAGATGAGCGGTGCAGGTGAATGGCTTTCATGTAGCTGTAGTTTTGAAATTTGACAACAATGAAATATAAGCAAAATATTTAATAGTTACCTTTACTTTTTTCTTTCCTGTTTTCTTACAGTCCTGTTAATCTTACAGCATGCACTAGCCCAATCTAGTTGCTTATAGAGTCAAGTGTTTGGAAACAGATCATTTCATTTCTGGCTGAATAGTGTAGGCCATACCATCTCTTGGTATAACTATCAAATGCTCATATTTTATTGAATATAGCATGTCTTATTCTAGTGCTTAAAAAAAAACATGCATATACTTAGACAAATTGTGATTATTATGGAAGAAAAGAAGGACCTGTCATGTGGTTGGTGATGAAGAGGAAACTACTTTGCTTCGGTAGTCCTATGAAGAATTCTCTGAGTAAGATCCTTTTGAGTTGGAATCTGAAGAGATAACAACAGGCAGCAGCAGTCCCCTGAAGAAATAGGCACTGAGTGTGCTAGACAATGGAAACGAAAAGGGAAATACTGGATGGGGCAAGATGTGGAGGAGTTAGGTGATGGAAAAGTACACAGGAGCAAGAAGCTGCAAGGCTTTGATGGCTGTCATAAATAAGAATTTGGACTTCCTTGATGTACGAGCGGCAAATTACTATCTTTGCTACCTTTGTACAAGGCGGCGAAGATGGGAATTATTAAATAGTACAAGCCCCTTTTAACAGCTTGTACTATTAAATAATTCCTATCTTTGCTACCTTGACTGCAGTGCTGATAGAGGAGAGCCAGGAAATTTTTATAATATGACTAATCAAAGAGGAAGTCATTGTAATTTGCTACTTGAATGGGTCTGGGGAGTATGGTGTTGGGCAAAGTTACTTAGAGGGAAAAGGAGAGACACTGAATGATCTTCTAGTGCAGGATATAAAGAAACATAGTTGGAGAATAACAAATGCCCAAAGGCAATAGAAATAAAGAGAATGAGAACTAATCTTAAGTTAGAGGCTTGCCACTGGGGCATTGGGAGGAGGCCAGAGAGAGGAAAAGCACAACAGTAGTCAAAGGGCATTGGTCACTTTGGAAAAAGACTTAGTGCTGAAAGGAGGTAAACGGATACGTATCTGCAAAAGTACTGTAAACCACAGTTCCTAGAGGAAAGAAAACAGTGTCTGCCATAGAGGCGGGCTATAGGGCAGGAGGGAAAAGGAACGTTGGCAAAGAGAAGTAGACACTGGTGAAGGGATTGGTATTTGAACATTTTACTCCTGAAACTCAACCCTGAACTATGAATAGCTTTATTACTTTGTAATTCACAAATTGGGGTTCTTGGGGGTGGGGAGGCAGTATAATTCAGGCAATTTTGTCAGTATCTTGGTCTTGGATGATATTAGGCCATGGAGTTGACTACTTGATAAGTTTTGTAGGGGAAATTGACAGGACCTGCAGTTGCACTGAATAAGTGCTATAAGTGGGAGTGAGGGAGGCATCATTTCTAGGCTTTTACATCAGGCATTGGGTTGGATAGTCTAATCTAACAGTATGATCTTTGGGCATTTTGACAGAAGGAGGAGGGAAGCAAGGATTGCAATGGAGTAAGAAAGTAGAGTTTACTCAATAGGACATTTTATATCCTAAATTTCCCCATGTGTCTAAGTTTTTTAATACTAATGGATTGAAGACATTTATGTATTTTGTTTCCAGTCTCTTTTTTTGTTGTGATTTGAAGCAGACTGCTTTTTCGAGGTAGATGTGACCTCACTGAGCAGAGGTGTTTCCAACTACCTGAGAGGAGTTATGCAAATGAGATTTTTACTGTGCCCTATCTTCAGTAAAAATTGGTTCATTATTGCATATATTGATATTATGCAAATTTAGACATTTGGCAGCTGAATTGAACTCACTGTGTTGGATCCATTTTATTTTTTCCCTCAAAAAGCTCTGACCCCAGGAGTTGAGACAATACAGGGCATAAGTTGCATTCCTTGCATGGTAACCTCAGCTCCTCATAGTACCCACAGAGTACTACCAGGGGTGATCCCTGCGAACAGAGCCAGGAGTAAACCCTGAGCACCGATGGGTGTCAGTCTCCCCCAACCCCCCAGTTTCTTCCATGAAACTCCAAACCCTATAACTATATTCAGGTTGCATACTTTATATACTTAAAAAAATTTTTTTTTCATACCAGGTCGGCCGCATGGTCAAAGTAAATGCTATACCCTCTGTCCTATTGCTCAAGGGGGACCCCATTCTGGTTCCCAGCACCACCAGGAGTGATCCCTGAGCAGAGAGTGCACATGCACAGTAAACCCAGCACCTCACCGGGTGTGGCCCAGACATAAAACTAAGCTATAGTAATTATAAACAGTTAAACCAAGTTGTGTGTTCCCCACCCATGGGAAACGAGAAATGACTTGATTTACTTTTTTAAACATAGTCTTAGGGTGTGTCTGCCAAGCTACTGAAAAATGGGGGTTCTGGGTGGATGAGGCCTAGTCCCGATCCGAGCAGGCTTGGAGATCTCAGCCCTGGGTTCTGTACACCTGGGTTCCTCTGCTGGTTCCTTCATGTGTGAGGCTCATCTGAACGTGTAGAGAGGGGCATTGAGCATGGCTGTGGCTGGGTTCAGGAGGTCTTCAGCTGCCGGGACTTCGGTTGGGGTGGGGAAGGAAACTCAACCTGCCCTGCTTCCAGGGGCCCCGGTGGAGACAGCCAGGCGTGGGGGCAAGAGACCGCCACAAACTGCCCCTGGCGCCGTGTAATCCCATCAACGACCAAGATCCAGAGACTATAAAACAACGCTTCATGAGTGGAGGGGTGAAGGCAGATGGAATAGAGAAGGGATCACTAAGAAAATGATGGTTGGAGGAATCAGTTAAGATAGGAGATGCTGCCGAAAGTAGATAATGGACCAAACATGATGACCTCTCAGTGTCTTTGTTGCAAGTCATAATGCCCAAAAGTAGAGAGAGAGTATGGGGAATATTGTCTGCCATGGAGGCAGGGAGAGGCTAAGAAAGGGGGAGGAGGAATGTATACCAGATATATTGGTGGTGGGGAATGTGCACTGGTGGAGGGTGGGTGTTTGATCATTGTGTGATTGTAACCCAAACATGAAAGCTTGTAACTATCTCACGGTGATTCAATAAAATTTAAAAACAACAAAACAAAAAAATGCTCCCGGAAGTGCGCGGCTGCATTCAGGGCCGCAAGGCCACTTATAGCATAGTCCCCCCTCTCAGAGAACCCGGCAAGGTACTGAGAACATCCTGCCTGCATGGCAGAGCCTGGCAAGCTCCCTGTGGCGTATTTGATATGCCAAATGCAATAACAGTGATGGGTCTCATTCCCCTTCCCTGAAAGAGCTTCTGTTTTTTTTTTTTTTTTGGTGGGGGGGTTTGGGTCACACCCGACGATGCTCAGGGCTGACTCCTGGCTCTACACTCAGGAATCACTGGTGGCAGTGCTCAGGGGACTATATGGGATGCTGGGAATTGAATCTCGGTTGGCCGCATGCAAGGCAAACGCCCTACCTGCTGTACTATTGCTCCAGCCTCCTGAAAGAGTTTCTAATGTAGCACCTTTGGGAAGAACGAGTAAAGAGAGGCTGTTAAAATCTCAGGGCTAGGATGAATGGAGACATTACTGGTGCCCACTCAAGAAAAATTGATTAGCGGCATGACAGTGATACAGTGATACCCAGCTGTACTCAGGGCTTACTCCTAGCTAGCTCTGCTCTCAAAGATCATTGATGAAAGTTCTCAGAGAACAGTATATGGTGCCTGGAATAGAACCAGGATCAGGCATGTGCAAGACAAGCACCTTACCCACTATACTAACTCTTCAACCCCTGTACTTAATATTATAGCACTGGAGCACTGTCAACTCGTTGTTCATCGATTTGCTTGAGCAGGCACAGTAACATCTCTACTGTGAGATATACACAGATTTATATTTCTTTTTGTTAACTGTAGAAGTAATGACAGCATTCTTCAACATTTCATTATTTTCTCTTTTTATTTGAATGCAAAGAGCAAGATCTAGAGTCTAAAAGACTCAGAAAAAGTAGCTGAGGAGAAATTTAAAAGATTCAATAAGTTAGTTTATCAGCATCAGACTAATGCATATTTCCTTGTTTTCTTAGTGACATGAGCCATGCTACAAGGCTAGGGCTCAAATCAGTAGGATAGAGGGCCACAAGAAGGAAACAAGGTTGGAAAAGGGCCATGATTTAAAAAAAAAAAAAAAAGTTAAAAAACACTGTTTTACAGGACAGAGATCTTAGTCCTATGATGAAAAAGACATTCTGGCCAGACCTTAGACCTTCTTACCAGGATGATAGAGTTAAAAGGAAAGGGACAAGGGAGTTAAGGTAGAGGTACAGGCTGGAAAAATTAAGATAGCATGGGAGTATCTTTAGGAGCAAATAACTATAAAACTTAAAAAAAAAAGAGAGAGAGGGGTTTCCATATAAGAACCAAATTAGTTCGAACATTCTCATTATTAGAAAGGTGTACCTTATTCTTTCACTTCTTTACATGGGAAGATTCTGTTAGATTCTGATTAGCTTTCTGTTCTTTTTGTGGATTCATAGGAAGTGCGGTTGTCAGTAGCCTTGTAATCTAGTGCTGCCCATATTGCAGGAACACGTGTGCCTCAAAGCAAAATCTGAGCTAACAAATTCAGCCGATGAAAAAGGTGAAAATTGACTTTCAGGTGATGATAGAATGTCGGGAAGTTAGAGCTTTGGAAATTTTCTTGGTGGTGTTATTCTGATTCTTTATTTCAGTATAAATTCATGCGCCTATATCACTGCAAACTCAAAATTTGATTTTTTTTTCTTGCAGGCTCTTGTGCAAATGTGTATAACATGTGCCCCACATGATATTGAGAGAATCACTTTAATTTCATGAAATTAGAAATGCTGTATTTATAATATTTGTACTGTTGAGGTGCTTAATAACAAATATGTATAAAATCATAGCTGTCTTAATAATTAATAGTGTATGGTGTGCTATCATAACAATAGGATAATACACAGCAATTTGTTTTTGTTTTGGTTTTTAGGCCATACCCAGTACTCGGGACTTACTCCTGGCTCTGCACTCAGGGATTACTATTGGCAGGGTTTCAGGGGCCATAATGGATGCCTGGTATCCAACCCAGTTTGGCCAAATGCAAGGCAAGCACTCTGCCCACTGTATTATTGCTCAAGCCTTCCAACAGAATTTTTGAGATTCATTCATGTTGAGTATATTAGTAGCTGTTTTCTTGTTATTTCTCAATTGGGCATTTAGGTTTTTTCAGTTTGTTACTATTCAAAATACTATTCAAAATATTTTGAATAATGCTTCCATAAATAAACTTGTACATGTTTTATAGGTATACATTTTCATTTACCTATCTTGGGTAGGTTAATTCCTCAGAGTGGAAAATAGGTTGGGGGTATATTTAGTTTTATAAATTAGCAAGCAGTTTCCTAGAGAAGTTTTTCATTTCACACTCCCACCAGTTGCTCCACATTCTCCGCAACATTTGATGTTGTCAGTGTTTTTAACTTTAGTCATTCTGGTGGTGTGAAATGATATCATGGGCTTAATTTGCATTTCTTAATGACTAATGAATTTTTAGTACGGCTTCATATATGTTTTTACAATTTGTATATATTTTTTGGTTAGTCTATTCAACCCCTCTACCCCATTTTGTTAGTTCGTATTTTTTGTTATTGACACATGGTTCTGTAAAAAATATGATTTTGAGTCCAACATATATGTAAAATATATGAACAGTTTGATACAGCTTTAAGTGAGTAGTTTCTCTTGGTCTGTGGCTTAATGAATAGTAAATTTTTTTTTTCTTTTTGGGTCACACCCAGCAATGCACAGGGGTCACTCCTGGCTCATGCATTCAGGAATCACCCCTGGCGGTGCTCAGGGGACCATATGGGATGCTGGGATTTGAACCCGGGTCGGCCGCGTGCAAGGCAAACGCCCTACCCACTGTGCTATCACTCCAGCCCCTGAATAGTAAATTTTATTCATGAGGATGTAAAATATATTACCTTTTTTCTTTGATGTCTTTGTCATCTCTGAGAAGTCTGCCTGTTTTAGTGATTGAAGATTTCTGTTTCAAAGTTTCCATTTTTTACACTGAGGTTTGTGGCAAGTTGACTTTGGGGATTTATTTTGTGATAGGGAGGAAAGATAGCACAGCAGGTAGGACATTTGCCTTGCACGTGGCGGACACGAGTTCAATTTCGTCCCTCTCAGAGAGCCCAACTAGCTACTGAGAGTAACCTGCCCTCACAGCAGAGCCTGGAAAGCTACCCATGGGGTATTCGATATGCCAAAAACAACGGCAAATGGATGAATAACAGGATGACAGTGCTACAGTTTATCCAGATACACCATGCTTGTATTTCTTCATTGACTAGCTTTAGTTAATTTGTCAAAATGGTAACACTGTATATACGTGGAAGTATTCTAATTATTGTATCAAACTAGTATGGCTGCTATTTTGTAGCTTTGTAATAGGACAATTACTAGTAAGTTCAATTACCTGTAATTGAAATCAGGTAATGTAAGGCAAATGTATTTGTTCTTCTCTTTATGATGTTTTGGCTAGGATCACTTCCTCTATCATACATAACTTAAAATTGTTTTCTTATAACCTTATTTTGAAATAGTTTAATAACTCAAACTACAAAACAGCAGTTTTCATACACCTTTTCTGCGGTCCCTAAGTATCATATCTTTGGCAACTTGTGCTCGTGTGACTATTGCTTCAACGAAGAAAAAATTGTTATGGGGAGAGGAAAATCACCCCATTAGATTATTCTTTTAATGTGTAAAACACTGTTCTATGTGTACTATATGATAGAAAACATATCTGTGACATTCACACTTCCCTGGGACCAGATAAAAAAGTATCTGAAAAGGGCGCTATGCAGAGAGACATGAAAAACTGGTTAGGACATTGCTATAATTCATTGTCACTAAGAAAACGAGATATGCATTAGTCTGATGCTGATAAACTTAGTAAATAACTTATTGAATCTTACCAGTATTTATATGCACTTTTTTACATGCACTTGTATCATGTGTATAGTGCTTATATAGTTGTATATTTTATTGTTACGTAGTATGGCTTGAATAACTCACCATGGTCAGCATAAATTATAGAATTGTTCTGTTGCCACAAAGAAAATCCCTCCTGTTACCCCCTAATAGTTACACCGTTTCTTCCCTTCTAACTACTGGTAACCAGTAATTTTTTTCACATTGTGCCATCTTAAGAATATCCTGTGAATGCCCTGTGCAAGTTCCTGCTTTTGTATGTTAGGAACCCATTCTATTGTTGACAAGTAAGTCATCATTTGAGCCATTGTTTAATCCACTCTCTTGTTGAAGGGTTTTATTTCCAGTTGTATGTTCCATTGTAATCCCCACGTGAGTCTCACTGAGTTCTCCAAGTCAGGTTTTTTGTGTATAGGCAAACCTATTGAAGCATAGACATTCTGTGGCTTGTTTCCTTGCAACAGTTAGTTACTTCTTGATTAATCACTATTTAATCTCACTGTGTAGCCCTTCAACAGATTTAGACAATTCTTTTGCTCATTCGTTGCTGATATTCTTTTTTTTCCCTTACCATGATTTTTTTTTTAAGATCCTTTCTGCAACTACTGTATCATTTCATTGTAGGATTACATAGCTTCAGGTGGTTTAGGTTTATTGGGTTACTCCCGTCACAGTGCTCCCATCCCTCTGTTTATTTGTAGCTTCTTAGTGTTCTGTTGACTTGTAAATAATGTCTTTCTCTTCTCCTTGAGTCCTTTGCATAGTTTATTCAGAGCAAGTCCTTTTTGTATGGACAAAGAAAGACATTTAATTGGCCTTGAATATTATTAATTCCTGGACATTTGCTTTTTTGACTGTAGCCTTGGTTGCCCTCAGTTCCTAGTCCTCTAAAAGACAGGGTCCCAACGGGGGACGAGACGGACCCAGGGCAAGCGGTAAGTTATGTGCTACCTGGCATCGAGATGGGCCTGGCCAAAGTGCCTCATTCTTAACTATAAGTTAAGAGTCTGATCATGGACAAGTGCTGTCATGCATCTTAAAGTAATGACGAGACTAGGACCCTGCTAGGGATAGGAAAGACTAATCTGGCCTGGGCACTGTAGTCTGAGATTGAGATGACCCCAGGAGAGCAATTCTAAAAGTTTAATGCGTCTCTTGCTATGCCCATACAAAACTCATATGTTTGTTGGACAAGGAGAGGAGAAACACAACCATGGGATTTCATCATTGATGGGTCCTGCTGAAAGAGAGAATAGGTGTTCTGCTATTGTTATTGAACCTTTTAAGCTTGAATTGTTACATTGTAGATTCCAGGCTTTGGCCCAGCCTAGTGTTTGGGATTTAGATTTCAGGTGCTGCCTAGTTTGTAATTGACAATGTAGATTTCATGTGGCAGCTCAGCCCAGTCTTTGGTATGTAAATCCGAGTGCTTTTCAGCCCAAGGAAGGCTTCGGTTTTGGTTTTATATCTTCTTTCCGGAGGCCTAGATTACTGGCCTGCAGATACAAGAGAATAATGTTGCCTCAATGTTCTTCCTGTAAGATCTTTTGGTGCCTTTGGTAACTGTCAATGTATTGCACCATGAGCTAAAAGGGGTTCCGAGAGAGACACATGGGGAAGGAGAGACTAGAGAAAGAGCACAGTAGATCCAGAGAGAGGCCGGAGCTGCTTGTGCGAGTGCGGGAGATGGAAGTTTAAAGATTGAATAAACAGTAACGATTCAGCAACCAGCTGGGTCCTCATCCTTCCTTCACCTTTCCTTGGGTCCTCATCCTTCCTTCACCTTTCCTTGACCACCAGCCGTCCTGTTGCAGTCCACGGCGAGCCTTTAGTTTTTTACAATTTCATAGCTGTCTATGGCCAGAGGTTATCAGGAACCATCTAATACTGGGAAAAGTTGATGAGTTTCTGGTCTTCCTAGATATGACTAGATACTGGGGAACTCCCTGACTTATGCACAATCTGAAGGCAGCAGAAGTGATAGCTTGCTTGGTTCCTACTGAGCCATTTCAACCATGAATGTTTTGGTTTCCTTCAGGAAAGTCTCTTGCTCTCCATTTTTGTTGCTGAGGGCTGAAGGAGGAACTGCCTGGCCAGTAAGGCTCTTTAAATTTTGAAAAGTCATGTGATCTAGCCCTGCTGCAAGATGAGACAGACACAAATGCTTCTCTTAGGCTCCCCATGGCCCATCTGCCTGCATAGTATGGCCCACAGATGATGTTTTAAATGCCCTTGGCAGAAAAAAAAGTCTCCTGCCCCTGCTTTAGAGCATGGAGCAGCCCCCCATTTTAGACATCGGTTTTCTTCTGGGGACAGTCTCTGAGGATATGCTTTCTTCCTTCTGTCTGTTACTACCAGCCATTGCGGCACTGTGGAAAAAAACCGAGTGCCCGAGAACAGATGACTGGTTAAAGAAACTTTGGTGCATCTATACAATGGAATACTATGCAGCTGTTAGAAAAAATGAAGTCATGAACTTTGCATATAAGTGGATCAACATGGAAAGTATCACGATAAGTGAAATGAGCCAGAAAGAAGAGGGACAGGCATAGAAAGATTGCACTCATCTGTGGAGTATAAAACAACAGGAGACTAATACCCAAGAATAGTAGTATATAATGCCAGGAGGTTGACTCCATAGCTGGCCTCACACGCTGGGGGAAAGTCGTCCCAGATAGAGAAGGGAACACCAAGTAAAATGTGATTGAGATCCTGCGCGGGGAGGGAGATGCGTGTTGAAAGTAGACTAGAGACTGAACACGATGGCCACTCAGTGCCCCTACTGCAAACCACAACACCCCAAAGGAGAGAGAGAGAACAAATTGGAATGCCCTGCCACAGAGGCGGGGTGGGGTGGGGGATGGGATGAGGGGGTGGGAGGGATACTGGGTTCATAAGTGGTGGAGAATGGGCACTGGTGGAGGGATGGGCTCTTGAACATTGCATGAGGGAAAAACAAGCATGAAAAGGTGTGAATCTGTAACTCTGCCCTCACTGTGACTCACTACAAAAAAATAAAAAAATTTAAAATTAAAAAAAAAGAGAGATTCCTGTTTTTTTTATTCCCTGGTAACACCCACCCCTTTGTTTTTCCTGGATTATCTAGGAATTAAAGGGAGGGGGTGATTCTCAGAAGGTAAATTCTAGTCTACCATAACTTAGAGTAGTTGTGACTGGTGTGTAAAATGTGCAGAAACCTCACATGCTCTGTTTCTGTAGAAGTTCTCCTTTTTCTATCACACAGTTCTTTTTTTCCCTTAGGTTCCTTTAATTGATCCACAGAGAAACTACTCATGTAACTCTTTCTTGGCTCTTTCTCTCTCCTTAGATCTTCATATTGATAAAAGTCGTTAGTATGAGTTATTTCGAAAAGGAAATAATGATGTTTTAGTCTACAGATATTATTTGGACTGGACTTCAGGACTGGACTCCATGGAATATGTGCTCAATAAAAATTTCTCATTATAGTTTGTATTTGTAGACATTTTAAGAGAGTTGTTGACTCTGCTGCCTGTTTTACTTCTGTATTGCATAAGACATTTAGAATCATTTTCAGTGAAAGTAGTAGAGTAATACTAATTTTATAGGTTATTAAAGAATCAAATTGTAATACAGTGGTGTAGGGTTTTGTTTTGAATCCTGGAATGCCTACTTCCCCCCTTAACAGCTAATTCATTTTGATTTCTACTATGTTAAAAACATTTAAAATTTTTTTCAGATCAGCATCTTAGACATGTTGAAAAAGATGTTTTGATTCCTAAAATAATGAGAGAAAAGGCCCGGGAGAGATGTTCTGAACAGGTTCAAGGTAAGATTCAAATATTCATATAAAGATCAATTTCATTTTTTTATAGTATGGTTGAATTTAATCCTTAGTCTCAGATTCAAGTAGTCAGTGAATTAATATGTATGAATTACTTCTCACCCCTTTCCTAAGCTACCAGTATGTCAGCTTTCAGAACTTCCAGGCAGTGTTCAATTCATTTACAATTTAACAATATTCTCCAAATTACTAGTAAAAATTTTTACCCAGAAGTGGTTTCATGTAAAGAAAAACTTAGTATGAGTATTTTGAAGAAACAAGTTATTCTGGTGATTTTAATGTGATTTTTTAATAGGGAATGAAGATATGTACATGCCAAATGTAATATGTACCTGTGTTTTGTCTATCAATATAATTCATATAGATATATGTTCTAATGTGATTTTCATTATTTTATGTGTGTCATAATAATGTGTCATTATTTTACTGAATTGTTAATGGAACCCTACTAGTACGTGTGGTCGTACTGATTTAGTGAAAAAAAAAATTGTGTAATACATTTCTAAGTGGAAGATACGTATTTAAATGCATACACAAACCATAGACATATGCATATTTTCTTTGTAAGATGATTTTTTTTATGAAGAGTTCTGAATGTTCCTTACCATGAATAGTTGTTTTATATGAATCTACAAATAGACCTTTGAATATACAAGATAGTGAATAATGTGAAAATAAAAGTGAAAGGTAAAAAGAGCCCTGAATGATGGATAACTAGAAAGGCAGATAGCAATATTATTGTAATTATGTTCTTTTTAAAAGAATTTACCTCTTGAAATGGCAATCTAAAAGATTAGTAGATAAACTCTTTTTTTTTTTTTTTTTTTTGGTAGATTCTTTTCTGGCTGTCCTGCACTTTACCCCTTCTTATCATCAGCACTAAGTGATTAGGGCAACTTAGAGCAGCACTACTAACCCCAGGGGACTGGAGTTCCACTTCAGGTTTTTCTATGGGGGAACCAGGCTGTGTCAGCTAGCTTGGTCTGTGTATTTGAACTCTGCTAGCATTTAAATGCATACTAATGGGGAAAGGGAAAGTAGGTTCTAAGTCTTGTCATTGTGTGATAGTCATTTCCATTTCTTAACTAAGTTACTATGCTCTATTCCAATTTTGTCATCTATAAATTAGTTTACTGTAAATCTATCCATAAATATTAAGAAATTGTCAGTACTTTAGTAATATTCTGCAATATTACTTTCACTTTTACTGTGAATCAATTGTTTAATCAGAGTGCCTTCCTTGTAGCTCCACCCCTAGGTGTCAGGGGAAATTAACCCAAAGGCAACTGCAGACAGGGTTGAAACACATCAGGCATGGGCAGGGGTCATGCTGCTAGTCTCAAGAGATAATTCTTCACCTACCTCCTAGAACTTAAAAAAATATATGTTGACTTAGGTTAAGGAGAACAAAATTTTAAAATGGGAAATAAAATCGTTGGGTTAACTTTATTACTAGGGAAATGTAATTATTACCAATATAGTCAAAAGTTGTACTTACTTTAAAGTGGCATTTATTTTGTTTTGTAACACATCTTGATATATAGGATGAGAGAAAAAAGTCAGATTCAATTGAGTTTTTACTCACATCATGTGGATGAGAATGCAGAATGATACTGCTTTCTGTTTCAGAACTGCCTTTTCTGACTCAGTAAAATATAATTTTTGGTTTTTAAAATGAAAGTATAAATTAAAAGAATTATGTGTGGTATTACTACTACTTTGTAAAAAGAAAATGTTTGAATTTACCTTTTAACCGTAGGTAAGTTATTTAGGATGAAAATATAGTTAAGCATTTTATAAATAAACTTAAAGTCTTAAGATTGAAAACATCTTAAAATTGAAATACATTTGAGTGAAATGCATTTGTCTTTATTAGTACATTCTTTAACAATTTTTGTAATATTTGGATTGTTATCGATAATAAATATTGATTTTTAGGCCTGGTTGGTTTAAAACTATTTTAGAAACAAAAATTGATTACTTTACATAAGACTATTCTCTGCTATTGTCCTGTTTAACCTTATGAATTATGAAAGAACATATCTTGGTAATCTTAGGCAGTAGCAGAACAACTACAGTTAAATTGAACAGTAAGATACAACTTAAAGTCAAGACAGTTCTACATTTTATTAAGTTTTTCTTTATTACATAATTATAGGTTTATACAAAAGAATTATGTGATAATTATATAGTTCTTTCTTAGATAAAGATATGAGGATTTTGATTAGTCATTTGACTTTCTGCTAAAGGCCTGAGACACGTAGGAAAGCTTTTCTGTTTGATTTTTATTCCATGTCATTTCAGCCTAGCTGATCATTAGAATTGGGTCATATTGCCAGCAACTTAGGTTTCTGAAGGGAGTGGAACAGGTTTTCCAGGGACAAAGAGAAATGAAATCACTTTCAATGAAAGAAAGATGCCTCATTATAGTCACCAACAGCAGTTATTGACAGCTACACTTCCTATTAACAAGGAGCATTTAACTAAGAGTTTGGCTGTTGGATCTTTGGACTTGATCTAATTTGCTAGCATTAATTAGTTTCTTTTGAGCACAGACACTTGGTGCTCACAGCTATAGATTTGGAGGGCTAATTAGGATAGAAAATTGAACAGAATGGGGTAAGGCATTAACCTTCAACCATTACCAGCTGGGACATTGATAAAGACCACAGAGTCCAAATGCTCCCTATTGATGTGAAGAGTACCCTAATGAATATCAATTTCAGCCAGGTTGCTATATTCTTACTAGTTTTCTCTTCATTATAAATTTTAACCAGCTTCCATTTAACACACACACACACACACACACACACACACACACACACTCATTTTTGCAATACACTGATTTAGTCAAAGTTGCATGTTTCACCTTATGTTTAAACAAAATTATTATTTTTTTTAAGTAGCTGGAAATATTTTAAGTGTTTCACCTCTAGTACTTTAAAATGTTACTTTCACTTATGAGTACTCTCTGTTTTAATTTTAATTGGATTCTGATTCCAAAGTGAATTTTTATGAATTCACATTAATTTCATATTTAAAAAATAAAAATTGTAGCCTGAATAGCCTTAAATTTGGTTATAATTAGTGTTTTATATTAAACTAGTGTCAACTTAAAAATATTTGCCTTTACAAAATAGATACATGTTGTTTCTCATTGGAAAGAAAAGTAGTGCTCATAACTATTTCTCAAATTTACTTGGATTTGATGAGTAACAGTGACTTGGCTTAGAGTTTATAAGCCTGATTTTATTATTATATAGATTTTTAAAAATTTATGAATTTTGTATTAATCAAAGAAAAGTGACTAAATAATTGAACAGAAAATACTGCTTTAGATTTTTCTTCTTTTGCCATTCATGTTATCAATGACATATATAGCCACCAAAATAAATTACCAAAGCATGTTGATAGACATTAAACGGTGTACCCTGAGTGCAATGAAAATAGACTTGAAGGGAAATTCTAGAATGTATAATCTCTTTGTTGCCTTGTTTCATTCTTCCAGCTTCCTTGTAACCAAAACAGCAATCCCTTTCCATCAGGTGTCATGATGGAATTATTGCATTTTTAAATATGGAAATTATTAAACTTGTGTTTCAGGAAAATGGTTTTCCATTTGGAAGTAGGTTTCTACTCTGTAGCTAGTTCCATGTGCTTAATTAACTCTGTGATTTAATGATTTAAATTTTTTATGTTAATAATTCCAAAAATTTTGTTTAACATTATTGTTAAAATATTACATGGAGAGATAGTATAAGTGTTAAGGCTCTTGCCTTGTATGCAATAGGCGCTGGTTCAGCTCCTCCCCTCAAGCACCACCAGAGTGATCCCTAAGCACAGAGCCAAGAGTCCAGATCTGATCATTGCCACTTGGTTTGTGACCCAAATACTACCCCCTGCCCCACCCCTCAAACTTCTCTTCCAACTGCCATAAGAGGACGAGGAACCAAAGTGCTTTGTTTTATAATAACTCCCAAATATTTTTTTGCTTTTCCAATTAATTGCATGAGTGACATTTAATAAGAAGGGTCACTTCCTAGTCTAGTGCCATGGCCCCTTTTCACACAGTTTTCACTTGTGCACAGTCCACTGCCTCTTCCTGCCCCCTCTGCCCCCTCCCCTTGCCCTCACCCCTGCCTCCCAGTATCCTGGGTGCCCAAAGTTAGATTTAGGGCCATTACAATCAGGTTTTTGAGAAATGCTGATTTATGTGACTAAAAGTGTAGTTTTTACAAAGAAAAAAAACATAACTTTCAGATTCCCTTAAGCATTCGAATGAAATTTTAGGGTGATATGAAGCATAGTACTTCAGAAATAATATTTCCTGGATACCAGTCTCCATTATATGATTTGTGACTAATATAGGTTAAAAAAAAAACTTTCTGCTTACAGTCTTTATATTCAATGAAGGAGAAAGATAAAAAGAAAAAGTTACTACAAGTGGAGATATACTCTGGAGAAAAATAAAGGTAGATAATAACAGTGGGGAGAATGGAAACTTAAAAAGTTTTTATAGAGCCCACACCTAAGTGGACCTTAACGGGGCTAGCACCAGCCCTGCTGATGCCCAGTCCTATGACTTGGGCTTGAGGATTCAAAGCTTGGCCTTATGATGTGCTGCTGCTCAGGCCTACCCAGCAGTGCCTGGAGGTCTCCAGGGTCACTCTGTCTGTGCTCAAGGGCCATGTAGTGCTTGGAGAGGGTTAGGGTCTCCACCTGCTGGTGTGTGTCTGCCATTTGAGCGATAATCTAGCTGAGGGCTGCAATTTTTAGTTGGTGGTTTGTTATAGGTATTGAAAAAGTGACATTTGGACAACATTCTAAAAGTTTGAGGTGAATGAGTAAGACACGTGACTATCTCAGAAAAATGATATGAAAAGAAGGAATAGGTGGTGCAGAGACTAAAGCAATAAGTGACATGTTCAAGTAATATCAAAAAGTAAGGGTGGAATGAATGAGGAGGTCTTGAAAGTGGAGTTCACAGAATGATTAGGGGCAGAATCATTGGAGAGAAATGGAAAGACGTCCGTGGCTTAGAGCAGTGGGGTGAGAGAGTCTGATTTACATTTTAATAGCATCACTCATTGCTGTATTAAGAATAGATGGAGAAGGGGCAAGGGCAGAATTAGGGATACCAGTTTAAGGATGTGATTTGTGTTAATTCAGTGACAGATGATGGTGGATTGGAAGGGTGGCGGCGCTAGAATTGATGAGAATGAACACAACCAAGATAATAAAGATACAGTGCGCAGAGAAAGGCATGACTGATGTTTGTTCTGAGTAAGGAAAAGCTGGAGTTATAGTTAGTGAACAGTAGTGAGAAAACCCTGTGAACAGAGTTCAGTATTTCAGTTTAATTTGGGGATTGAAGATCAGGGTTTAGATTTGGGCATGTTATCTTTGAGATATCTAATAAATATCTTAAGTTTCAAACCTCTTGTTGGATACTAATGAACACTTAAAGAATGCACTTAATATTTAAATATCAAAGGGATAGGATGTGTATCTAGTTGTCATGATTCCGGCATTTTTCTAATATTTTTCTGAAAATTGAACAGTTTTTTTTTTGGGGGGGTCTGTTTGGTATATACTTTTATCTTGGACAGAAATAGATTCAAAACAGGTGTTTATATTCCCTTTCCTTTTAATATCTTGCATGAACCCTTTAGTTCTAGAATAAATTGTTATTGTAGTGATTTGCGTATCCAATAGACTTTATTACTGCTAAGGGTAATTTATTATGAAGAATACATGAATATATTTCATATATTTTGACTTGTTAATGTACCAATTGATAGGAATCTTGATTTCCAGTTTAGTGCTGTTTCTGATATAACACACTATTCTACTACTATCAGAGCAAATAATGGTTCATCTGTGATGGCTAATCAGTGGAGAGTAGTTGCCTACCATGTTATAAATGGGACCAATCAGTAAGTGTCATTAGACAATTAAAACTGTCATGAGTGGTAAATTTGGTAGGTAATTACATGATTTTGATATTTGTTCTGACTAATTACTACTTTATTTCTAGTTACGATTTTATATCTTTTGTGTTGTGTACCATGTCATTTATCTGAGATTTCATCTGAATGCAAAAGTTAATTTCTATCTGTTGCATAAACATTTTTTATTTTTTAATTAATTTCTGGGGAACTAGCCCTGATAATATTTCCTGTACTGTTTGTTTTGGGGGCTATAATTTTAAAAACTACAAACCATTTATTCATTAAAGCTGTGATAACACAGGGATGTTGTTTAGTGGTAGACACTTGCCTTGCTTACATGTGAGGCCCTGACTTCAATCCCCAGCACAATAAATTAACTTTTAAAAACCCTGCTGTTCATTAAAGAAGCAATGATGTGTTAAATTTTTTATTACTTATAATTAGGAACATTCTTTTTTTTTTTTTCTTTTACTTTTTGGGTCACACTTGGCGATGCTCAGGGGTTACTCCTGGCTCTGCACTCAGGAATTACTCCTGGCAGTGCTTAGGGGACCATATGGGATGCTGGGAGTCGAACCTGGGTTAGCCTTGTGCAAGGCAGACACCCTACCTGCTGTGACATTGCTTCAGCCCCAGAACATTCCTTAATGATGCTTATTAGCTTTTACTAAAATTAGAACTTTTCTTGCTTTTTATAATGTTATATCTTGTTATAAAACTCACTAGTGATAAAAATTAATTTTATGAAGAATCTTTAACAAATAGGATTTGTTCATGTCAAGTGAAACAAATGTTATAAAATTATATACATTTTATGATTCTAACAAATATTTGAATTTTATAGAAAAAAGTATACCCAAAATGTAATCTGAAAGTGAGAAAAAGGAGGTGACTCACAGTTCATTATTTTACCCACATGTAGTGTTTACATATTCTCCAAAATGAAATAATACTTTTTAAAATAAATTTTAAAATTAAAATGTTTATGTTCATGCAGCTTTTTAAAAGTAAATAGCTTTATAAATGTTGACAGAATTAGCATATGTCTATAACCACTGTTTGGGTCAATAAATAGAAATTACCAGTAGCCAGTATCTTTGATAGCACTTTTTTTGCTCTCAAGAAGTGATCATTCATCATGTTGACTACAAATTGTATAGATTGCCTGCTTTTAAGCTTGAGTGGCATGGTACAGTATGTGTTTCTGTATTTCTGTCTGTCTTCTTTTATTCAACGTTATGTTTGTCATACTTACTCACTTTGGGGGGCCCACGCCTTACTGTTTTTGGAGACCTCCAGAGCCACATACCCTTGAAAGGGGCATGTAAGGCATATGCTGTAGCCACTGGACTAATCTCCCCTTGCTTATATTGTCTATCTAGTAGCCGTTCATTTTTCATTGACAGTAATAACGCTATAAAAAGTTGGAATCATTCATTCTATAGTAATACAATCTTTATTTACCTACTTTTAAACAGAAGTCTATATTGTATCCTTACTCATATCCTTTATTACTCAAGACATAATTTTATATCTTATTACAAAACCATTAAACTCATTTCTGTTGGTTATAATTTTGCCCTGCTCCATTTTATGTATGTAATTATAAATGTGATATTTAAAAAATTCCTAATAGGAAATGGCATTTTGGCATACTTACTAACTTTTTTTATATAGGCTGGGAGTGAGGGATGCATCTGGCAGTGCTCAGTGCTTATTCTGCATACTCTTGACTCTGCATTCATGGGTCCTCGTCCTGGACCAATTCAGGGGACCTTTTGGGGTGCCAGGGATCAAACCCGGGTCAGCTGCATGCATGACAAACACCATTGTACTATCTCTCTGACTTCCAGCCTGTTTACTTATACATGTCTGCCTGCAAAACACTATATAAAGTATGAACAAAATTTAAAAAAAGGTATTTAAAAACGTTAATTGAATAAACAAAAGCAAAAGGACTCCAAGCGGACTCAAACATTGAGGGAAAGACATCACACTGGGTGATCTTTTTTTGTAGGGTAACTGAGGCTTTCACCAATCAAAAGCTCATCAGAGTTGCTGGTTTGAAGAATCAAAGACAGGGTTTGCTCTTAACAGCGCTCGCCCTTTGGAAGTTTTTATTTTGTGTGGTGGGGTTAGGGGAAGGAAATAGCACAAATCACAACCTAGCCAGAGAAGAGGAACCTCAAATTCTGTGCTTATAAATAGCTCAGTCCTAAACTACAGGTGGAACATATTTTAAGCAGCTCAGGGTTTAAAAGAACCAAAACAAATTTTGACCTCTGCCATATATACATACAACATTGAGGTGATAAGGCTTGAATTCAGTGAAGAAAATGGTCTGCTTAAGTTGAAATAATTCAAAATTTTTACATAATACCATAATATTAATGAGATAATGCAAATTATTCAGTGTGCAGAGTAATGAAAAAACTTGTCAAGAGAAATCAACAAAGACTAGCTAAAAGAGAACCATGTTGCAGAAATTCAAATGCTTTTTTCTTTTTTGGCTTTTTGGGTCACACTGGGCGATACATAGGGGTTACTCCTGGCTCTGCACTCAGGAATTACTCCTGGTGGTGCTTGGGGACCAAATGGGATACTGGGGACCGAACCCAGGTCGGCCACATGCAAGGCAAATGCCCTACTTGCTGTATCACCGCTCCAGCACCAGAAATTCAAACTCTTAATAATGAACTAAAATTCTAGAACGTCAAATAAGCTATGTAATAGTAACTTCAGAATAGAAGTGACAGAAGTCATGAACAGGTATGTAAATCAGCAAAATTATTTAATCTAAAGATAAGGGGGGGGGAGATTTTAAAATAGGAACAGTTTTGTAGGTAGGGTTCAGTAGTAGAGCGCCTGCTTGCATATATGAGGCCCTGGGTTCAATTCCTGTTACTACTTAAAAAAAACAAAAATAGTGTTAAGATGAACAAAATCTTAGGAAAATGAAATTAATATAATTGAACTTTTAATGCCATTATGAAAACTTTGACAGTAGTCATGAAACACAGACCTTCCAAATGATCCTAAACTTCTACCTGAGAGAAGAGAAATGACATTTATTGAACAGATTTCTTTATTTTGGTGGAGGTCTGGGCCTTATGTCATACCTAGCAATGCTCAGCTAACTCCAGGCTGTAGGCTCAGAGATTAGTCTTGGAAGGGCTTGGAGGAACCTATGTGGAGCAGGGGATTGAACTCAGGTGAGCTGCATGCAAGACAAGCACCTTACCCACTGTATTATTTTTCTGGTCCTGTCAGCAGATTACTTTTGTACAGTAATACTAGTAGCAGTTTATTTAGAATAATCCCAAATTGAGAATATCCCCAAGGAAGGGATAAGCTGTTTTTGTGCTAATACATTATTTAGCAGTTTTAGAATGAAAACAGATATTTATTCAATGAGTATTTAAAGTGATATGCAAAGAAAACTATAAGGACATGTTGACAACTTATTTCTAAATGTTGGGGGCACTAGTCATTTTTAAAATTTATTTTTCTAAGATTTTATACGATTTTTTTTACCTTTATCAATTATTTTTTTATTGCATAAAAGTAAATAATAGGGCTAGAGTGATAGTACAAGTGGGTAGGGACTTACCCTGCATGCAGCAGGACCAGTTTCTATCCTGGGCAACCCATCTGGTTCCCCCAGCTCACCAGGAGTGATCCCTGAGCACTGCTAAATGTGACCCATCTTCCCTGCCCCAGCCCCCCGAAAAGAAGGGACAGAGAGATGGTTCAGCAAGTGAGGTGCTTGCCTTGCATATTTCCATTCCCTGTTTAATTCCCACCACCTTGAGCACTGCTAGGAATGATCCTTGAGCACAGAGCCAGGGATAATCCCTGAGCATTGCTGGATACAGACTAAATCCTCTGCTCTACTACAATGCCCTACCACCATCATGAGAATGTAACTGGTTATTTTCTTCAGAGAATCAAAAAAGATTAAATAATATTGATCTTACTTTACAATTTGCAGAGCTGATTTCATTATTAATGAATACTTATTGAGTGCCTCTCATTTAGCATTGAGAAGTGTGGTAGAGACAAAGTGGAATCATGAGACTGACTTTTAGGACTTCGGTTGTTGAATCGACAAGAGATAGCCCAGGGCATACATACAATGAAATCATGTCAAATACTTTATAAAAGATACTATATTTTAATATAGAACAAGGGTGGGGGATCTCTGACTCACCGGGAAATCATCAGTCTTGCCTTCTACTTGATGAATTCGATACAAATGCATCTCATCAACTGCTCATAGACCTGCTAGCCTGTATTATATGGCCTGTGAATGATATTCTCAGTATCCAACTGGCACTGAGCTTATTTGGGAAGTAAAAGTCACTGAATTTTCATTTCGTTAGGTGAGACTTAAATGGATGAAGAACTAGAGCTTGAAGTATGGCTACTGACTTGGGTACAGAGAGGAGCTGGTCAAGCATGTCAGATGTTAGACTCAGAACAGAAAACCTGGAAGTGGGAATGAACATGGCTTGTATACACAAGTAAGGATCGTAAATCTTAGGACTGGTATGTTTGAGACACCATAACAAAGAACGTGAGTCAAGCCTTATTTGGGTATGCCTTAATAATCTGACACAGATGTTCAGATTTGTTTTCTAGAAATAAATTGGAAGCATCTAAAAAAAAATAAATGGATCTGCTTTTCCTTGCCTCCCTTCCTTGCTCTCTCTCTGTTATCCTCTTCTTTTCTGGGAAAGGACTTCATAAAATAGAATTTAAAGAAGATTATATAGTGGCGTACAAGAGAAATAGACAACTTTTTCTTTCTAAATTTTGTTTTTTTGCATTCTTTAAGACCAGAGACAGTAGATCAGAACACCGACAGGCAGTGATGTGTGTTTGCTAATGAGACAACCTTATTTCTGGTCGCTGTAGTGTCAGGCGCTGCTATGTGAGGGTGAGTATCAGCTGCAACAGAGAATTTCTACAGAGTTCATTCTGATAGCCTTTTTTGTTGTTCTTACACGTGTCCTTAGGCATTTATTATTTCATCTATTGCAGAGAAATTGATTTCTCAGATTTTTAAATCTAATATTTTAAGGACCCCCCCTCCACACACACTGTCATTGTCACTCATCCTGTTTGATATGTTCAAGTGGGCGCCAGTAATGTCTCCATTCATCCCTGTCGCGTGCTAGTGTAGCCCGATGGCATATTGGGGGCTCTTTCAGGATCAGGGGAATGAGAACTGTCGTTGTTACTGTTTTTGGCATATCGAGTATGCCATGGGTGGCTTGCCAGCCTCTGCCGTGTGGGCGGGATATTCTCGGTAGCTTGCTGGGCTCTCCGAGAGGGACAGAGGCTTTTGGGGCGGCGTCTAATCACCTTTACAGGTGTTCCTAGTCTACTGAATATAAGCTTTTGGTCGACTGGCATGTTATAACGATCTGCACACTGACAAACACGCACCTGCCTGTGTCTCCTGGCAGCACCTGGGATATCTTCGGCCTCAGGTTGATCTCCTTGAGATTGATGGAGTGTGCCCAGAAGTTGTTGAGCAGCTGGCAGAGCAGGACCCTATTGAGAAGGGCCTGTGCCAGGTCGAACACCTGCGCTGAGTCCCAGGTCACCATTCCACAGTGGATAAGCCACTGCACGCACTGCTGCCACAGCTCTGTGTCCAATTGTGCAGCTAGCACCTCAGTTTCTCCATGCCCAGCCGACGCCATTCTGAATCACCCGAACTCCCCCTCCCCCCCCACACAACAAAAGAAAATCCTTTGGTCTAAGAATGGCTAAATAGTTAAATGACAGTTGACTTTTACATGCATAACCTGTAAATTCACATTATCAGGCTGCTTTTATCCACCCAACCAAAACCAGTAGTTTTTACTCTGCATTGTCATCTAATTCCCATTTCCTTATCTTTAAAAATAGCATAAGTAGGCCAAAAGGCACATGAAAAAATGTTCTTCATCACTAATCATCAGGGAGATGCAGATCAAAACAACAGTGAGATACCACCTCACACCACAGAGACTGGCACACATCCAAAAGAACAAAAGCAACCGCTGTTGGCGAGGGTGTGGGGAGAAAGGGATCCTCCTACACTGCTGGTGGGAATGCCGACTGGTTCAGCCCTTTTGGAAAACAATATGGACGCTTCTCAAAAAATTAGAAATTGAGCTCCCATTTGACTCAGCAATACCACTGCTGAGAATATATCCTGGAGAAGCAAAAAAGTATAGTAGAAATGACATCTGCACTTATATTTTCATCGCAGCACTGTTTACAGTAGCCAGAATCTGGAAAAAACCCCAGTGCCCGAGAACAGATGACTGGTTAACGAAACTTTGGTACATTTGTACAATGGAATACTATGCAGCTGTTAAAAGATGAAGTCATAAATTTTGCATATAAGTAGATCAACATGGAAAGTATCATGCTAAGTGAAATGAGTCATAAAGAGAGAGGCAGACATAGAAAGATTGTACTCATCTGTGGAATATAAAATAACAGAGTAGGAGACTAACACCCAAGAATAGTAGAAATTAGTATCAGGAGTTTGGCTCCATGGCTTGGAAGCCGGGCTCACATGCTGGGGGAAATGGCAGCTCAGATAGAGAAGGGAACACCAAGTAAAATGTGATAGGAGATCTCGAGTGGGAAGGGAGATACGTGCTGAAAGTAGACTAGAGACTAAACCCTTTTTCGAACCACAACACCCAAAAGGAGAGAGAGAACAAAAGGAAATACCCTGCCACAGGCAGGGTGGGGTGGTGGGGGGATGGGATTGGGGGGTGGGAGGGATACTGGGTTCATTGGTGGTGGAGGGATGGGTTCTCGATGGACACTGGTGGAGGGATGGGTTCTCGATGGACACTGGTGGAGGGATGGGTTCTCGAACATAGTATGAGGGAAACACAAGCACGAAAATGTGTAAATCTGTAACTGTACTCTCATGATGATTCACTAATTAAAAAATAAGTAAATAAATAAATAAATAAATAAATAAAAATAACATGAATAGGTCTGGAGAGATAATACAATGGGGTAGGGCGCTTGCATTTATGAATCCAAGTTGAATTCAGTCCTCAGTACCCCATCTGGCCATTCCTGCCCGGAGTGATCCCTGTGCAGAGCCAGAGTAAGCCCTGAGCACAGCCTGGTGTGGCCCCAAACCAAAAGAAATAAAGAAATAAAAATAAAATACATGTGTAAAAAAGTCTGCTTCCTTGAGGTTTTAAAGAATCATTTGACATTGTTCCTAACCTGGTTTTAACCAGCTTTAACGATGACCGAATTGAAAATATAGCTCTGAATTCTTATCACTTGAAATCTTACTTTATTTCTACTATCCAGTATCAGAAATGTCATATTGTGTTAGCCTTATAAGGACTTATTTTTCTTTGAGATTTCCCTGGTATTGTTCAGCTTCCATCTACTTCACTTTGTAAATTTGACTGTGTGCTTATTAAAAAATTATTTCCATACTTCAGCTGTACACTTACATTCCTTAGTCTGTGATTTTGATTAAAAAAATCAAGTCTTGAATAAAATTTAAGAAATGAGCAATCTTTTACTTTTCCAGTGTCTTTAAAAGATTAGGTCTTAATTTTAAAAAAAAAATGGTAAAAGATTAGGTAAAGGACTAGCATTATAATCTAAAGCAGGTACTGATTCCAGACCCCTGAGTAGAATTACCATCTTTCCAAAAACATGGTGTCACTCTTAGTTTTTGAACTGAACCTAGTGGTTTCTTGAACGTAGGTGATTTCCTTTTTCATTATGAATGACTTCCAGATAGACGATCATAGAAGAGTAAAGATAATTTATTCACTTTGAAGGGAATTTACATTTACTGAATTTTAGATTATATCAGCATAAATTACAAATGAATTTTTGTGTCATTCTCTTCTTTGCCTGGTATTTCTTCCATAGATTAACATAATGCTAAGCTCATAAAATTTAAGCCTTAACAAATGAACTTTTTATCCCACTGGAGACTGTAAACATACTTTTTGATGCCTGAGGGTGAAGAGTCTCAACTGCTTTTATTATTTTGATATCAGTAGATCGTATGGTCAATTTTTATGATTGGAATTATTAAGGAACTTCACAAATTTATTAATCTTCATGATTTTCAGAATACATGTATTTACTCAGTGGCTCAGTGACTAAGACACTGAATAAATACATCCACTTGTGACTTTCCCTGTATTTTTATCTTTTCCTTCAATATCATCCCTGACCAAATAATTTTAGATGATAAAATCAAAATTGTCATATTGTGTTAGAAGTACTACTCTAACCTTATGATTAAGGCACAGTTTTGATAGGGTTGCAGGGCCACCAATAAAATATGTATTCCATAATGAGGTAGTTGATGTTTTATCTCTTTTCACTTCCCTTGCATCTAGAAGAAAAATTAATATAAGGTGATGGTGCCTAAAACCTGGAGTATAGTTTTTGAAATAAAATAAAAATTGAGGCTCAGTTGCCCTCTAGGGGTTTAGTTTTAACATAACACATGTAGAAATGATGCAGTGATGTCTTTTGGGGGAAGGGCAGATCTGTTTAGTAAACGAGTGCTGTGCTCTTTCTTCCTTCTCAGTTAGTGTGACTAGTCAGAGTTAGGCTCAGGAAGTGAGAATATATCTCAGTTTTGTAACCTACAGTTTAAATATCCTTTTTGGTTTTTTTTGTTTGTTTGTTTGTTTTGTTTTTGGGGCTGGAGGTTCTTTTAAACTCAAAGCAACTGTACCAGGAGAATTGAACACATTTTCAAGGGGCTGTAGACATCGCACAGTGGGTAGGTTGTTTGCCTTGCACATGGCTGACCTGGATTTGATCTCTTGACACCCCATATGGTCTTTCAAACACTTACAGGAGTGATCCTTGAGCTAGGAATAAACACTGAACACTCTTGACTGTGAATCCAAAACCAGGGGAAAAAATCATTTGGTGACCAATCCATGGGTTCTTTTTTCTCATTAGTGTTACTTCTGGAGCACGTCTAGAGCACTTTACAAGTGGTCAACTCTCCCTTGTGCTTAAACCCCCAAACAGTGCCATGGACAAATTGGGAATCTCTGGATATGATGAGCGTGGGTTTTTTTTGTTTGTTTGTTTATTTGTTTTTTAGCACCTTTGATTGGTATCTTTGGATTGGTAGGAATACCTTTTCTCTAGAAACACACTGGCTGTTAGTTGTCTGGTCTAAATAGACCCAACTTTGCATTGCTCCATGCCTACTTGAGTCTAGTTGAAATTTATCATTGTGCAAAATACTTATTATGTAGAATGTAACATCTCTCTGGCCCCTTGGATCATTTTATTTTATTTTCATAGTGATTCACTTGTTGCGATATAGTATTAGCTCTTACAGTTTTTTAATTTTTATTTATTTTATTCATTTTATTTTTTTATTGAATCACAGTAACATACTGTTACAAAGTTGTTCATGATTGGGTTTCAGTCACATTATGTTCATAATCCCTTTATCAGTGTACATTTGTACATTTCCCATCACCAATGTCCCCAGTTCCCTCCTACTCCACCCTCATGCCTTTCTCTATAGCAGGCACTCTTCCTCCTCTTCCTCTTCCTCCTCCTCTTCTTTCATCTTTTTTCTTCTTTCTTTTTCTTCCTCCTCCTCCTCCCACCCCGTCTCTTCCTCTTTCCTTCTCTCCCTCTCTCCCACTCTCCCACATGCTCATTCTTTTGATTTTAATGTACATAATTACATCATCTATATAACACTCAAGTGTCTGAGGCCCCTTACCAGTGCCCTTATGTTACCCCAAATTCTCCTCTTTTTTCCTCTATGCCCTATTAGAATCTGTAAAATACATTGAGAAAAATGTAAGCAAAGTGCTCCAGGATCTGGACCTCAAAGATACTGTCACTGATTTGATTTCATTAGCAAAGATAACAAAAGTAAGTAAATGACAGTTCATCAAATTAAAAAGTTTTGCATGTTCACCATGAAGCAACTTGAACTAAGTGAAATACACTAAGCCAAGTGGGAGAAGATATTTGCACACAATACATCAAATGCAGAACTAGTATCTAAAATATATTAAGCTCTCACAAAGCTCAGCAACAAACCAGTAACCCCATCAAAATATATGAATAAGATCAAAAAAATAGTACAGCATATAATGCATTTGCCTTGTTCACAGCTAACCTGGGCTCCCTCCCTGACACCACCAAGTCTTGCCAGGAGTGATCCCTGACTACAGAACCAGAGTAAGCCCTGAGCACTGCTTGAGTGTGTTCCCGCCCCTAAAATGGTGTGAAGACGAAATGAGTACTTACTTGAGAGAACACATGTATGGGGTCACTTTTCAGTATCACTTATCAAGGAAATCCAAGTGACAGTGATATGCCACTCTCATACCAGTGAGGGTGGCATTTATAAAAAAAAAAAAAAAAGAAATACAGTAGGCAGGGAATTGGTGAAGAAGGAACTTGGGTTTATTGCTAGTGGGAATGTTGTCTGATTCAGTCTCTAGAGTTCTTGTAATATTAGAAATAGGGCTCCTCTTTTACCCAGTGATTCCCCTACTTGGCAGCGTCCCACCAAACACAAAATCACTTATTCAAAATGTTAAACTCTTTTGTAACCTACTCATAGCTGTGACATCTCTTCCATATGACTTTATTTTTGATTAGAAGTGAGTCTCCTCTCACTTCTAGTCAAAAATATTCCTCTCTGGTTTAATCTATCCGGAGAGGAATTTGCACAAGAGTATGGATACCTGGAGCTTGCAGACTCCTCTCCGCAGCTGCTGGCCACCAGATTGCCTCTAACACCTTGGGTTTTAGTTCTGTTTACACTAACCTTTTAAAAAAATTCCTCTCATGTTTACAGTGATTATCTTAACATCAGTCTCAGAAATCTCTCACTTGAATTTTAACTGGTGTGTTCTTTTTTTTTTAATTTCTAGTTTATGTATTAGCAGTGTTACTTTCATTGTTTATTTCTATTTTATTAATGTTTTATTTCTATTTTACTTCTTCACTCTATCTTGTCAACAGTTCCCTGAAGTCCAGTTTTCTTGAATTTATGTTTTTATTAAGTTCTTACGTAGTGTGACATTTAAGATTTTTTTCCTCTCCCTTAGGGTCTGTTTGCAGTGTTACCCTGCTCTTTGAAAAATTGTTGGTGAATTCTCTTTAACACTTCTGGCACCTTTCTCTGATATGTTTGTCTTCCCTTGTGGGCTACAAGGTGAGGACGGAGGTGTTCTGTGTACTTCCCTGAAGCCAGGAGGGAGGGGAGAAAGAAGCATACTGGTCAGTGCAGTTGTTTTTTTTAAATACCCTTCAGGAATTTCTCCTCTTCTGTGTTGGGGGCTACCTTTCACTTATCCTCTCTCTTAAGTGGGAAGCACTGAAAAAAAAAAAAATCCAGGACGCTTTGCTAATCCTTCCTGAGATCCTTTAAGGTGGGTAGAGGCTTTATTCTTTCGGGGTTACTTTTTATTTTTCTTTTGATTTTCTATTTATTCCCCCAATTTTCTTCCCTCAAGAATGAGGAGGGCGAACAGTGGGAATCCTCAGGATTTTTAAACTCTTTTTTTCTTTCTCCATAGTGTTCTAGGGGCTGGAATTGGGATTTACGAATCAATGCCATGCTGAGTCTTGCCACAATCTCTCCACCTCCCCTTCCCCCAAATGCAGGCTACTAGTGCAGTTTGCAGTTTCTGGTGACTGTCTCTTACGCTGTTTTGTGTCAACTGACCATTCAAAAACTTCCTTTTATAATAGAGAACAGATCAATTATTACTAATTTCAGATATCAGATCAACTTGGGGTAATTTTATATATATGTTGGCAGTGCAGTGCTAAGTATTAAAGCAAGGCAAGTGCTCAGCCACTGAGCCATTTCCTGGTCTCTGGGAAAAAATTTTTATAGAACTTTACAAAATAAGTAAAATAAAGAATTCTTACGGTTATGAGAACATTAGTGAATACCAGAAATTAACTCATAGAGTGCTTGCATTTCATAAATAAGAAACAAGGTTCTTTGACTCAAAGTTAAAAAGCTAATGAAAACTAACAAAAACAAATTAAACAGAAAATAATGCCAGAAATCTTAAATTTGTTCATGCAGTTTCAGTCATTTTTAAAAATTAAAAAAAATTTTAACTTCAGATCCTTAAGTCTTATTTCTCATGTATTCTCTTTAGGAAATGTATGCGTGCTCATTGACATAGATTTAAAAAAACCAGAAGATTTAGATCTCTAGCTCATTCTAACCCTAATCTAACTTTCAGATTTGTCATTCCAATATATCAGCCTGTACTTGTGTTTCTGATCACTCAGGAAATTAGGTTAGAAATAAAATTTTGGTTATTAACTGAATTTATTTTTTCAGTCTTTGTTTCCAGGTTGTAGTGCTGTTTAGTTTGTACTACTGATATCGTAAGGAGTAAATAAGGCAAAAAAGAAAGACTGAAAGGAGAAAGTTCTAGTTTTACACTTAACTGCTCTAGAACTCTTAATGAAAAATGTTTTCTCTGGATTCATTTTAATTTGAGATCAGTTCTGCTTAAATTTTTTAGTAGACGTTTCCTTATGTCTTTTAATTTTAGTTCATTCTTTCATTTTATGGATTTCTTTAGAAGAATCTTGATTCCCACAAGAGTAAGTTACTTGTTATCAATAGCTGCACTATTATTTTTTTCTTCAGTGTTTAGTGGAGTGGACATCTGTACAGTGTTCTAGAATATAGTTCTGGAAATTGTGTTTATTGTCTGTAGTGTTAGTTCATGTTAATTTTTCTTACCAGTATTATTTTGTCACATAAGGTATTAAAAAATCAATAATTGTATTATCACCTGGCATATAAATGATGATTTTAAGTCCACACTTTAGGTGCCCCTACCCACGTTTTTCTTCATGGGGGCCTTCTTATCGAAAACTTACTTAAAATGTAGGCCGCTTTCTATCCTGTGTTCTCCCTTGCTGCTGTCTTTTTTTTTTTTCCTGTAATACTTGTATTATTCTAACATGCACTGTTCTGTTTCTTGTCTGTCTCGTCTTTTGGAGTAAGCTTTGCAGGACTAAAGGTCTCTTTTATTCATTTTATCCAAGCTTTCTTCCAAGTTTAAAATAGGTAATAGACTTTATTTTAAAAAAATGTAACAAACTTGATTTTCCTTTTATCTCAGGGTACTGTTTGAAAATATATTAATTTCAGAGGGATCTTTGAGGATTCTTTAGAATTTTAGCTTTCAGTTTTCTGTATCTGGTAAATGATGTTAAGTGAAACTCATTTTTACAAGACCTATGAATAAATTTTACAATTATTTTTTAAATATTAACTTTATTTGTAGTATACAGAATTTCTTTCAAATGTGTACGTGTTTAAAATGTGGTTTTCATTTCTTGTCGAAGAAGGAGAGCTTTTAGTAATATGGAAGCAAGTGGTTAGGTGACAGTTAAAATTGTAACGGAATTAAAGGCAGCCATCATCAGATTCATTCTTCAATCTGAATAAAACCAGGACCAAGTGGGTTAGGAACAGATTGTTGGAAAACTGAGTTCTTCCTCTCTTCCTCCAGCTGTTCGGAGACTTATCAGGCCAAGAATTATGCATGCATTCACTTAACTAGAATGTGAGAGATAACTCTCATAAAAAAATACAATGCTGAAGCTCCTTAAGTTCAACTTATTACTATTGTAATAACTTTTGTAACTATGTATTATTTTATATTAAACCAGTAGGAAATAACTTCTTTGTATTTGATACATTAAAAATATGATGACTCCCTAGTTTTAAAGTTTGTATGTTTTGAGAGAAGTCTTTTTAGCTTAATGTCAGCGAAGCAGCTGCTGTTTGAATTTACTTTGTAAAACACTGCATTATTCATTTCCATAAACAAAACTTCCTTAGTAACTATTTAGCATTAATTTATTTCTATTTATTTCAATCAACCCTGTTGACATTCTATTTTAAAATTAAAAATATTCTTTGTGGAATCTAACAGGATTCTAAGAGCCTCTTTCTCTGCTTTTCTTCTGCTATGAGAAAAAATTTCCAATTAAAAATATTTTATTTACATTTGAAATATTTTATAGTACAATGTTCAATATTTTTATTATTTTAATAAAATTCATTAACAATATAGAGCTAAAGTAAAATTCTTATTAGTGATGTCTTAAAGTAGTGGTGTCTTTATTAAAGACAAACCATGTTTTTGATCTGGTAGATTTTCTCTCAGATGGCTTTTTGTGTGAATATAATAGTATTGATAGTACATACACAGTTTGTCATCTTGCATTCCAGTAGTATAAAGTTATTAGATATGTTTAAAGTAATTTATCATTTGTACTCACAGCTTTTTATAGACTAATAGGACAAACAAAGTAGACATTGTGGTTTCACATGCCTTGAAACTTTTTCATCTTTGAAAATACTGGAATAGTCTTTGGAATTTTGTGCTTGCCTCTAGCAACTTGTGTGAGCCCTTCACCTTTGTACTCTTATTCATTATATACGCTCCCTTTGAGCAATTAGTCTTTTACTATGCTGTGTGATATTTGCTGTCATTTTCCTACAACAAATACGGGAGCAAATTGCTGTTTTATTTTGTATTGTTTAATTTTAAGCAGGTCATTACTTTACTTCCCATTGGAAACCTCTTGGGCTTTTTAGCTTACTAACTAGTTATTTAATAGAGGAGAGAAGCAAACTTTTATTAAGTAACATTTATTTAAAAGAAACTTTCTTCTTACTAGTGCCTCATAGAGCATACATTTAGAGAATAGTAGTGTCTTATATAGTGCATTGGGTATGGGTTAAAAAAAATTTGAAATATCTGGATGGAAATAAACATATCTCTTGTGATTGAGGCATGTAGGACTGTGGAAAAGATGAAGCCTGTGGAATTAGAAACTCTGGAGTTAGAGAAGAAACTCCTTGTGTCTAAAAACGATAGTGCTATTTGAAATAATTCTGAGAGAAGTCGTTTTTGAAGGGAAACTAACTCTAGCATAATTATTCTAGAGCCCAAATCTTTTAATTTGACACAGACTTTCACCTTGAGCCATAATGCAGACACTTTTGGTCTTTCCTCTTCAGTATTTTAGAAAATGAAACTAGCTCAACTATTAAAATAGATTTTACATAAAACAAAAAAAATCAAGTTTAAAACAATATAAAGTCCTCAGATCTTATATGTTGTGGTGATTCCATTTCTGCAGTGAACTACACTTTTGAATATAGGGCATGTAAACGACATTATTAATAGGCTTTGTATATATTTGCACATATATAGAATGTATAAGAGAAATATTCTCCAAAAATATTACTTTGTTGTGATTTTCATAAGTGAATCAAGCATTGATGTCCACGTCTTAAGGAAAAAGGCGTAGGAGTTTTTCATGAATGAAAAAGGCATAGGAGTTTTAACATGCATATGGTTAGGACTCAGATTCTAGAAGTCTTTGAGAGTATTATTGCTGTCACTGTCACTGTCACCCCATTGCTCATCAGTTTGCTCGAGCGGGCACCAGCAAAGTCTCCATTGTGAGACTTGTTGTTACTGTTTTTGGCATATCGAATACACCACGGGTCGTTTGTCAGGCTCTGCCATGTGGGCAGGATACTCTCGGTTGCTTGCCGGGCTCTCTGAGAGGGGCGGAGGAATCAAACCCGGGTTGGCTGCGTGCAAAGCAAACGCCCTACCCGCTGTGCTATGGCTCCAGCCCAAGAAAGTATTATCAGACCTTCACAAATTTTAGTTTTCATGCCCTTAATTATGGTCTGTAAGTAAATTCTAGGGCTGTTACTTATAGGATATGAGTTTTTAGAATCTATTTTCAGGACATGAGTCATAGCACATATAAAAAGAGTATCACTGTCATCCCGTTGCTCATTGATTTGCTTGAGCGGGCACCAATAATGTCTCCATTGTGAGACTTGTTACTGTTTTTGGCATAGTGAATACGACATGGGTAGCTTGCTGGGCTCTCCGAGAAGGGTGGAGGAATCAAACCTGGGTTGGCCGAGTGCAAGGTGAATGCCCTACCCACTGTGCTATCGCTCCAGCCCATAAAAAGAGTAGTAGTTTGGGGCTGGAGCAATAGCACATCGGGTAGGACATTTGCCTTGCACACTGCCGACCCAGGTTCGATTCCCAGCATCCCATATGGTCCCCTGAGCACCACCAGGGATGATTCCTGAGTGCAGAGCCAGGAGTAACCCTTGTGCATCGCCAGGTGTGACCCAAAAAAAAAAAGAAAATGGACCATCACTGACTTTATTTCCAATACCTGCACTTCCCTGGGTGAAAAAGAGGGGGCAAGACTTTTCCAGAATGCAGGCCCCAAAACTGGCCCGGCCAGCCAGGGACAGCCACCCCTTGTTGCAGTCATCCCCAGCACCAGGCACAGCCGTCCAGTAAATCCTGGCACCTGCGGAGTGACTTGAGGGCAAGCCCGCGGGCAGCTGTGAGTGGCCAACCCGGAAGCCGGCCCTGCCAAAAAAAAAAAAAAAAGAAATAATAATAAAAAAAAAGAGTAGTAGCACTGAACTATTTAGTACAAAATTATAATCTACTTTTTAAAAGTTTTAAAATAATAGATATAATAAAATAATATAGTATATTACAAAGTGTATTATCTCACAAACTATGCCTTTAAAGATGGGGAAAATGCGCCTTTATAGTTCTGTGTTTTACATGTATACAATAAATGTACTTCTCAGAATTGTCTTTACAGATCTGTATAGTACATTTAGTTGTGATTTGTTCTTTTATTATTTCAAATTCAAAAGTTTTCTATCATTTTCATGTAAACTGTTGAAGTAAAATAATAGTTTTTGTTCAATTATTCCAGCAAATAATTCAGCTATACTTTCCTGCATGTTGAATGTAAAGGAATATAGAGTCTCCAGGATAATGTCTTCAGGAGTATACAGGAGGAAAATTTTTTTCATATTATTTTCAGTTGAAAAAGTTACAAATAACAAGCATTTTTTTGGGATTGCTCATTTCTTTGCCCAGCAAAAATGGATTAGTATATTTTATTTTTTCAGAAAATTGATACAGAAATTATATGATGTTTTATAAGTGTGTGCTTTTTGGTGGTGGTGGTAGTAGTAAAATAATGATGGTCTAACCAGAACTATTTGCCCACCTTATAAATATCTGTATCTGAAACAAGACTTTTCTGAGAGCAATCAATCTTTAATAAAACTGTATTCCTAACTACTTGAGCTGATAAATAGGTTTGTTTTAAAGAAGTCAAGTTCATTTTGTCAATTTTCTATTTGCCCTGTATAAGATGTATTTAATTACTTTATTCCATCTATGTGTTCAAATTAATCAGATTCTGCTACATATTGGTGCTCAAATTAGAATAATTCTTTAATCAACTGTGTTATCCATGCCATGGTAGGCAAGAATAGAAAAGCTACTCTTGGCATATTGAAGATGCGTACGTTTTATTTTCTATTGTAATTTAAAAGTAAAATCAGAAATATTGATTTCTACTTGACTGGAGAGATGATTTAGTTTGAATATCAGTCTGATCTTAATCAGGTGAGAATTAATTGAGTTGGAGGTATTAGATATTCAGTGATGTTAACTGAACCGTGATCAATCTAGAGAAGCTTTCTTTTGTACTATGTTAGAATTATCAAATAGCTCATACGCTGCAATGTAAAATAATCTTTTCATGTTCATCCTTCTACCTTCTTGTCTCATTAGATGCACCACTAAATTCATTCCATATACAGACTAATCTTTAAAGTAGCAAGCTAATAAACCACAATTTAATAGAAAATTAAAAGCATAATAATTTTGTCATAAAATGCTGTTGTCAGAATTTTATCATGCTGTATTTTCTAGTGCTTAGTTTTAAAACAAACTGATTTAAAGCTCTGCTTTTCACAAATATCTGAGATGTAAGAAAAAAAATCTTGGTTTCACATATTTTATGTTTGACATTACAAGATTTAAGTGAGCAATACAGAATCATTTTATATCCAGAAATAAAAATAGAGTCAGTAGCATTCTGTTGGTCTGAAATGTGGCATGGGCTTTTCATTTATTTTAAGAGTGTGATAACAATATCATAAGTGTTGTGAAAATATAAATGGTGAGATAACACCTCCATAGGACTTGTTCTTAAGTAGTAAAATTGTAAAGTCTTTAAATAAATCACAGCAAATCTGAAAGGATCGATTTGCCTTGTTAACTAGGGATACTACACTTATTAAATGTCTAATTAAATTTAGTTTAACATATCTTTTTTCTTTCTTTTTTCTCTTTACAACCTAGCAATTGAACCTACTTATTAGCAAGGTTCTGCATGTTATGATTGTTGGAGTCTTCATTTTGGCAGTTGATGTGACAGTGTTAAATTAAAAGAAAGTCAGTAGTGTGATTTTTGATGGTGTCATTTTACCTTGGAAGGATGCTTTTCACTTGGTAGGGGTAAAATGGGAATAGTAAGATTTATGTGGCTGTTTGCTTTGTGAAAAGGCATGTTGAAATTGGGCTTGAGAAGAACTGGCATTTAATGAAACTAAGGTATCTGTGCAGAAATAGCCTTCGGAGTGTGAGGAACGGGATCTTCTTAATGAGATTTAGCAGGGGTTCCCCACCCAGTTGTTGCTATAAGTAGCAGTGCCCAGAATGAGTTTGTTTTGGGGTTTGGATGGTGGGTGCGGGTAGATTAGAGGTGACTTTTTCACTGTGCACATCAAATTCAGTTCTCTTAACTGGATCCCTACTCTCTCTGTCACAACCATTTCTTCCGTTTAAATTTTTTGTAAATTAGATGCTTTGTAAAGTTGAAACCTGTGCAGAGTACCAAAGCACAGTAAAAACTTGTTTCTTCAGTTCTTATCTCTCAGATCACCCATTTTGCTCCTAACCACCGTGTCACTGTTCTTGTGTCAGATGGTCACCAGCCTGTCTGCAGTGACCCAAGGGTCCTCTAGGTGCATTCTGGGCTGATCACCATCCTCCCCTCCCCCCCATCCTGGCTGCCCGACAGCAACAGATGAATGAAGGAGGGGATGGGGGCCACTAGGCTGGTTGGAATCAGTGACAGTTTATTTAAGTCTTACAGTATTAGCTCTAGAGAAAGTCATGAAGGATTGGGGATAGCAATTACACATAGATGCGGTTGAACATTATCATAAACAATGAACAGGTATAAAACCCTTCCTTCAGGGGAAGTTCTTCTAGGAGGTGCCAGTATATATCATAAGAATGTGTGTGTGTACATACACAGATTTGTCAATAGTCTTGAAACCACGTCAGCAAGTGGGAAGGAGAGAGTATTTATATTTATACTGACTTTGAACCAGGAGAAGGAAAAAAGAGGATACTGATTTCCTCTTTAAAAAAAAAAAAAGTTACAGTTTTAGAGTTTTCTAAAAAAAAAAAACCAAACATATTTTTTGCTTTATAAATTCTACATGTTATATAATACAAACACAGTTAACACACACTAGAGGAATTGACTACCTTGTAAAGTATATTTTCTGTTACCATTTCAAGTATTTAAACATTGAGATGGTTTGAGAACAACTTCCTTGATTAAGATTTTAGATTGTGAGCTCTAAATTTTTTTCAACTCTAACCATTTAGAGCCAGGGCCTTTACTGAACCCTTCATGACTGGTGATTAATAATCAGGGTTGGCCCATTCTGGCTATCCCCATAGTGGACTGTAAAACTGCTTGCAAGAAAAAAAAAGTATAGTAGGCTAGTTAATTCCAAGTATTATTTGCACCATTGAATGTATCATCTTACTCTTGTGTAATGCTACTTCTTATTAGGAGAATGGGAGAGGTTCAAGTACTGAGATGTAAAAAATGCTTAGAGGGCTCCATGTTTAGAAATTTGCCTTTTTTTGTTGCTGGTTGTTTCATCATTACCTATTTATATAACGACCTTAGGTAGGTAGAGGAGCAAAGAAGGCATATAAGAAAAACATATAGTGGAAGTCAGATTCATTCACTTACATTTCTTTTACATTTCATAGCCTTTTTTCCAACTCTATTAGTAACATTTATGTATTCTTATATTTAGAAAAACCTCAAAATAGTCTTTTGAAAAAGATGGGTGCTGCTTTCCTCAGACATATTTGCCAGTGCTCATGTCCTACCTTTCTAAAGCAGATAGCACTTAAAATCTGAACGTGGCAATTCAACATTTTTCTCAGTTCTGTTTGGAGAAATCACTAAGCAGTATATAGAATACTTATTTAAATGTATTTTGCAGAAATTCTGGAAAGTGGGGTGGGGAATTTAATTGAGGTATTTGATGTTATTTTTGATCACTGCAAAACTAACGTTCAGTGTAAAATAGAGCAGTCAGCTCCAATTAATTTTTTTTCCTGTAGTGATATGATATGGTGAGCCATCACCGCTCACTTCCAAGATTCTACATGTAGCATACTATCTATCTCATAACTGGCCCAGGTTAAAACAGTTCTGTGGACATAGACAGTTCTGCTGTGTTCTTCCTCTGTTCTTACTGTGGAAAGGAGTAAATGGAATTTAACAGTAATTACAAACATTTTTCCTGGAATTAGAAAAACCTGGTTTTAGGCCAGTCTGTGCAATGAATATTTATTACACTTAAAGAATTTCTTCACCTGGAAAATGAAGATTATAAAAATGCTTATCTGATAGTGTTTTTTTAAATAAAATTCAATAATCTAATAAAGGTAAAGTGCCTGATACTTTATAAGTATCTCTTTGACATTATCTTGTTCCTATTGCTGTATTGCTGACATCTTTAAATACTTTTTCAAAAACTATTGTGATGTTAAATAGGAAAAAAAGGAAGAATAAAAAGACTGTCTGAAATAAGAGTATCTTCTTTTTTTAATTTTTGTTTGGGGTCCACAGCCAGCAGTGCTCAGGGCTTACTCCTGGCTCTGTACTCAGGAATCATTCCTGGCAATACTCGGGGGTCCATGTGGCGTGCCCGGAACTGAACCTGGGTTGACTGTATGCAAGGCAAGCCCTACCCATTGTAATTATTTCTCTGACCAAATAGAATCTTTTAATGAAAAATCAGTTTGGAACCATTTAATGTATTGCTCTTTTTGGATATAAACAGAATCATCCCCATTCTAGGTGCTATATACTCAGTGCTCCTTGTTGAAATCATGTTTTAGTCTTACTAAATTTACATTCTAGTAAATGGAGATAGTGACTCTAAGTATCTCAGTAAAAATTCTATTTTAAATTTTAAATATCTATTAAAGTTTCATTTTTTAAAAAATAAATTTTGGATACAGCCATAACCCAAGAGTGCAGAGCAGCCTCAAAAATTATTTCTGGTGAGAGTGTAAGGTAAGGCACGGCACTTAGGTTACAAGAAGCTGACCCAGGTTTGATTCCTGGTACTACATATGGTCTCTGAGTGTCTCCAGGAGTGATCCCGTGAACCCTGAGCACATAGCAGGAGTAAGCCCAGAACACAGCTTGGCATGGCCCTAAACCTGCCCCTGCCATTGCAGTATATAAAATAATTCTTCTGTTTGAAGAATATAGATAATTGCTTATGCCATGGGAGAGATGAACAAATATCATGTCTGTAAATATAAGGGTGAGTTTAATTGAATTAAATGCCATAGAAAATCAGAATTTTAAATTGACATTCATTTGATTTATTTATTCATCTGCTTAATACCAATCAAGCAAATATATTTTATTGAATGACAACTTATACTTAGCTTCTATTCCTAGGATAATACATAGAGTTAAATGTTTCAAAATTCAGAAGAAATAAGATTATTAACAATGTTAATAATCTTAGCATTGTGCAGCCATCTAGCAAACCCAAATGATAATTGCAAAATAGGAAGAATTTCACTGTATCCAAATAAAGTCAGTTTAATTTTGGGGAAATTCATTTGTGGGGAAGGGACACATCCAGTGATGCTCAGAGCTTACTCCTGGTTGTGTGCTCAGGGAACACTTTTGATATGCTTGGAGGATCATATGGGTGCCAGGGATCAAACCCAAGATGGCCACATGTGTGACAAGCACCTTGCCTGCCTGAAACTCATTTAAAAAAGAATAAAAGTCATGTTATGTTCTTACAAAAGTTTGAACTGTTCACAGAAGAGATACAAAATTAAAACTGAAATTGGTTCTGAGCAACCCATATTACTTACTGAGGGTCAGACAATTGGATTTTTTTGACTTCCATAATGGTGCACAATCCACTGTCTTTTATCTCTTCTTTCTATGAAGATCCTTAAATACTGGTATTCCTCAGTGATTGCATTTTACTGTAATGCAGTCAGGACAGTTCTTCTGAGTGTTGCACAGACCTGTAGCTGAACATCGCTTAAACATGTCTTTATCCCTTCTCCTTCCCTCAGTCCCCAAAGAGAAAGACACCAGTCATATACTGTTCCTTTTCAGACCCACAGTCTGCCACCATGCAGTCAGGCAGAGATTGAGGATTTACACTTGACTCCCCCTGTTATTCTCAAAACTAGTTGTATTCCTAGTCCCGTCAAGTTTCATCTTCTCCATTCCCCATTCTTCTGACTTCATTTCTTGCCATCTCTTGTTGGGATAATTAATGTCTTCTTAACCAATTTTATTGTTATTGCCTACCTCCCCCGCCCGACCTAGTTCTCTGAAGAAGATCTGATTTTGCCATCAATTGTTTCAAAATCCTTGAGGGGGGAAGAGGGAGCAGAGGGTGGAGGAATAATAGGTGGACTGTGGTGGAAGGTCATTTCACTTGGGTGGTGGGTGACGTGTGACAGAACATGCATTTGAAGAGGTGTGAAGCTGTACTTAAAATATATCTAGTGTAAACCGACATTACCACAAAGCTGAATAAAATTAAGACCTTCATGCGGATCTCCATTATCTTTAGGACAAAGACTAAACATCTTAGTATTGTTAGCTGCTTATAATTGATACATGACTCTTGTTTGTTTTGGAGCCACACCTGGGAATTCTCATGACTTACTCTTGACTTTGCATTTCACTCCTTTGGGCTTAGGGAACTGTAAGGGATGCCGCGAATCAAACCGGGGTTGGCCCTGTGCAAGCAAGTGCCCTATCTGTAATACCATTGCTCTGACCCCGATTTCTTTCTTCCTCAAACTTTCCTTTGTCAGATGTATGCACAAGTATGGGCATACATATGCATGAGTGCTGAGACCTTCAGATGTCGTGCTGCTCAGGCCCTGTGGTGCTGGTGACCATCCGGGCCACCTCAGTGGTTCTCTGGGGACCTGCTTGGGAGGTCATGGGAACTGGCATGGGCACATGCCTTTGATTGTCTAAACCTGGAATGAGCACATGTCTTTCATAAGCCTTCTCCCTTGTGTTATATCTCCATGACTCACAACTCTTATTTTCTCTCTTCCTCATGGACTATCCTTAGCTCCCAGAGGACAGGAATCCTGTTTTATTCATGGAAACCTCAGAACCCATCACAGTGCTAGGCACATAGTAAACAGTTTGAAAATGTTTGTTGAATGACTTAATGATATTTTATGAGCCTGTGGATAGGTTCCAAAAGAATATATGGGGAAAATGTTACCGAGTCAGCACCATTGAAGCTTGAATAACGTGCTGGGCAGTGCCAGGTACATAGTAAGCACAACAGACACTTAACTAGTATTACTTTTGCTCCTGTAATGAAAACAGGAACATGAGTGATTTTTTTCCCCCATCTTTTTTCCTACTTTAATAATTTCAGGAAAAAATCAATGAGTTATTTACAGTTAGATCCAGCGCTTCGATACATTAAGGTGATGATAAGATTTGATGGTTTTCTATCTCTAGTACTGTGCATTTAACTTTGAAATAAAAAACATTTTTAAAGGTGTGTGTATAATGGAGAAGCCACTTGTTCAAAAGATGTACCTCATCAAAGATGCTAAAGTGTCAGAATGTTTTGTGTTTTCCATTGGGGTATTGATTTTAAAGATGTCTTGGGCAAATATCTGTGGAATCTCTGGTCTTATTGTTTTGTTAAAATGTTTGCTGGTAAATGCTTGCTCAAAAATATTTACTTTTCACAAACTGAATGTTTCCTAAATATATTCTCATCCACTCTTTTCCTCCATACTACTGTTGATAATATTTGGCTCTGTGTGTAGGTCGAATTAGGTCAATTTTTTTTTTAAGAGTTAGCCAAATAGGATCATTGACTCAGAGGTTGCAAAGAGACTCAAGTTTCTTTACTAAATTTCCTAAGTGAATGTAGACGTTTATGCTGTTGGTTATATAGAATAATGTGTCTGTATCCTTGTGATTTTGGTTTCCTTCAGTGTAGAAGTTCTTCGTAAAGAAAGAGTACAGACTACTATCTTTATTGTCTGTGCTTTGAACCTTTGCTGCTTTTGAAACTGGAGAGCTCGGAACAGGAGGGTGACCTCTTGTTGTCTTTGGGCACTTTTTACTTTACACCTTCCAGAAGAGATGATGATTACTGAGAGCAGCCCAGCACTCGGACATTGTCTCCAAGGACCCAGCACTAGACTGCACTGCCCTGCCGCTGTTTAAAAATCCTTCTGAGAGGGGAAGAGGGAGCTCAGAGTGGAGGGGTCACAGGTGGACTTGTACTGGAAGGTCATTTTACTTGGGTGGTGGGTGTGGTGTGATAGAGCATACATTTGAAGAGGTGTGAACCTATACTCAAAATATATGTAGTGTAACCCAGCATTACCACAAAACTGAAATAAAATTAAAACCCTCTTGTGGAGCTCCATTACCTTTAAGACAAAGCTTGAACATCTTAATACCACCATCTAGTTATAATTGATACATGCCTTTTTTGTTGCGGTTGTTTTGGATTACACCCTACGATGCTCAGGTTTTAACTTTTGGCTTTGCACTCAGAAATCACCTCAGCAGATTGGGGTGGTACCAAATAGGATGCCAGGGGTCGAACCCAGGTTGGTCCTGTGCAAGGGACATGCCCTACCCATTGTTCTATTTTTATCTCTAAGGAAATTTATTTTTGTGGTTAATAAGATATTAAAATATATTCAAAATTATATCAAATAATATCAGTTTTCATTTCCTTTTTGTTTGTTTTCGGTCACACCTGGCTGTGCGTAAGTCTTACTCCTGTCTCTCTGCCCAGGGATAACTCCTAGTGGGACTCTGGAACCATATGGGATTTCAGGAATCAAACCTGGTCAGCTACATGCAAGGCAACAGCCGCTCGACCTACTCTGGCCCCAAATTCATTATTTCTCTTAATGATTTTATCTTGAGACTCTTCAAAAGTTTTTCCTATGTAGACTTGAAATTATATAAACAGCTTATACTTAATTAGATTTTTTTGTTCATTTTCTACCTTATACTAAATTTAGACTTTATGCTTCCTAAATGTACTTTATTTAAATGTTATTATGCCCTCAGAATATTTTTACCAGAGGTTCGTATTTTTCTTCCCAGAGAAAATTTCATCAGAGTTAATTTTGTCTTTCAGCACATTTCTTCAAATTTTGGAATAACTTAACCACATAGACTCACTGTGTTTGAATTCATTTGCATTACCTTAATGAATAAAAAATACTTTACATCTTATAATAATTAAAACTACTTATAGGAAAAAGCAGGTGTATAAATTCTGAAACATTTAACATAATGTGGAAGTTATTTAAAAATGGCTTTGTTTTCATTTTAGAAGTAATTTGGCAGTATTAGCAACATCACTATTATATGAATGTATGCTAATGTTGTATGAAAGAAAAAGCCTCATTAAAATCTTGTTGCTAAACAAGTGACAAAAACCTTACAAACAGCTTGACGCTTGAGGCCAGTCAGTGACTCCTGAAGAGATTTGGACAAGTGTGAAAATACATAGACTGTGGCTTTACTGTGATCATAACACATAAATGCTATTCAACATTAATTCCCTACTCAGACATTTTTACTCACAGCAGGGAAGTCAGATCTTATTGTAATGCCAAAACATTCTGTTGTGAAATTTTTCTGATAGAAAAGTAATTGGCTTGTTAAATTCAGAAAGTGGACTTTTGATGATTACCATTGGTTTTGAAGTCACATTGAAGATGCTAATGATGTCTTTTGTAGATACTATCTGAATGAACTAGTCTGGTGTAGGTCTAGCAAGGCTACAGAGAATAAGCCCATGCCATGCTCTCTTAAAGAAGCCTTCAGCCAGATTTTGTCACTCTGGATTAACTTTATATATGGATCAGAATAAAAATTCTTGCTTCTACAAAGGTAGATTTTAATTATCAGACTATATTTGGAAAATCAACTTTCCAGTACTTTTCAGAGTTAGAGTCTGATCACTTTTTGATAGCTATCTGCCCATGCACTCAGAATCTCCACAGATAAATAGCTAGCTTTAATGTAAGGCATCCTCAGTCAAAAGATAGAAAGGAAATTTCATCAGTCTTATGTGGCCCATGTGCCCTCATTGTCAGCACATAAGGAAACATTTAAAGGATAAAAATACCCAGTTAGATAAAGAATCAGTCAGCAAATTCTGGGACTGTTGATACTGGGGAATGAGATGCTAGAGGACTGGTTCTGAACCAGTGCATTGGTATGGAGATCATCTGTACTTGCCTTGCATGTGGAGACCCTAACAGGGAGCCACCTCAAAGCAGTGTGCCTGGAGCAGTTCCTCAACACTAAGCACTTCTGGGTGTGGCCACAAAACAATATAACAAATTTTTTTTTGTTACACATTAAGCATGTATCTCCCAGACGCTGTTTTTGCTTTAAGATATTTCTAAAGTATATTTCTGAGTAACTTTCCAGTTACTAAGTAACAGATCGCTTAGTAAAAGAGGAAAATCTAGTAGTTTCATATTAAAGGAATTTTATAAGATGCTCAGAAAATATTAGAACTTCTTTTTGAGGACTATATAATTTGAAATACTACATGGAAATCAGTAACAATAAGTCTCTCAATGAGAGACGTTACTGGTGCCTGCAGGAACAAATTTATGAGCAACAGGATGACAGTGACAGTGACATGGAAAAAAATGTTGCTGTTATATGCAGCATATTGGAGCTGGCAGAGCCTGGAATCAGAACAGACAGCATCAGGAGGAAGGATGAATAGTCAGGAGAGTGGTGTGCCAAGGGTAGGAGCAGTGCTCACTGTTCTGTGTGAGGGATGATGTAAAACCAAGTCTGACTGAACAGGAATACAATTCAGACTAGCAAGTGACCCAGCTTTTCTAGCGGTGGTTCTGGAAGGCAGGATACCAAAGAAACCAGTCAAGTTGAAAGAAAACACCGAATGAAAATTAATCGCAAAGGCCCTTAGGATTTTTTGGGACATCAAGAATTAACTTGGGAAAGTATGGGGGTTTCTGTTTGTAGTTAAGGCATCATTGTGAGTTGTCTTAAAGGAAGGGGATGCCTTGATGTCATCAGAAGACATGCAGAGACTTAACACCAGATGCTGAAGTCTGGAAACTACACCACTTTTCCTCTTACTCATTTCTAATAAAGATACTTGCTTACTTTATTCTGTCTTGTACTTGTACTTGTCTTTTATGGAACATGCCCTGTGTTCCAGAGTAAAATAAAGGTATTAAATATGTAGTGAGTGAATGATTTAGAACTGTTAAAAGACATATTGATGTTGAGGAAAAAAGAAGCCAAACAAAAACATATTGATGTCATCACAAAGCATTTTCTCCTTCAATTTTTTTCTTTCAGATTTTACCAAATGTTGCAAGGACTCTGGATTGCTTATGGTAGTAAAATGCCGGAAAGAAAATTCTGCATTGAAAGACTGTTTAACTTCTTAGTAAGTAGTCACTTCAGTGTTTTGCATCTGCGTATGGATCTTTAACTTGTGTGTATCAGCAGGTCAGGGGCCAGAGACATAGCACAACAGGTAAGGGAATTGCTTTTCTTGTGGCTAACCCATTTTCAATCCCTGGTACTCCATATGGTTTGCTGAGCATTACCAGGAGTCTCTGCGCACAGAGTTAGGAGTAAGCCCTGAACGCTACCAGATGTGGCCCAGAAATCCAAAGGGGTGGGGGGAAAAACCAAATGGTCAGCAAAAATATATATTTCATATTATTTAACAACTCCCTTTTCATGAACAGGTGTACTGTGATTTTTATAAAGTGAGGTAATTTAACTGTTGGGTATAAGTCCAATGAAGGAAAAAGATAAATTTAGATTATTTTGCCAGTCCAGATTATAAAAATAATTTAAAATGTTATGTTCATTGATATTTCATTGTATATTCACAAATCTCATTTTTTAGGAGAAGGGGGAGGCACTGGGATTATAACTTAGTGTGTTTAGGAGACAGATGTGTTACCAGAGGTCAAGTGCAGGGCCTGGTTCATGCAAGGCCATGCAAGGCTTGTGCTCGATCATTTGGGCCACAGTCCAGTCCTAATTCTTTAATTTTTAAGTTTTAAAGTAAAAGTATGCAAAGGCTGTAAATGTTTTCCTTTTTTAATCATCCCATGTTTTATAACATATTATTGATTAAAAAGTACTGTGGAATACCTGTAGTATAACCTTTCTAAATCATAAGTCATACAGCCAACTGTGTGTCCCACGGTATTCTGAGGGACTTAACTTGTTAAATTCAGTCTTAATTATTATCTCTCCTTTGAGCACTGGAGGTAGGATGAACCCTAAAGAGGGCAGCTTGGGCTCAGCTTCTGGACACATCAGAACTTAACTAACCATGTGCCCTTAACCGGATTCCTCACTAGAAGCAATTTCATTATTAAATCATTTTTGCATGTAGTAAGTACATAATAGTAAGTTCATAATAAAGCCTGGCCGCATAGGAAGAACACTGTATTAGCTTTTATAAAAAAATGTTAGGTGGTGGGAAACTTGTTTGCTATCTGTTGATAAGTCATCTAATTATCTTTCCATAACCTAGTAGGAAGAGAAAACAGATTCTGTCTTGGTGGGGAATAACTGGTAATGGTAGGAATTTGTAAAACTGCTTGTTTTGTTTAGAAGAAGTAAGCAGTGAAAACAGAACTCGGTATTTGTTGAAAATAAGCTATTTCTTTACAGAAAGATTTTTACTTGACGTTAAATCTCAACATCCTCTGGTATATTTCTCATCTTTACCTAAGAAAGTATTCTTTTATTCTTGCCATTCTATTGAGTGAATTTAGCCACTGCATCTTTTTAACTTACCTCATATCTTTTAGAGTGACATTTTGAAACCCTAATGGTTTGTGCTTTTATTTCTGCCTATATCACCATCATTTCTCAGCAAACTACAATCTGATTTCTTCCCTCATTCCACTAAAACTATTTTCTTAAAGATTCTGGGTAGCCAAATTCAGTGTCTTTTAGTTTTCTTATTTGATCTCATGGAAAGCCTTTAAAATCCCTCTTTTTGGGCTTTCTCTTGCAATGCTCTTGGCCCACTTCCCGAGCATCCTAACTTCTTAGCCTTTTCTTCCCGGTTACTTCTCATTGTTAAACTTGGAAACCTTTGTTGGTGCTCTTGGATTCATTTACTTCATGTAGGTCGTGACATTTCTTACTTCTCTCCTTAGGTCCCAGATTGAATCATCTCCTGCATTGTCTAGAATCTACCATGTCTCCTAAAGTTTATTACTTCCAACTGATCGTTTTCTAAATCTCTGCAGATCCAGGTCCTCCCTTTTCATCATAAGTGCTCCTCCTTGGCATAACTATTCATCATTTCTTTTCTGGATTATTGTAATTGTTTATTCCACTCTTTGCCCTATCTTGGCTGTATCTTTTAGCCTGCTACATACTGTTAGCTTCATTATATTAGACTCTAAGACATAACTGATAATAGGTTCTATTAATAGTACCCATCATCCTCAGGATAGACAGTCTTGATAGGGTATAAATGGCTCATACTGGTTTTGCCCTTCCCCTTCTTAGTTATTTTCGGTCTGTATCATAAATGTGTAATTTTCTCTGATGGTACTAATCTACTTGCAGGTCTTTATGCATCAGCTTTTCCTTATCTTTGTGCCTTTCCACATGATCCTATGTATTTCTGTTGATTCTTCAGAACACAATAGATTCTTCCTTTCGTCACTTTTTCGCTGTAAAATATGGTAGTGGACCTTAGTGTTTTTCATAGCACTTTGTATGCTGAATGGTAATGCAGGTTTAATTTGCTTGCCCTGCACCAACTAAGAGCACCTTGAGGATAGGAGCTGTGCTTCTTAGTGTTCTCAACTGGGGCAGTGCTTTTCAAAAAAGAACATGTTTGTTTTCTGTCTTTTGAGTTGGTAGCTTAATGCTTATAGTCAATTTGCCCATAACTGAAGGTCTGCTTCTAATGATGGATATATGAATATTATTAAAATAGATACTAAATACTTATAGAATAATTTACTTTGAGATTTTAATTTCCTTTTTTTGTAGCTATAAAGATCCAGCGTTTTATGAAGAATGCAAAATCGAATACCTGAAGGAAAGGGAAGAGTTCAGAAAAACTGGAATTCCTACAAAGAAAAGGCTACAGAAGCTTCCAACAAGCATGTAGGCAAATAGTAAAATACTCAGAACTCTAATGCTGGTGGAAATCACAGACACCGGAAAGGATGGACTCATGGAAGAGTGTTCACTTTACCCTAAATTATGAAAATACTAAATTTTATTTGAAATAAAGTTAATTGTAAAGTTTTATTATTAAATGGGATGGGGTAAACTATAAAATGGTATATAATTATCGTATGTATTTTTCATAAAATTGTCTACAACTTTAGTTCTATAGCAGTGGTTATTTTGGGGATTGGGGGGATGTGAGGGAGCTTTGGGTCATATGTGGTAATGCTTAGGGGATATTCCTGGCTCTCTGCTCAGGAGTGATCCCTAACAGTGCAAGAGAACTTTGTGGTGCTGGGGTTTCCAGTTGGGACCAGTATGATGCAAGGCAGTTGCCTTAAATCTCTAGCCTAGCAATACTGATTTTTAAGGTCTTCTTCCATTACTTTCTTCCAGCATATGGACTAATGGTTTATCACGAGGGCCAGGAAAGCAGAATGGGAAACCTTCAAAGGTATTAGTAGTAATTAGTTATTATAGCAGAATAGTCTATGAATCAAAATCATTCCTATAGGAATTAAGAATCATTACTGTGAAGATTCAGTAAGTATTGCAGTAGGATTTGTGGGACAGTGCTTCAGACATGTTAACTGTTAAATGGATATTACTAAGAGCATGTTTAGAATATAGGACATAAATACTATAAATTTACTTCCATCTTTGGTGGATTATTTCTTAAAATGTCTTCTGTTCTTTGACCTATTGGTTACTGAAAATATTTTAATCATTTTTAAAGTTATTTTTGTAAGTATAAATTAACATCTGTAACATAGTTTCAGATATCCTATCTCAGTATAACAATTTGATTCTAGGTTGAGTTTTTATATAAGAAGTTGCTGTTTTTGTTTTGTGAACTGTTAGTAGCCTCACTGTAACCACTGTGTGTTTAAATTACATACAAGTAGAATTTACTACCTCTACTAGGTAAGACCTCATTCAGTACTGATTCCATGACATAGATTACTTAAGAACCCAAAGCAAATAAAACCGTGACTAACCAATGGGATGTTCAAGTCCGCACTTTACTGAAATGAATTACTCAAGGGACTATTTATCGGATCTTTGTTTTGGGGACACACCTGGCAGTGCCTGGGACATTAGGCAGTGCTTGTTGCTCAGGGGACCATATGATGCCAATGACTCCTGCATGCAAAATGCTCCAGCCCTTTGAGCCATCCTCCAGGTTCCCTGTTTCATACTCAAAACAGTCAGATTTTCCCAGACTGCAGATTATGGATGATTACTAGAGTAGAAAAATGTAAAATAGAGACCTGGAGACCATATAGCAGCAGGGCAAATGGGTCTATATTCCTGTTAAACTTTCAGTATTAGTGTACTTTAGTTAGAATAGAAGCATCTTAATTCTTGTTTCTATTGACTCAAAGAAAAGGCGAGTTACTTTTAGTGAAATATGTGATATGTGGATGATGTAACTTTGATACCAAGGAAATATAGGTATCAGTTTCCTTATAGTGCTAGACAGAGTAGGTTAGTTTATGGTTGAAAATGTTTATTGTTCCTTATTATCTCAAAAGCTAAACTGTTCATCGAACATTCTGGATATCCATGCCTATCCATACTCAAGTCTACTTGACTGGTATATCTATCTACCTCAGATATGTCTTGCTCATTTGTACCTCTGCTGATACTGTGGTAAGTCACAATTCACACATTATCTACCCCTTAAAGGTTTACCTTCAAGTAACCTTTTTGGGTACTTTTTTCCCTTGTGCTTATACTTCAGTCCTTTGGAAGTAACAATTTCCCTAGTTCATTTTGGTTTTCTGATGTTTTACATGGCTTATGTCCTTGACTCTTATAAATTCCATCAGTTTCTTTTCAGAAGAGATACAAATTTTAGCTAGTAAGAGATTGCAGAACAAGTGGCTTTTCTGATACATGTTGTGTTCTTTTCTGTGATTTGATGGATTTGCTGAATTATGTGAGTAGAAATATAGATGAAAGAAATTTTCAAGAGAAACCATTTGTAACAAGTTTCAGTTAGCATTAAAAGTCACCATATAGTTCGTATGTATAGTTTGTATTTCATATAAGTGATAAGCTACAGGTGGGCTGTTGTCTTCCTTTTGAATCTTTCCGGTACAAGAAATGATCACAAAGCATACTAAAAATTTCTAGCGTGGTAAAGAAATTTGGGTTAACTTTTATGTAATAGTCATGTACTTCATTTATTTTACACTGTGAATGGTCAAGAATATAACCACTGCCTTTTTTTTTTTTTTGATGGTTAAGATCATCCTACTATATAAAAGGAAAGCTTTTCATTCCAAAAGAGCTTGGTCTAGTAAGAAAAATGTCAGTTATATGAATCAAAAAATCCCCAAAACGTAGTACTTGACCTTGGGACATACAAAGGTAAGGCAAGGACATTTCACATGTACTTAAATTTCAAACAAAAATAATTTATTTTAACAGTTTCTTGTTATTATGCAAAACATTAATTAAGCCATTATCCCATATGACTTAACTTTCTTTACAAAGGAAAAATTCCAACCTTAGTTTTAAAAGGCAACCAGTAAGGTACATTAGATTAGATATAACACACAGCCTATGCAGCCACATGAGAAATAGTTTTTGCTGCTTTGTTATTACACAGGTAGTTGCTTCCTTCAGCTAAAGCCTGGAGTCTTGTATTTGTTTTATGCATATTGGGTTTGTTCCATTACTTGGCAGGAGATTGTACTCCCTTGAGTCAGCTGTGTTCATTGGTCAGAATAAATTCCAGCATCTGACACCAATTCCATTAATCAGAGACAAGCTTGAATAAGTGAGTAAGATAATAGGAAGACAAAAATATCTGGTGAACAGTGAACATTATGTATGTATGCTATTCAGTTAATATAGAAGAGATCTGAGATACTCTTGAGTTCAATATATTTGAAACTGTCTATCAAAAGGGATAAAGGCCTCCTACAAAGAACTCTATCTTAGGCAAAAGATGTATGAGTCAAGTAATATATTAATAATATTCTTAATATTACCACCCTGAAAGAATATGGATACTTTCCATGTGACATCATTCTTACTATTTCATCACTTGTTTATAAATAAGCCACTGAAATCAATGAGCTAGGGACAGTTCATGATTGTATCATATCAATACAGCACAACATTTCATTTGGTTTCTAGAACTAAAGTCCTTAATTGAAAGTAACTTTTTCAATGAGTATGTTACATTTCCTGATGAAGTTAATAGTTACAAGCTGCTTTACATAGAAAGCTGCTGCAAAACCTTTGAAGAAATTTATGTAATTATATGTATTTTTAGATTTTTCATTAAGGACCACTAAAGGAATAGACCTCTGACTTCTGTGACACACTTTCTACTTTAATTGGGTGACTTATAGAATTCTAATAGTTTACTCACACTTCAGTTTTAAACTGTGCAACATGTTTTCTAGTTAGGATCTGAAGGATGACTGGCACAAGGTTTGCTTCAGTGACCAGGTTATTTCAGACTTTAAATTTCAAAATTGAAATTCCAAATTAGTAATTTAATGCTGCCAATCAACCTTGTGAATTTAGAAAAAACAAATAAACCTTAAGAGTGCCCACCTAGCTCAGTTAGTAGAGCATGAGACTCAATTAAACCTTAGGTTCCAGAGAGATAGTATGTTTAATAGGGTGCTTGCCTTACATGCAGCCAATTCAGGCTCCCCCTCACCCCAACCAGATCCTATACGGTTCCCTGAGCCTAAGTGCAGAGCCAGGAGTAAACCCTGAGCTTTGCCAGGTGTACGCTCCCACCCATCCCCGTCCCCCAATTAAACATTTAAACACAGTAACGCTGAATAACGTAATCATTTTTCTTATCTTTATGCATTGTAAATTCAATAAAAATAAAATCTATTCACATTTTTCTCCTTTATGCAACTTGCAGTTTTTTCTGATATTAATGACTTTATTTTCAAAAGCAAAAACCGTATCAGAAAACTTCAAATCTCATTTTTTGTGAGGCAGAAATTTATATTATCAAAGGTAGAACTGTCCTTTTGAAACACCATTAGTTTATTAACATATTAATAACACATATTTGATGATTAGCCACAATATAGAGCTGGATGGCAATCTTTCATACTGGTAATCAACTACATAATATGGTCTAGCATGTGCAAATGTATGTGCTGAACAACTCTGCAAAATTTAATCAAAACCCACTTTCAGTTTGTTAAATAATTTCTTGAGATCCTCTCTGTGCATCCTTGTGACCAAATATGATCTCTTCAGAATTAATTTTTATAAAGACAGTTTTGATTATGCTGATCCAAGTAGTGAATTGGTGGCAGGTTGGGTAAAGGCAAAGTTTTGTTCTTAGTTTCCCCAAATGCCGTCTCACTTGATTTAGGTGGGCTTGGAAATACCCAAGAATTATCTTCCAGAGAATTTCTGCCCAAAGAGTTGTGTTCCTGAAAGTTTGTACCATCATGAGTAACAGATCGCTCATTATCCGTCCATGATTGAAGAACTGCTTTTTCTGGTAAAACCTTCATATCTCCTGGTACAGGGGAAGATGTACTATGACAAGGAGTTTTCCCATTTGGGGAGAGAGGGGAATGTCTTTTATATGTTGCAGTAAAATTTGCCAAGTGCAGTTTTGTGCTGTCTTTCCCGAGGTCTTCCATGCATCCTGGGGTATAGGCTATAAAGAAAGCAAAACTTAAATATCAGTTGTCATGGCTTTTGTGATTGCAAAATATGTAACACTTCACTAATTTGGTTGCATTCCAGAATTGGAAATAGAAGTTTACATTTTCAAGGGGCATTGCATGTTACAGAGCATGATAAATGATCTGAATTTAATTTTACCTTACTGATAATATGACTTTAGGTAACTCATATCTGTCATTTATCTCATGCAAAATAGACATCAAAATCCTATCTTATAATTTGATAATATGGCTAAAGAAGGCTGACTGTGTCTGCAAAAAGTAAATTAGTTTCTTAGTATATGTAGAATATTTTGCTATTTTTTCCCCCCCAAAGATGATGGAGAACTATTTTCAAAAATAGTATTTGTGAATTTGAGCCCTAAATAAAGTTCCAAGATACAGTTAGTAGGCTTTGGTGGATAAAACAATTTAAATAAAAAACTATAAAAAAATTTGATGACACATGTAATAGGAAATGTAAATATCATATAGTAATATGTCAACTAAGGTAATGTTTAGGTGATTCAAAGCACCAAAGATATCATTCACCAGCTAAGAAGCTCTGAAACAAGCCATTTCCATATACTATGATAGAACATTTCTCTTTTTACTCTCTGAAACTAAAAAGCAACACTTACTCCAAGTTACTCTGAATTATCATTTAAGGTTAAGACTTATTCCTAATTTCAACTTAGATTTAATCTCCACTGTAAGAAAATCTGAAGACAAAAATGGGCCATATAATTAAGTACTATATTGTTTTGACTGATTCACAAGTCACAATAAAAATGAATCATGAATGTAAATTTTCAATATGCAACATCCCCCACTAATAAACACTGAGGGGGAAAATTATTCATTGTAATACGCTTGCTCCCTCTTGAGGAACAATCTGAAGTGCAAATCACAAATCCTTATTCCTTTAAAATGTTTTAGTGCGCTCACATTTTTATTTTAGAATGTGTCAGATATATAACTATTATTATGTAATAAAAGGTACAACTGCTTTCTCAGGTATAAAAACACTTTGGCAACATAATCACTCAATAAAATTCAATCAAGGATATTAAATATGAAAGGTAAGCAATGAAAAACTTTTGTTTAGGTTGACAAAAAGTAGGAAGTTATCATTTAAGGAATAAAAATTAAGGTCACAAAAATCAAAAATAAAGTTTTGCTTTTGAAGGCATACTAAAATGTTAGACCTTTGGTGTATTTTGTAGCACTGCAATAACTTCTTGTTTTGTTTTTTATACACATATATACACTTACATATAAAGTCCTTCTCGTAAAGGTCAACTTAGAGCAAACTTAACACCTCAGCCGTATACACATAAGCAACACTTGGTTGAGAAAACAAAGCCACAAGGGGAAAAGAATACAGTACTGGAAAAAAAAAATACTATCACTAACACCTTTATGTGTGAAGTTGACCAGTCTGAGACTGAAGCCAAAGCAGAGAATGGGTAAGCTGTGAACATTCTCTCAATAACGTTGGCTTAGCAAACTTAATTGATGTGATTTTGTTATGATGAAATACCTAGTTGATCTTTGAGCAGTTCTAGTAAACATGACTTGCCTTTCTTAATTGCAGTTGGAATTTTCAATTTTCTTAGTAGTTCAGCTTGTACTTGAGTCACCAGATGTAAATTGGACATCTCTTTCTTCAATTCCCAGTATGCATGTTGCATATTATCACTGAAATACAGGTTTTATTTTTTTAAGTTAAAGATCATTATTCTTATGAAAGAAGACACTAACATTAAAATAAAAATAATGCATATCTGCATTTATTTTTGAATCAGGTTTTAATATAAGCAAGTAAAATAAAACTTCCTTATTAAGTATTAAAAGACTTAAGGGATTATTATAACAAGTGAAAACAATTATTAATAATAAAGTTGACTTAATTTCTAGTAGCCATAATAAGCAAAAGGGGATTACAAAAAGTTTGTAACCAGTGAGTTTCTTCCCATTCTCAGAACTGAGCTTTTTATATAGCCTCTAATCTGCAGTAGTATATATTAATATATTTGAAAGTATGAAATAAGTTCATTTGCAAGTCTAAAGAGGCATTAATGTATAGGTTTTAAGTTTGTATTTATCTTATAATTGATCTGATTTTGTAAGTTTGAATGCTATGTCAAAAATTTCTCAGTGTACACCCAACTCACATTAAAATGAAATATAGGTTTCATACACTCAGTTCTTTATGTTTGACTGGGCTGTCTCATATTGTTGGTTCTAAACCAATGTGACATGACAGCATAAGACATGAAGCCTCAAATGACTTCCTGGTAAAGGAAAAGATGCTTTAGAAAAACAATTATAGAAAGTATAAAAGAACCAACTCAAAAGTATTTTAATTGTCTAAATCATTTGATATTAGAATCATTATTGATAGCTACTTTTTAAAATTTAAACTTAAACATTCCCACATGGCTATTTATGATTGAGGGGGTCTTAATTCTCAAAATTATATGGAAATATTCAACGTACATTTTTACTGTGGTATACACACACACAATCAAATTTAAATTCAACTGGGTCTCCTAATGTTCAGCAACCATTCTCCCTTCTTAAAGACAACACTAAGAATGAAATTATGAGAAAAAGTGCTATGTGTTTTAATTTTTGTCTATTAAAAATATTCTGATTTATGTATGTCATTCCTGTTTTTAAAGGACTCTGAATTCTTTTAATAGATGTGGCAGAATTATATTTTACTACTTTTCAAAATGATCTACTTGTGTTAAATCTGTCATAAATGCTTTTTGTTAACTAGAAGATTAAAACTCACAGTGCTTTTCTCATAATTTTGAACGTGTGAAACAATTACTCTACAAAAATTAGTTAACCCTTCTGGTGTCACCAGTAAATAGCTAAGATTTAAGTTAAAATGATTGTTTCACATAAGAATCTGTCTTCATTATGAAGAGTTTGATTGTTCTATAGCACAATTATGGGCACTCAGTAAGCTTTCTAAATCGTTACTCTAGTTAGCAATCAATGTAAATACTATACCTGTACTAATTCACAGTGATGATATGGATAATAAAGTGAAAAATGGTTTATTACCGTCATAAGACAGTAAAGAAGTATCTGATTTGGAAGAAAGAAAAGTGAATACTGAAAGTAATTATATCAGTATCATAATATTGATCAAACACATCTACCTATTCGAAATGAGCATGTAAAATTACTATGGAAGTGTTAGTGTGGAATTACACATTTCCCAGCTTTTTTTTTTTTTAAATAAAAGCTTCTTTTATATTAGGTTAAACAAAAAACTAGTCATCAAGTTTAACATACATCTTTTCTCCTCAGTTTACTTCAATTGAAAGTGGAGATAAAAATCTGTAATTATTACTAAGTATAAGTTCTCCCTCTTGTGGATAGCCAAGTAATAGCAGTATCACTCATATTGCAGTTAACATAAAAGTGCTATAATCTTCAAATATTATTAAAAGATACCATGTTTAAGTCATTACTTAGTGCAGTTAGGAACAGTAAATCCCACAAATATTAGGAGGGTCCTAATAGAACCTATTCTAAACATTTTTGAGATTCTAAATCTCATATATACACTTTGTAAGTTACAAAGAACTTACAAAACTAAATATTAAGATCCAGCACTTCCAAATCAAAAACATAACAGTAAAGTTAAACTGACGAAATTTGATTGAGCATTTATTATGCCTAGGCACTTATTGTTTGCACTACTAAGGTACAGGATAGGTATTGGATAAAATTACTCTTTTAATACATACTACTCAAAACTATTTTTTAATTATCCAGCTACTAACTGATCTCTGTCCTTATAGGGCTAAGACTATCCACTTACCAAATATATATGACAATGCCAACACAACTTTTTAATCCCTAGCTTAAAAATTCTTAACTTTAAATGAAAGGAAATCTGCTTATATACATCGTTGAGATGGGGTACATGTTCTACTTCACAAAACAGGAAAAGCCAAGTTTTCTTAATTGACATTAAATATTCAAATTTTACTAATAAAATGAATAGTATACAAGAAAAATCTAGTTTGTTTTTACACTACTTGTTTTTTTTCCCTTTGGCTTTGTTCTTTTGTTCTGTTTTTGGGTCATAATCAGCATAAATAACTCCCAAGCCATGCATGGGGGTCATGTGTTGCCTGACTGAAATCAAGACCTGTCCTGTATATCCACACACTCAGCCTGTAAAGCTATCTCATTCAAGTATCACTTGAACGTTTATTAAACTATACCCCCAGGTACTTACAATGAAGTTATGATACGATCTTAAACCAACTTTTTAAAAAGAGCTTAGAGCAGCCATACTGAGCCCTCTGTTGTACTTCAGATTATTATTTAATTCACAAGATTTTGTGATCGCTAAGAAAACAGCAAATTGAAAAATGCCATGCTACTCCTTATTACCTAAGATACACATTTTAAGAAATTCCAAAATACAAGTTCACCTTGATTATATTGGCAGGAAAATGGCAGAGTTGTTGAGTGATCATGTATACAGTAAATGACATATAAAAGCACTTTACTGATTAAAATATCTTGAAAATCACCATAATATTCAGAGGACACTGCCAAGATGATAGTAAGTGCTCCTTGTTTTTACGCAGCAAGAGTAACGACAAACAAACAGAAACTGGACATTGAGAGAATCACACAGAACAGTGGTTAAACTGAAAGACCTTCACAACTCAGCCGACAATGAGAAGACAAGATTCTCAATTCAATGATGTAATGGAAGGTGGGATTTAGAGCGACACACAAGGGGCACTGTGTATAAATGCGCGGGATGGGTAAAGATGGCTAGGCAACCAGATCAGCCACAAACAGGCCCTGCAGAGGAGAGAGCTCAGGGTATGGTAGAACACAGTTCTGCCCCAGGCAACATTTTATAATACATCAGTGTTCCAAATGGCCATCATGAAGAAACTCAAAAAGATAAAACTCAGAAAAGTAATTCAATGAACAATTGAATAAAACTAAGAGAAACAGCTTTAAATAAAAAACAAGATTTCAGATGTATTGAAACTCAACAAAGGAGCTACAAAAAGTTATGGAAATAGATCAAAAATATGAGAAATCATTGAGTTCAATGGCTAAAACCTAGAAATATAAAAAATCCGTTGCATGTCTACATGCATGTGCCAGGCAGAAATAAAATAAAATCACATTTAAAAGGATTAAAAACCTTGAATTTACCCAACAGGTGGAAAATCTGTGCTCTGAAAACCATTAAGATACTGTTAAATAGAAGACAAAAAGATATGGAAAAGTATTTTGTATTCATGAATTAGAATGGTTATCATTTACAGTAACAATAACAGGTCTCATTCCCCTGACCCTGAAAGAAGCCTCCAATCCTTGGATTTAGCAGCTGAGTAAGGAGCTGCTGCTAAAATCTCAGGGCTGGGATGAATGGAGACGTTACTGGTGCTTGAGTAAATCGATGAACAACGGATGACAGTGATACAATGATACAGTGAATATCATTAATATGGTTATATAAAATTACAAAAACCAATGGAATCTCAAAATTTCAATGGAAAACAATTCAAAAAAATCAGGGTAAGAGAAATGGTTCAGCAGATAGGTGCTTGCCTTGCCCAAAGCCAGTTTTGATCCCTAGTAGTCCACATGGTCCACAGAGCACCACAAGGAGTAATCTCTGAGTGCAGAGCCAGAAAGCAGCCCTGAGCACCACTGGGCTTACTGCAAGCACCCCAACAAGAAAAACAAAAAAACCCCACAAACCCCATAAAATTTATTTAGAACTATAAAAAAGTCCAAGTAACACAATCCTGGGGATGAGGAACAACACTTATCATACTTCCTGTTGTCTAAGCCTATTACAGTGCTTAATAATCAGAACAGCATGATCAGAGATCACAAATAGAAATGAGAGAATAGAAAAAGTCCAACACATAGACAACTTATAAAAAAGGAGTTGAAAAATACACTTGATAATAGAAATCGTCAGTAAATGGTGTGGGGAAAAGTGGAAAGCAGCATACATACAAAAGAAACTAGAGCACTGATACTGCACATAAAATTCATTCTATATGACTTACTTTTATTTTTTTGCTTTTTCGGTCATACCTGGCATTGCACAAGGGTTATTCCTGGCTCTATACTCAGGAATCACCCCTGCTCAGGGGACCATATGGGATGCTGGGAATCAAACCCGGGTCATCCGAGTGCAAGGCAAATGCCCTACCCACTGTGCTATTGCTCCAGCCCCTGTCATTCTATATGACTACATGACTACATTTACTGTACAAAAACAGTTCTTTTAAAATTCACATTATACAAAAGACTAATAAGGTTATCCAAATTCGCTCTTAAGGCAAAGGGATATTTCCGTAGGTGGAAATGTAAAATTCTTTACATATAAACATATTATTACAGAATCTAAAATATTTCTTCAGTTTAATAGTTTTGTCTAAGGTATTACATTCGTTTCAGTCCTATACTAAGGAATACTTAAAGTGTTTTCAACAAATTTACTGTAATCAGGGATTATTTCCAACTATCCAAAGAGTATCTACTTGTTTTTAAAAGTTCAATCATAATAGAAATCTAGTAATTACTAATACAATCTGGCCTGAGGGAAAAATTATTTTTGGATTCTAAAGAATGTTCATACCTTGTAATGCTTAATCTTTGAAGATCTCTGCTCTTTAGATTTTCTTCCTGAGGTGAATCCTGTCAGTTATTTAAAAAAGAAAAGTTGAAAATATTACATTTTATTCTGGCACTTTATAATAAGATGTTTCCAGTTTTACACAGCACATCTAAGGCTATACAGCATAAAATTAGATTTAATTTTAATAAAATGCCACCAATGCATTCCAGGTATTTGTAAGTCAACTCCAATTACTTTAAAATTATGTGTTCAAAAGAAAACAATCTAAGTATACAAAAAATGACAATACTTTCTACATAGAGTAAAGTTGAATTCCGTAAAGAAAGGAAATTTATTGAATATTGACTTTTTGGGGGGTGGGATACTTTGGGGTCACACCTGGTGAAGCTCAGGGGTTACTCTGGCTCGCTCTATACTCAGGATCATATGGGATGCCAGGGATTGAATTCAGGTCCGCTGCATGCAGGGCAAAAACATCCTATCCACTGTACTACCACTCTGGTTCCGGTATTTTATATTTAAAAAGTTGGGGCTGCAGCAGCAATATTACAGTGGGTAGGTTGCTTGCATCACACATACCTGTGGCCAGCGTGAATTATTCCCAGCACCCTATATGGTCCCTTGAGCATGACCAGGAGGATCCCTGAGCACTACGAGGTAATGAAAAGTACCAAAAATTTAACTGGTTATTGTTTGAAAATATAAATTTTTTCCTTCCATAAGTATAATAATCAGATAAAGATTTTATGAAGTCCTTATAAAAGTATATTTAAAAGTTTATTAACTTTTAATAGCTTAGATATTAGATATGACAACATTAGACACTTAAATGTGAACTTAGTATGTTTGACAGCTCTAACATATTTGCAATGCAGTCTGTCAAGAATCTATAACATGAAAAAGAATTTTCATTTCACAGTATTATTACAGATTCTATTGACAGAAGTGACCAGTAAAAAACAAAATATTTAATTTTATGAGTTCTTATCTGTGTAATTAAAATATATTCTTTTTTTTTTTTTCAATGGGGGAAGAAGCTTTGGGCTGTACCGAGATTCCCATACAGAGCTGTGAACAAGGCTTACTCCTGGTTCTGTGCTCAAGGATCATTCCTGGCAGTGTCAGGGGCCATTTCCTGGCAATGAACCTGGGTCAGCAGTGTGCAAGGCAAGTTCCTTACCTGCTTTCTGTACTATCTCTCCCTCCAAACCTTAAATCATATTTAATGTTTTGGGTTTTTTTGCTTTGTTTATGAGCCATGCCCTGAGATGCTCAGGGGCTACTCCTATCAGTGCTCAGGGGCTGGAGGTAGGGGAGACAGGGCCATATGGAATGTTGGAGATTAAAATGGGTTGGCTATGTGCAAGGTAAAGACTCTGCTGTTCCGGCCCTTCTTCAATTTTATTTTAAAGTAGGACATTAAGAAGCTGCACCAGGACTTCATGAGTAAAATATGAAAAATGTTTGTCATTATAAGATTTAATATACTTCTTGATCTTGGTTCAGAAAATATCAACTAAAATAATCAGTTTTGTTTTGAGGGACACAATGCAGCAGTGCTCAGGGCTTACTCTTGGCATTGCTTTCAGGGATTCTTCTGTCACTGTTGATGGGACCAAACTGGAGTCTATAGCATGCAAGGTAGGTGTTTTAACCAACTGCTATACTTTCACTTGGCCTAACCAACTAAAACACCGCCTTTCAAGTGGCCGACCCTAATTCAATTCCTCCATTCCTTTGCCCCTCTTGGAGAACCCGGAACGCTACCGAGAGTATCAAGCCCGCACGGCAGAGCCTGGCAAGCTACCCGTGCGTATTGGATATGCTAAAAACAGTAACAATAAGTCTCTCAATGAGAGATGTTACTGGTGCCTGCTCGAACAAATCGAGCAATGGGATGACAATGACAGTGGCCCTCAGTAGATGTAAGGAAAATTATTAATGTGAACATAAATAGAGTCTGTTGTTTCATTCCCATGTCCATGGGGAATCGGATCTAACACCTTTAATCAAGATTTCAAATTACAAATACCCCAAAAATCAAGATTTCAAATTGGAACTCTTGATAAATTGATAGAAGGGATTTTTACTCTTTCTGGTTTTCTTTGTATTAGTTGTGGACATTGGGCAGAGGGAGAGGAAGGAGCCTCGGGATCCATAGGTTGCCAATGTACAAAGCAAGTACCCTACCTGCTGTCCTATATCTCTCTGGCCCCGATTCTGAGTATTTCTTAACCTCCCCCCTTCCCCCTCTCTCTGCACTTATCTACAAAATCCAATACTTCTGGTGGTAGAGACTATCCTGTCTGGGAAAAAAAAAATCTACACTTATTGTACTTTCAGCTTTTAAAGCTTCTTAGTTTCCCAGACCCTTTTATTAGTAAAAGAAAAGTTGTTTCCAGAGTTTGCTGAAACCATAAAAGTCTATTTCTATGATTTATGGCAGATGAATTAAACTAAGAGAAAAATCTATTCCTTAGCACCATCTAGTGGAATAGAGTAAGGTTAGAAATGAAAATATGTGTATAAACAACGTACATACCTTAGGAACACTGCTTCTCTGGACTGCCCTAGTTTATGTTTTTTTGAACAACAATCACTTACTAAATTGATTTTGTGCTGGGTACTATTTGTCTATCTTCATGAAAAGAAAGAAGTTCAATGCCAATGTAGCAGAAAACAAGTTCAGAAGTTAAATAATTTAATTTTACGTTATTGCTAAATAACAACATAATTATAAGCCAAATTTTTATTATTTCAAAGTAACTGCTTCCTCTACTCTAAGGGACTAACAATTATGTGCAAAAGCTATAGCACTTTTTCAAATATAAGTACAGTGACTAGTAGAATTCAGAGCTTCAAGGAAGACATGGACATCTATTTATTATTGCTTCGTTTTGGGCCGCACCAGTTGGTGGCTCCAGGGTTTACTCCCAGTTTGGTGCTTGAGGATCGCTGGTGTTGTGCTCAGAGGACGATGTGGTTTTAGTGATGGAACCCTGCCTTACCCATAAGCAATTTTCTTTACCATCACCTGTCTTCCCCGTCCCCCACCACCACATCAGGTGGACGTTAAGGAATTACTCCTGGTTCTGCCAGCAGCCCAGGGGACCATATCGGTGCACCGGGGAATCAAGCCTTGGTTGGCAACGTGCAAGACAAGCACTCTACCTCTTGTACTACTGCTCTGGCCACCCCATCAGCCCTTTTTTTACTCTGTGAGACAGGGTGCTGGAAGCCTTTGAGGGAACTGTGATAAGTGGTTATAAGGTTCAAAGCTATAAATAATCAAATTCAGCTACCAAGTAGGGGAAAAAAGAAAACCAAACATTTAGAATCTGTGTTGAATAGGCGTTGAGTAATTTTTGTAGTATTTCCTCCTTTTGAGGCTTGAGGACCAAAGCAAGATCATTAAATTCAGAGGTATTAGTTTGATCAAGGCAGAATCTTTGTTGCTAATATATCTCATTCTTAATGATCAATGATCATCACTGATAATGACTACTTTATGTGGGGCAAAAAAAAGTATCAGTTCTATGGACACTTGGGACTCACGGACACTTGGATAGACGCTTGGAAGTATGGGAAAGATCCTGGGTAGATGTCACAGCTCAATATTTTTAAAAGCTCTGAAGGGTAAAATGGTTGAGAAGTAATACTGAACTGCTTCCCATAGCTTCAAATACATGAGTGCATATAATGTACATAATTTCAATTTGGCTTCAATCTAATAAGCTTTTAAATTTCTTGAAAGAGCTATTTTAAACTTTACATTTGGAGCCAGAGGGACAGTTGGAGAGAATGCTTTGCAAGTAGGAGGCCAGGTTTACTTGCTGGCTAACTAAATGGTTCCTGAGCACCGCCAGGTGACCTCCTGCCCAACACAGCTGAGAGTAGGGCCTGAGCAGTTTTAGGCATGCTTCCCCCATTACCCCAAACAGAACTTTCCACTTGTTCATTATCTTTACATTCCCTATTCTCAATTTCTTTTTATGCATGACATTTGAAAACACATTTCCAAGTTTATCAGAACCGAAAGTAAAGCATTTGTAAAGTACTCTGGTTTAGACTCTGAAACAACTTGTGTTTTAGTGACTGACTAGAGGAACTACATTTTGACAAGCTAGATGGTGCGGTGCGTAGGGTGTTCGCCTTGCACATCGCTGACCTGGGTTCGATTCCTCCGCCCCTCTTGGAGAGCCCGGCAAGCTACCGAGAGTATCCTGCCCGCACGGCAGAGCCTGGCAAGCTACCCGTGTCGTATTCGATATGCCAAAAACAGTAACAACAAATCTCATGGAGACATTACTGGTGCCCGCTCAAGCAAATCGATGAGCAATGGGATGACAGTATGTATGTCAATGTTAGAAAATGTTTGTTTTGCCTCCCACATACGATCTTTCCTTGCACATGGCTGATCCCTGACCTCCTTTGCCAGCAGTAAGCCTAAACAATGATAGGGGTGGCTCCAAAACCAAAAGAAAAAAAAGAGAAAGAAAAAAAAAAGAGGGAGGGAGGGGAGAGGAGGAAGGAAGGAAGGAAGGAAGGAAGGAAGGAAGGAAGGAAGGAAGGAAGGAAGGAAGGAAGGAAGGAAGGAAGGAAGGAAGGGTTAAAGAAAAGTTTACTTTTGTGGTATATATAAATCAACCAAATGATTAAAGTAGAAAAGGTTAAACTTGAGTTCACTTTAAACCTTATAGGAAAAAATAAGGAAAATTATAAAGGTAAAGATAAGATCAAGTTAAGTTTTTTAGAGAATGAAAGTAGTCACAATCCATTTAACTCTATGATTTAATAGTTTGAAATCCTCATATGATACAGATACTGAATTAATCAATTTACTAATTCTGCAGTACCGTTTGTTTGGTTTTTTGTAGCTCGATTTTGAGATCGCTACATTCTTTTCTCATCAGTTCCAGTTCCTGTTCCAAACCATGGATCTTCAGGTCACAGCTCAACTTTTCTACCTCCCAGTTTGATGAAGGTGGATTTAAATTCCTTATCACTACAAAAATGATGGACATGAAAATAGTTATTTTTGCCCTTCACATAGCTGACAAGTAAAAAAAAAAGGTTTTAGTGGTAAACTGTAAATAAAAACATATATAAAACATATTTTTGAGTACTAGTTTTTAGAAACATAAATATTCCTAGCCTTTTAAAGGAAGTTTGGAATGTAAAAAGATGCGACACTAAATCAAGCGTGTACTAAACTATAGACACATCAATATTATATAAGATTTAATTAAGACAATGCTAAAATACACAGTCACAGGCTCACTCAAGCTAATCATTCCACTTGGTCCTTTCAGAATATAAAATGTGACACTAGCAAGACTAGAACATGAGATCAAAAGAATTATACTCAAAAGTATTCTATATAGAAATGATATACAAATGGATATGGACTTATACTTGAATTAGTGCTTTTTCTAGCTAGGAAAAAAAAAAGTCCTAAACAGTTACCATAAGGTATTTCATTTCAGGCCCTACGTACCACTCTGGGGCAGCCTGGGTAATCAATCCCCAGTTTTGCAGGGCCCTCACAGAACTTCACCCATCGAACCTCTGACCTGGTTGGCCAAGAATTGCCAAAAGTGGCTGGTATTCTCTGACAACTGCTTGAAAAGTACCCCCAATCAGCCCCACCTTCTGAAAACATCTCAACCTCTATCAAAACATCTGTTGCATGCCAGCTGTTTCGTTTTTCTCATCAGAATGCATGGGAACTAAATACATATGCTCTCCCAGAACAAATGTTTCATCTCAACATCTCATCTCTTAACAATCTTCAAAAGAAAATGATGATTGTAACTTCATAACACTATGTCTGACAATGGACACAAAGTTCAACTGGAAGTGAAACGCCAAAACATACCAGTCAGCAAGGGACTTTAACAAGACAGGTTTCTACTGTTCTTTTCATCTACTTCATCACAAACTAGTGTTGAGTAAAACTTTAAATTTTAATTTAAATCTAAAGGAAAGTTAAAGGAATGGATACTACGTGAAAGCAGAAGAGAAATTAATACAAGCCTAAACTATGTTAAGATCTTAACACTGAGATACAGAAAATGGATCAAGGTTATGATACATGAATGGAAGAGTGAATTAATTCCATTAGAATATTTATAACATGTAAGCAGCATACCCTGCTGAGTTTCCACCTCTGTCCTTAGCTGGAGGAGTTCTACTTCTTTAGACTGTAGTTGTTCATTCAATATTTTCAAAGATTCAGAGTTGTCTTTATTCTGAATTAAGAAGGAAAATGCCAAATTAAATTCAATAAAATCTGCAGGCTGGTATTATATATTATTTTCAAGCATATGTTGAAAAATCTCTTGTAAGACTTTTAAGAAAAGAACATGAAATAAACTCAATTTCTTGCTAATTTCTGCTCTTTTTCTAACTTAATGTTATTCACTGGCTTTTTAGTTTTTAAACACAGTGACAATTTCTACCAAATTGCAGTGTTTCAAAGTAAGTTAGTGGTGTTAGATGTACTTAAATCCTAAAGGCCATTACTTATTTATGTTGTATAAAAATAAATTATAAATATCACCATTAAAATGTGGCTTTAACCTTGACTAAATATTCAAGTTTGTGTCATAAATATAAATACTTCATTTCTAATCTGAACGGATTAGAGCAATAGCACAGTGGGTACAGCGTTTGCCTTGCACGGAGTTGACCCGAGTTCGATTCCTTGTCCCTCTTGGAGAACCTGGCAAGCTACTGAGAGTATCCTGCCCGAACAGCAGAGTCTGGCAAGCTATCCGTGGCGTATTCGATATGCCAAAATATGCCAAAAATAGTAACAACAAGTCTCACAATGGAGATGTTACTGGTGCCCGCTAGAGCAAAATCAATGAACAACAAGGACGACAGTGCTACCGTGCTAATCTGAACACTCTGGGAGAAAATGCATTTGTAAAAATATAGATAACATTCTTTACAAACCAACTTACCATTTTGTCCAATTTGTTCTTCAAATTATCTCTATCAATGCAAACTTCTCGATATGCATGATAGGCCTTATTTACTTGTTCTCGTCCCACAGAACTTGTTTCTTCTTCAATTCGAGCTCCTATAAGCTATTGGTATAACATCAGAAGAGAGTTTAAGGAAATATTTTATATTAAAAAAAGGGTTGATGGGTTCACAGCTTAATCACTAAATTGTAGGAATAAAGCCTGAACTCAACTAAATGAACTCTGCCACACAAGGAGTTTTATTAATTAATCAAGCACAAAGGTATAATAAGTCATTTATGCTTTCAGTATTTTATACATTGTGCTGTTTTATATCAATTCATCATACTCAAACACAGTACATAATTTGTGTTTTGTAAGCCACTTATATTTATTTCCATTACCAGTAAAAATAAAATGTTGTTCCTTGACTTATTAAGGATTCAATGTACCAGTTTAATAAGTCTTACATTATTCTAGAATAGTAATTCAAAGGGTTGTTAGTCAGAAAATATTTAACTATTAACTATCCCAGATTGCATATTTACTGAACTTAGCTTCAAATAAACATAGCTCCAAGCTTCAAGTATTTAGCTTTTTTATTCTAGCATATCAAAATTTAATTACAAAAATAAAATCCATGTGAATACAAATTATTTTTATAAGTGATTTCCCTTTCCTTCCTCCAAATGAAACAAACTTTACCAAGCACCATCATTTAGTTTTTTGTAATAGGGTGATTTCCTTAGTTTTTTGTAATAGGGTGATTTCCTTAACTGCAAATCTATTCTTCCCACTACGAGCAAACTGCTTGTAAAATATGAATACATTAATTTAACACTTGAAATAAAAGTTTAGAACTTAAAAAAAATAGATATGTGAAGACATCACAAAGCTAAGAGATTTGGTGATTTATAAATGATCAGCTACTTTGTTTATTATATATTCTCTAACACTTAGGAATGCCTGGTTTCTACATGAAAAAGATAAACAGAAGACATTATTTTATCAGTTAAACACATTATTCTTTTGAGCTAACGTAACAGTATAAGGCTTAAGGAACATGCCTTACATGTGTTCAACCCTGGATGAATCCAGGCACCACATACATCAAGTACTGCCCTTGATGTACCTTGATGTGCCCCTGAGATCCCCAGGAGACCAGCCCCAGAACTCATAAAAAAACCAAAGCATAACTTTGTTTCCACATTCAAGGACCACAACCACGTATATATGCAATGCATAATCAAAACAAGAATAAAGGGAAGAAGAGGAGAGAATTGAACAATGTCCAGTTTCTATGACACTTAAATAGTTAGGAGGATAAGGTACCAAAAAAGGTTAGGAAAAATATTTGAAATATATCTCCTCCAAGTTATGTTCTACATATATTCACCAAGCCTATGATATGGGAAATACAGTGTACTGTAATGTCTTAGGATTACTGCTGAGTTATGCTTCAAAGTTTATTATAATCTTCCAAGATAAAAAATAATCTTTGTCATTAAACATAATTAAAGTTGTAATTACCTTTTCTTCCAAAATTCTTATCCTTCTCTTTAAGAAGGAATTTTCTTTCTCTGAATCCTTAAGTCGTTTTTTGATGTCTTCATATGCAGTGACAAGAGCAAAATGGGAAGCAACAGACTCATCCCCTGAATATATTGAGACTGGAGTATCTCTCCTATGGCCTTTTTCATGGTTCAAAATGCAGATATCATCTTCTACCAGTGCATCCATGACAGCTATGTAAAGAATAAAAATATACAAGGAGTAAATGACCAGAGATTATATACTTAAAATAATGTCAATGTTGGAGACATGTTTCATTTAGAAGAAAATATAACACAATAGTTAGCAAGAGCATGGACTCCAAAAACAGACTTCATACATTTGAATCTACCCCTGACTATATGGTGTCTGTGTGACTCTGGACAAACTGCCTAACCTTCCTGCTTCAGTTTCCTTATTTGTCAAGTATTCAATACAATGCCAACTTCATCACAGCCTTTTTGTTTTAGGACCATTCCTGGCAGCCTTGGGGCTTACTCCTGACTCTGTGCTCAGGGATCACTTGAGGCGACTATGGGTCGGCCCCTTGCAAGGCAAGCACTTTGCCTGCCATACTATCCCTCTAGCCATTCTCATAGAATTCTTAAAAATATGAGATAAGTTGACATAATGCAATTAAAGTTGTAATGTATGATTAATTTTACTAAAAGTCACTGTCTCATTTGCCAAGGCGTCGGAAATCAGATGGGCCAGACACGTAATGTGATTTAGAGATGACCTCTGCACTAGAGCTGTTACCAACTGGATTCCACGGGATGTCAAAAGACCACCTGGCAGCCCACCTATGAGATGATCTGACTTCTGTCAAAACCCTGAACGAACAGTTTGAGGCTCTTCGTGTTCCTGGAGCGAGCAGATACCATTGGGCTACACTAGCACGTGACAGGGACAAATGGAGAAATTAGTGGCGCCTGCTCAAGCAAATCGAAGATCAATGGGATGACAAGTGAGAAGTGAAAGATCACTGTCATTAAAGATAAAATACAATTTAAACTTCACCCAGTATTTCATTCTCATCAAAATTTCAATTTTAGTCTTCACAGCTTCCCAAATCATACATTTTCAAAAACATTTTTAATGCATTACAACATATTATAGAAGTTTTAATGCATAACCTACAAAATCTTTCCAAGCCAAATGTTTATTATACATTAGAACCTAGTTTCTTAAACTGTGGTTCGCAACCACATACTTGAATGGGACAAACAAAAAGTTTTTATTTTAAAACTAATTTGTGATTGGGGCTGGAGAGATAGCACAGCGGGTAGGGCGTTTGCCTTGCACGCGGCCGACCCGGGTTCAAATCCCAGCATCCCATATGGTCCCCTGAGCACGGCCAGGGGTAATTCCTGAGTGCAAAGCCAGGAGTAACCCCTGTGCATCGCCAGGTGTGACCCAAAAAGGAAAAAAAAAAAAAACTAATTTGTGATTATCAGTAAATTTTTGATTTGTCTCTATTTTATAATTGGGAATCACAAAAAATTGTGTAATTAAGTAGTGAGTAGAACAAGCTTAAGCTCTCCATTAGAAGACAAAGGAATTAACATTTGATTATACTATGCCCCAAGTACTATGTATACAGTAAACTTCTAATATTTACATCATTTAAATTCACTCAAACAATTCAATGAGATAGGCATCATCTTCCCTTTGTTATGGGGTCACATCTGGAAGACTAAGAGCCTACTTCTGGCTCAGGGATCACTTCTTGTGGGGCTCAGGGGATCATATGGGTTGTGAAGGATTGAACCTGTGCAGGCGATGTGAAAGGCAAGCACCCTAATCTCTGTACTGTACTATCTATTTCTCCCACCTGTTATCATTTAAATTTTATAAGACGGGGTTGGAGAGGAAAAGTAATTTGCAAAAGTTAAAAATGGTAATAGAATAGTAGCTCTTGGTTATAGCTGTGTTGAGCATCATTGTGTCTTCAACTCATCACAGTGTCAAGGGTGCTTAATAAATATTGGCTAGTGAATGAAAAGTTGACAGAGTGGCAATCAAGCACAACTCAACCCCCAAACCTAAGAAGTCAGTTACTTCATTAGCTGGGCGAACAATCTGCTTGCACTTCCATTTACTTGCGGTTAGGTTTGTCATTACTTACCCATGTGAAAGTTGCATTCCTGGAAAACACTTATAGAAGAAACTGAGGGAGAATTTTTTTAGACTGTGTAGGGAAAACAGGGTAAGAGGGTTTGCAAGTTCCAATTAAAAAAAGGATAGAAGTCAAGGTGCTTGCCTTGCATGCAGCTGACCCCAGTTCCATACTTGGAACAGCATATAGACCCCAGTCACTGCCAGGAATGGAGCACCCAGACCTTCCACGCCCAAAATAAGTTCTTAAAACACTACAAATAGCATTCCAGAGACTATGAGTGGAATTTTATGTATAATAAATTAGTAATTAATAACTATAAAAATGCTTATAATTGTTTTCTACTAAAATCAGTATTTTGTGATGTTCTTAAAATTGTAATCAGTACTTACAATTATAGGTGAGCAAAAATATGTGTATATTACCAATCTGTATAGATAAAACCTACCTTTCAGTCTTTACCAACTCCAATCAAAATTTTTCTAACCATATAGGACAGTTTCTTTCAACTTAAAATATTTCCCAATTTATGAAGAAAACACAAAATGAATAAATTATGTATATAGTATCCACACAAAGTGGCAGCTCCTCATAACCACAAAAACTCTTGATGTTTCTGGTACAAGTGGTACATTCTACTAATAATGGAAAAAGAGTTTAAATTTTCTTTCTTTAGTGGGTTTGCTTTTTTCTCTTTGGTTTCAGTGTGATTCCAAAATTATAACAAACATTCCACTCATGCTGCTGCTAGTTGAAAACTGATTTCATTTACAAAAGGAAAATATGAATTACTCCCCTACTGTAAACTGCCAGCATGCATATAAATCTCCACAGAAAAATTTTTCACACACATTATCTTAACAGTAAAAGGATAATACAAGAAGATGACTAGAAAAGAGTTATGATAAAAGTCTAGTTTAAGGAGAAGTAAAATTGTGCCCATCTTAGCTGATTTATAGCACCTTCATACCTAATCAGATGAACGGAATTTTTTCAAGTGGAATCATTACCTACATATACTGAAAAACAAAAGAGAAGCAAAAACTTCTATATGGGCAATCCTGAGGTGCCACAGTTTATGCACTTGAGGTTCAGTCTTCTTATGTACTTTTCTTTTTAACTAATTCAGCTGTGATTTCCTGTTCCTTTTTATCTGAAGGATTTTTTTACTAAGGAAGGAAAACCAAAGTGGGAGACAACTATAAAGTAATAGCAATTAAAAATTCCCACAGGCCTGGACATAATTCAAGATTGTCAAGAATACTAATAAATTCATACAGTATATTCACAACCAAAAGAATCTCAAGTGTCTTACAGATAGTATGCTATTTAATTCATACCATTGCTTTTAGTTAGGAAATCTTTATTACACCTCTTTCATGGATGTGAAAACTAGGATCTAGAAATGTCATTAAGCTTAGCCAATACTAGATACTGAGTATATGTAGCACAGTACTTGGATTACAAAGTCTGAGTTATTAGTATTCTTTTCCTCCCAATTAATTTTTTATACACTTAACTCAAGAACTATGAAACTAGAAACACCTTGGCAGTTTATGAGTACCCCAGATGGAAGGGGGTCACAGTCACTGTCATACTGTTGCTCATCGATTTGCTCAAGTGAGCACCAGTAATGTCTCCATTGTGAGACTCGTTACTGTTGTTGGCTTATCGAATACCTCACGGGTAGCCTGACAGGCTCTGCCGTGTGGGTGGGATACTCTCGGTAGCTTGCGGGGCTCTCCCAGAGGGACGAGAATCGAACCCGGGTCGGTAAGGCAAACACCCTACCCTCTGTGCTATTGGTCCACAATGTCACATTTTACATATCTATTAATTTTGAGGGCAAAATGAATAGTCAGGTTGACTTATATTTTTATATAGGTTGCCTATTTCATTCATGAACTCATCAAAAAGTTGCCCATGATGGTTTCTAAATATACTGAATCATAATCTGTATATTATTAACATGGCTTGTAATACACTATAAAGCATGAAAATTGTCCTAAAATCTATAATAGACATATTACTTGAAACATAATTTCTCGGGCTTAATGGCTCCGGGGTGAAATACAACTATCTGCTCACACTTTCCTGTAAGGAAATTTTGAGGCTAATTTTTAGTGGATTATTCATAACAAGCAATACAAAATAAATTATTTAGGTCCTCCAAAAAAGGGTTTGGAAGTCAAGGTGGAAACATTTGAAATATGGTGGTGAGTAGGTGTAAGGGTGGTGGGCTTGGTGTTGGAATATTAAATTGTGACAAATTATTGTGAACAACTTTCATCATCATCATCATCATCATCCCGTTGATCGTCGAATTTCTTGAGCGGTCTCAGTAACATCTCCATTCGTCCTAGCCCTGAGATTTGAGGAGCCTCTCTTTACTCGTCCTCCCCAAGGATACCGCATTGGAGGCTCTTTCAGGGTCAGGGGAAAGAGACCCAGCATTGTTACTGGTTTTGGTATATGAATACACCATGGGGAGTTTGCAAGGCTCTCCCATGTGGGCAGGAAACTCTCTCGGCAGCTTGCCAGGCTCTCCCAGAGAGAGAACTAGGCAGTAAGATGTCATTTTTGGGAGCCTGGTTTTAAGTCTCTGGATGCTGGCCATTGGTGGGATTACATGGCGCCAGGTGCAGTCCCTGGGTGTGATCGCCTAGCTACTGGAAAATGGGAAATCTGGGCAGAAGAGGCCCAGTCCAGATTGAAGCAGGTTTGGAGGTCTGAGCCCCGGGTCCACACACCTGGGTTCCTCTGCCGGTACCTTCATGCATGAGGCTCCTCCAAATATGTGGAGAGGGGCCTTGAGCATGGCTGTGGCTAGACTCCATAGGTCTCCGGCCGCAGGAGCTCTGCTCGGGGCAGGGAGGGAAGCTGAAATCCACCCCCTTCAAGGGGCCCCGGGAAAGACACCCAGAAGCAAGGGTAAGAGACTCTCTGAGTCGCTCTCTCCCGGGAGCTTGGTTTTAAGTCTCTGGACTTAAAAGTTCACTCGCTTAAAACCAAGTGAACAACTTTATAAAAATAAAATAAAATTTAAAAATATTATTGTTTTTATCATCTATTGTAAAAAACAACTTCTGTTCTTTAAAAACAAACATGAACTGACTTAAGTATTAGAAATACCATTTGTTGTGTTAGTCTATACAAACTATGTTTCTAGAGATTAAAACCTGAAGGGCAAGGAAAAATGAGGATCTTAGTCACCTAATTATATAATAACTAGGTATCTAATTATATAAGGGAGATATTCCATTTTACCTATCAAGATACTAAGAGAAAACTGCCATCGAAGAAAAACAAAATAGGCTATGTGTTTTTACATAGCCTATTTTGTTTTTCTTATTGTTTCTAGAGAAATGTAAAGGAAGCTGTAGTAGTCATTACAGTAAATTTAAATTGTTTTATTCTTTTATTGTGGTAAAATGTCTCTTTTAGTAATATTCAAAGTACCTGGCCCAGAAAGTTTCAGTTTCTGGATAAATGATAAATGCCTATCTGACTTTTATACTTAACAAAAGTACATCATGCTTGAATATACAACATTTGGGAAACCTTATTTTATACTGTGTATACTATTTTTACTATAATTTGAATTATCTTTTTTTTTTTTTTGAGTCTTATCATCCGGAGGTGCTCAAGATAGACTTGTGATTCTGTGCTCAGGGATCACTCCTGGTGGGCCTGGAGGCCCATATGTAGTGCCAGGGACTGAATGCAGGTCACTCATGTCGAAGACAAGCGGCCTACACAATTACCAGCACTCTGGCCCAACTTCAAGTATCTTAACATAACAAACTCAAGTTTTAATGTATGCATTGGCAAAATATTATCAAAGGCTAGAATTATCAAAATAATTGATATTTGTAAAAACCCAGCCAATTTTTTTTAAAAGTTAACATATTTCAAACATATTAACCAAAGACAAGTAGCTTCTTTCCATTAAGACAATGAAGCTACTAGAACATGCAACAAATATTTTCTTCTTCAAAATAATTTAAGAAACTGGAATTAATGGCTTATTTCATAGTGCAGTCTGTAATTCAACCCATAACATCTCTGAGTAATGCTGTACTAAAGTTATTATGGAAAATCTTAAGTTTCAGTCTTCAGTATAATCAACACTGACATTGTTGAGATATATACAATGGGATGTCAGATACTAGAAAACACAGAAATATCTTCTGACCCAGATTAATCTTTAAAAAAAAAAAAAAAAGACATGAAGGCCAGAGCAATAGTACAGTGGGTGGGGTGCTTGCTGATTTGGGTTTGATCCAAATCCAACACCATATAGTCCCCCACCAGGGTATTCCTGAGTGCAGAGCCAAAGCATTGCCAAGTGTAGTGCAAACCTCTTTTCAAAAATTAGCCTGTAAAAATTCTTCATACATATCTTTATTGATCACTTATCACATGCCAGGCTCCACATGCATTTTCCTAATTCTTAAGCAACTGTTATTCAATTAAATCTAGATAAAAATATCTTCAAAAATATCTTATATACACCTACACAAATACTCATTGGCACAGTTTGAATCAGAACTCAGATAATTTGTGTTAAAATTTATGCACTTACTAATGTATTTTGCAGTTAACAGAACATTATTCCAAAATGTATTTGGGAAAGGCAGAACTCAATAGTGGAACAATAACCTGGTAGTCAGAAACTTAGATTCTGTCTACAACCCACTGCTTTAAAACTGATTAGTTTCCCTTTCTGGATCTAAAATTTCTCATCAATAAAATAAGAACATTGGGTTGCAGCAATATGATGCTACCTATTTAAGTAATAAAAGGTAGAATTTATACACAGAATACTAAAAGGGGAATTCATATTTCAGCCTTTGATTCAGAGACAGAGTGCATATATTACCTCTTGTGCACAGTTGACAAGAAAAGTATTATCAAAATCACAGATGAGGTAACTGAGCTCACAGAAGCAAAATAATCTGCCTATAATTACACTGGGATTATGTAACAGATTTAGGATTTGAATCAAAGACTACTTAGTAGTCTTTTCATTTTGTATTGTTTAAAACAAATCTTATTTAGAATTCCCATGATCTTTGGGGGGGAGGGCAAGAAGGTTGAGCAGGGGTGACAGTATAGACCTAGCAGTGCTCAGGGTATAATATGTAGTGCCAGGGATCAAACCCAGATCCATCACTGTACTAATTCTTGGAATCTCCTACCATCTTTCTTACTCCCGGTATCCACTTCAAACAGTCAAGATATGTGTAGAATTAAGTCTTATCCTCTTTCACTGTTTTCAAATACAAAATAAGAGATAAAATGTCCTCACTAGTTAAAATGATAAAAACAAGTTAAAACTCAACCTCGCATGTATTTTTCCCAAGATACTGCCACATTAGGAATCCTTATAATTTGGTGAATGCCCCCACACTTGGAATTAGCATTAGATACACGGTACACATTTTAATTTTATTTACATTGTTGAGTTAGCTCAGGAAAGACAACCCAGGAATCAGTTTGTATGGTTAGGGAATCGAAGGTCAAAGTTTCTTGCAGGTTAGCACAGATATGAAGAGCTCTTTGCCTCATGTCATTCCTTTTATGAATACACTTCAGTGCACCTACTATAAACACAATGTTACACAACGTTACCTATATTACCGTGTTAAGGTCAGCATACCCAATCCAGATTCTAAGAACAGGAATTTTTTAAAGTTACATTTGTCCATAACTTCAATGATTACCAAAATTTTCGTCACATTTTAGTAAGTGTTTTGTGCTCTGACAAGCGTTCAGTATGCTTTCGTTTTTCGGGCAACTATCTCATCTGCTCTTTATGATTCATTAAATCTGTAGCAAAACTGTAACATAGGCAAGAATTTCCTGTTATCAGGGGGTGCCAGTAAAGAAAATCTGCCAGTTGCCTCTAGTCTTTAGTTCCTCGGAGTAAGCATTACCCATCTTAGAGATGTGGAAAAGGAAGAAGTATTTCTTTAGCCTCCTAACCCCTCTGTATTGATTTTATGGGAAACTCAGCGTTCGGATGGCAAGTGGATGTTCTTACTTGCTCTTGAGTGCACTTCCCCGCTGACTCAGTATTAAAGCTTTTCATTCCTATGCAACTTTCCATTTCTCAACACTGCAAGTAAAATTTTCTAAGGACCTTAGAAATTTCCCAACTGTGCGGTCCTTAGCATTTTCCCAACTCACAGACGACAGAGGAAGTGATCCTAAGAGGTTGGGCAGCTACGGTGCATGTCGAGAACTGGCGTTTAAAGTACGCCGGGAGGGAGCTCTTACTCAATACAATCTAAGATTCCAACCAATAATAAAGGGGGAAAAGGTGTCTCACAAAGACGAAGGGGCAAGGGCCAGTTTCGGTCCACGATATTGGCGTCCTTGACCAGTCCCAACACCACAGCGGGTCATTTCGAATCCCACTTTCCACGCATTTCCTCACTTTTGAAGCACCCGAGTTCTCCGTAAGGGACGCGGGTGGGCGTGCGCCTACGTGGGAGAAGCCACTCAACCCAAGACCACAAGCCCCTCCAAACACACAGGTTCGACCCGAAAAAAAAAAAAAAAAGACGCTCGCGGACAGTTAGCCCCGGACTGCGTTGGGGGGCAGCGGCCCACGCCCACCACGCTGATCGTGCCGGGCGGGGTGGGCACAGCCAGCCACTCGCCCTTCCTTCCCTTCCCACACGGACGCCGCCTCAATGAATGAGACGCGAAGACCCGTGGAAGCGCCCCCAGGCCCCGGCCCCCCGAAACTCGGACGCGGAAAGGGAAGTAGCACTAGGGAAAGGGACGGATCTGGAAGCATCTGGCATCCGGGCTGCTGGAATGGGCACTAATCAAAAAAGAATGGGGAGTGGGAGGGGACGGCCTTGAGACGGCAAGTGACACATGACGTGGATCCTCACAGCAGCAGCAGCAGCCGTTGCGGGGAAGGGGCCCCCCGCCCCTGCCAGCAACGCCCCCCCGCCCCCCCTGCCAAAGCGAAAAGCGACTCACCCCGCCGGACAGGTTAAGGACGGCCGCCCCCAAGGGCCGCCGAGTTTCGATTTCCCCAGTGCACGGAAACAGACCGAAAACAAACCGGGTCGCCTGGGGGTCACCACGGGCTTCCGGTTTCCTCGAAGACGCCGCCGCTCCCCCGGCGAAGGCAGCCGCTCCGGGAACGCCGCGGAGGGATTCCCATTTCTTCAGCCGCCGCCGCACCAGCAGCGACGCGGCCCCGTCAGTCAGCGGAGACCGCGAGGGTTCCGGAATGAGGCGGCCCCCGGGAGCCGGGCCCGGACGCGCAAGCCCCCGGGGAGGGCCCGTTACCCGGCAACGACCGCGCGCGAGGCGCCGGCCTGCAGGCCCCGTCCGCGGCGGGCTGCGGCGGCGCGCGGCGAAGGCGAAGCCCCGCGGCGAGGGGCCCCGAGGAAGAACCTGCGGCGCGCCCCCGGCACAGAGGCTTCCGCGGCCAGGGCTGCGCGAGCAAACCGGAAGTCAGCCCCGGGAGGTGGGCGGGCGTTCGGGTGGCCGGTGCCTGGGAAAGGCGGCAGCGGGAGGAGACCCGGGGCCGAGGGGTGGCGCGCGACGTACTACATGTCCCGCGAGTCCCCGCGGCGACTGGCGGAGGCGGAGGCCGAGCCCGAATTGGGTAAGAGTGTGAATCCCCGCCCGGCCGGCGCCCCAAGGCTTCCCGCAGGGTGACTGTCACGCGTGTCCTTTTCCTAGTGAGGGGGCCTCCAGCTCGTGTGGTGGGTGCGGGCGCTGCTTTGGAGCGCCCCGGCCGGTTATGCAGCGCTGTCGCCTCGCGGTCGTCCCGGACCCGGACAGCGTGACGTTGAGCGCTGGGCGGGGAGGTGGGAGTGCTTCTTGACACACAAGCACCACAGACACACCGTGTCTGACACACACGCCGCGACACACACACACACACACACATACACACACACACACACACACACACACACAGCGTCTCTCCGCACTGCTGTGAACCCTGGGAACGCAGAGATTTGGGGTTTGGAGATTGTGTCCGGTTGTCTCCAACCTGTTACCGCTTTGCCTAACTGGTGGATTTCCTTATTTGGGTGGGTGGGTGGGGGGGGGGGCGGTCGGGGCGCGCAACCGGACAGGACCCCCTCAAGTTCAAGATCAAATTTTGCGTAGATGAATAAATGAGAGAATGGCAGTTCAAGGGAATTTATCCTCATGAACCAACCACCTACTGTCGGCAGATGCCTCCCAGCCCTTTTCGGAGTGTATTCTAAGCCACCGAGGGCTTTAATACTGTTAAGTAAGTGGTCCTGTGGGAAGATGGTTTTACACGCCCCTTTTAAATTTCACCTTTCCAACCGGCTGTACCCGCGGACAGGTTTGTGTCAGTTTCCAAAGAAGTTTCTACTGACGGCTTTATTAGTGCACGCTGTACTTGATCTAATGAAAACTCCACCACCAGGGCCAGGGATGTGACTCAAAGAAATCCTTATTTGTGGGAAGCCCAAGGTTCTGCCCAAGGCACCCTATGTGACCCCTAAGACCCCTGCGTGCTGCACTGCTGGGTGTGGCCCTCATGGGATTGAGGTCTAATAAAGCAGACTGGGCTAGAAGATAATAGAATCTTTAGAAATAGGGTGTTCTAAGGTAATTTGGAGGGGGTGGGGAGAGTGTCACGAGAAGGTATTTTGGCCACACGCATCAGTGCTCAGGGATTACTTACTCCTGGCTCTGTGCTCAGGGATCACTCCTGGCGATGCTGGGTAGGTGGCGTTCAAGGCAAGCGCTTCAATCTTTGTACAATCTCCGGCTCCTAAGGTAGATTCTTCTATTTGGGAGCCACACCTGGCGCTACTCAGGACTTATTTCTGACTCTGTGCTCAGGATCACTCCTCTCAGTGCTGAAGCAACCGAGGTTGAATTCTGGTTGCAGCCCTATGCTAGGCAAGCGCTGGACCTCAATACACTCTTGGAAGCTGTGTGGCTCATTAAGGCAGTGAAAGAGTTGGTGCCAAAACTCATCAGTTAAAATAACTGTTTTCTCATACTAATAAATAACTTTAGTACCAGTTCTTCATCATATTTCAAAACCTTTTCTCTTTTCCCATGTCTGGGTTATGAGTTTTAGGATAAAGGAATGGTTTTAGTGTAGAGATAAAGAGCAAATTCAAAATAATGCCCAAGCCAAAATAAGCTGGTATCTGCAGTCAATTTTCCCCTTTTCTGCTCATGTCTCATCTCACACAAACATACCAGTAACTAAGAAAACATATGCAAAAGATTGTAAACTACTGAATCTTCTTTTGTTACTATATCCAAGCATGAGTGCTAAATTTTAAAGCAGCGATCTGTAAACTTGAGAATGCATATCCAATAGAAAGGGCAGACCATTGGTCTACTGTCTTGGTTATAACTTCCTGATCTGTATCCTGGTATTCAGTGCAATTGCTAGTTCTTGGTTTTGAAGGAGTTAGCGAAACCTTATACAAATCATAAAAATAAAAATAGGATCCTGAGAGATAGTACAGTGGGTGTGACATGTGCCTTGTACACAGAAGACCCAGATTTGACTCTTGGCAACTTTTTGGTCCCCCAGTCCCTCCAGGTGTGATCCCTGATGAGTAAATCATGAAACTCATAGAAACAACCCTATTTCTAGCAAGAAACAATATACAGTAAATACATAGCCTAACTGGGAATTATGGGAAGGCAGTATCCATTTTTTATGAAATATATTTCACAAAAGGTTGACATCTGAAATTTCATAATAATTTATAATATATTTGATTAGTAGTGTTCTAGTAATCTAATATTACAACAATAAAAAGTTTTGGGATTTATCTTTTTGGGCACTTTGTTCATTTTTATTGCTGCAGAATAAATGGATAATATGTTCAATTTAAAATATTTTCAAGCACAAAGCATGTTGTTCAAGGAAAAAAGTAGTACTAAGTTTCTGACTCTGAAAAGAGCACTAATTCATGTGGTTTTCAAGTGAATGCATATAAACACCCAGCCTCACTCATGGTTTACTCCTGACTCTGTGCTCAGGACATACCCTTGGCTATGTGCATACTCTAGGGCCCTTCTGTGGTAGTAGGAATCGAACTCAGGTCAGCTGTATTCAAGGAAAGTACCTTACCATTTGTACTAGTTCTTCAATCCAAAACCTTGATACTTTTCCACAAAGATAACATAAAAAACAAAGATATTTCTTACTATTCCTTTCCAACGTTACTAAAACAACTCAATATTGCAATGTACAAAGGAATTAAAAACTATAGATGGAAAAGAAGCAAATTTCTGTTTACAGAATGTGGCATCTGTAGTCTTTTTTCTTTTTAAAAAGCAACAGAAATTAATTGAATTAATAAGAGAATATTTCAGGTTTAGAAGTACAAAATTTATAAAAAATCCACCACTTCCCCTCAAACTAGTAAAGAACAAATGACTTTCACATTTCAAGTCAATATCATTTATATTAGTAACCCCCTAGTGGAATACATAATTGTAAATCTAATAGTTATACTTAAAAGCTTTATTTAAAAACTAAAACTGACATATAAAACCTGTGAATGCAATATATGGAGACACTATATCACTGTATCACTGTCATCCTGTTGCTCAAGCAGGCACCAGTAGCGTCTCCATTGTGAGACTTGTTACTGTTTATGGAGATGCAGTCCATATTAATGGGCATAAAAACAATATGTTGAAGATGTCAGTCCTTTTTAGTGTAACTTATAGATTAAATTCAAATAAAGTAAAAATCTCAAAGAAGTTACTTTGAAAATATTGGCAAATAGGGTATATGAAGAAAATCATAGGACCCAAGCTACCCTTTTTTGTGTAGAATAGATTTTGTATAGAGGTATACTTTATAGTGAATGAAAGTGACCATAAAGAATGTAATTCTGACCCCAGCAGTGATGTGTGGTCTTCCCACACAATAAAATAATTCTGACACCAACTTGGTTACCTGCTGAGGTACCAAGAACATTATACCTAGAGATAGCGTCAGATCCCATAGATGGAAGCTCAATCCTGCAAATTTGCACCCCTATCAAATTCATTACAAATTGCCTATTTATTTGATGGCTATAAATCTGAGTACTATGACCTACTCCCTTTATGTTTTAATGAGTCAGCTAAAGCTGCCAAAAGAGTCATTTTACTTTCTAGATAGTCAATCTACTAAAAAAAAAAAAAATATATATATATATATATATACAATTTAGAAATGATCAGATTATGACCAGAGTGGTTAGGGCGTTTTGCATTTGAATGATCCTTGTTCAATCTCTGCCATCCCATAGATCCCCTGAGGCCTGCCAGCAGTGACCCATGAGCTAGAGCCAAGTGTCAGCCCAGAGCATTGCAGGGTGTGGCCCAAAAACAAAAGAAAGGAAGGGACTGAAGGAGGGAGAGTGAGGGAAGAAAGAAAAATAAAAAGAAAGAGATTACATATATATCATATAGAGATACGAGTTCAATTCCTCTGCCCCTCTTTGAGAGCCTGGCAAGCTACCGAGAGTATCCTGCCCACATGGCAGAGCCCAGCAAGCTACCCATGGCATATTTGATATTCCAAAAACAGTAACAACAAGTCTCGCAATGGAGGCATTACTCGTGCCCACCAAGCAAATTGATGAGCAACCGGATGACAGTGATACAGTGATACAGTGATAGAGATATGAGATATATATGTATATGTGTATATATATGTGTGTGTGTATATGTGTATATACATACACACACACATATATATATACATATATATATCTACTAGGCATCTAGTGTCCTTACTTTGGTATCTATAAAAATTACTCATTTTCATAACCTGTCTCATCATTTTGGAAAAATCGAGGAATTCTGTGCCAAAAAGGGAACAAAGACCAATGTGACATCACAAGGAATGATGGGAAATGATTATTAAATATGTGGTTCTTAGACAACTGGATATTTAAGGGATATTAAGGAAACTTAATCACTATAGAAATATGAGGTCCAGATAATAGCTGGTTGTGGTAGCTGTGACAAAATTATTTAAACAGAGTAAAATAACTTCCTGTCTTTAGAGTAAAAGCATTTCATTTTCATAAACAAAATCCACTCTCAGTTTAACACCAAGTATTGATATTCTGAATTTCTTTGAGAATTTCCACTTGTATCTGTGACATTCCTGTATACAAATAATGAACTAGAAAAAATTAGACTATCCTTTTCAAAATAGCACCCAGAAATGTCAGATACATAAGAAGTTAACAAGGGAGGTGAACAACTTACAGTGAAAACTAAATCACTGCTTATAGAAATAGGAGACAAGAGAAATGGAAAAACATTCTTTGTTCATAGACTGGAAGAATTTACATTGTTAAAATGACTATCCCACCCTAAGTACTATACAGATTCAATTAAATACTCATTAAAATTTCAATGAATTTTGGCCAGAGAGAATATAGCAGTTAGGGTGCTTGCCTTGCACAGAAACAACATGGGTCTGATTCCCTGGGAACCCATATGATCTCCCCAGCACCATCCGGAGTAATCCCTGAGTTCAAAACTAAGAGTAAGCTTTCAAAATAGTTGGGTTTGGCTAAAAAACAAAATTACAATGACTTTTCTTAAAGACATGGAAAATTCTACTGAAATTTGTATGGAACCATAGAACTCCCTTCAAATAGCAAAAGCATTCATAAGGGCCGGAAGGAAAGATGGGAGGTATTGCCTTTCCCGACTTTGAACTATTCTACAAAGCCGTAGTGATCAAAACTGTATGGTATTGAAATAATGAGAAACATGCAGACTTGAAACAGAATCAAGAGTCCTGAGTTACCCCTAGACTTATGGACAGTTCATCTATGACAAAGGAGCTAAATGTATGAAGTGGAGCAAAGAAAATCTCTTTAATAAGTCTGGGAAAACTGGATAGCCACATGTGAAAAAAATGAAATTAGAATGTGCCTCACACCTTTCACAAAACTTAACTCAAAGTGGATTAGAGAGATTAGACCAAAGTCCATAAAATACATTAATGGAAACAATGCAAGAACTATTCAGAAAATTGACGGCAGAGGAGTATTCAATGAGATTGACTTTGGTGGAAAAGACAACAAAAATATCTAAAAATAAACAAATGGGACTAAATCAGTTTAGAAAGCTTTTGCACATCTAAAGAAACCCAAGCTCTAATAAAAAGACACTTTACTGAATGGTATATAATGTTTGTACACACAGTACATCAGACAAAAGGCTGATATTCAAAGATCTATCCACCACTCACAAAACTAAAAAAAATCCAACAACCCCATTCACAAATAGGGTGAGGAGATTAAAAGACATTTTTCCAAAGGAAATATATGGATAACCAACAGGCATATGAAAATGCTGATTGTCACAATTAGGTTACAAATCAAAACAACGATGAGTTGTCATCATGCCCGATGAATGGCCCATATCAAAAGATTTGGAAATAGTCAGTGTTAGTGGGCTGTTGGGGGAAAGCAACCCTATTCACGTTGTTGGGAGTATCACCTGTTTCAGCCTGTATAGAAAGCAATGTGGAGATCTGTGCAAAAATAGGATTAGAACTCCCATACAATCCAGTGATACCACTTCATGGCATCTATTCCCTAAACACAAAACCATTCATTTGAAAGGATATATGCATACCTGTGCTCATCGTCACAGTACAATAGCTAAGATTTGGAAAAAATCCAAATGCCCAACTACAGGTGAATGGATCAAGAATTTATGGTAAGCTCCCCGTGGCGTATTCGATATACCAAAAACAGTAACAATGATGGGTCTCATTCCCCTGACCCTGAAAGAGCCTCCAATGTGGCACCATTGGGAAGGATGAGTAAAGAGAGGCTGCTAAAATCTCAGGGCTAGGACGAAAGGAGACGTTACTGGTACTACTGGTGCATGCTCCAGCAAATCCATGAACAACCGGAATGACAGTGAAACAGTGATACATAATGTTACTGTTACTGTTTAACAGTAACACATCTCAAAATGGAAACATTACTGGTGCCAGCTGGAGCAAATTGATGAACAAGGGATGACTGCTACAGACAGTGCTATATATAATGTAATACTATGCAACTTAAAGAAAAATCAAGACCATGCAATATGCAGTAACCTGGATGGAACTAAAGGATATCATGTTGAGTGAAGTCAATCAGAGGGAAAGGGGTAGGTATAAAATGATCTCTTCCATGTGGGACTTAAAGATTCACTATAAGGAAGCAAAAAAAATAAAGAAGAAAAAAGGCCCAAAGGAAAAAACATGATAGGAGAATTAGGAGAATTTATCCACAGAATGAGTTGGGGGTGGAGGAAAGGGTTGAAGGGAGAGACTTTGGGGTCCTTGGAAGTTCACTGGCGATGGGTCCATTTTGAGGTCAAAGAGTACTGGAGTTAAAGTGTATGCCATATATGTGTTGACCGTGGTTCAATTCCTGGCAGCACATATGGTCCCCTAAGGACTGCAAGGAATATTCCCTGCACACAGAGCAAGGGCTAAGCCCTAAACACTATTAGGTGTGACCCACCAAAAGTTTTTTTTAATCTATGTAGTATTATAACTAAAACAAAACATATACCGAAAATTAAAGCCAATAGCAATATATGATACACATTCTTTTGAAATGTATATGAAAATTTATTAAAAATACATATTAGGTCACAAAATAATTGAACTAATATAAACATTAAACTTTTTGACCACCGTGGAAAGAAACTAGAAATCAGTAGCCAGAGGAAAACTAGAAAATTAATAGGTCTGTGAAATTTGAACAACACATGCTTGAATGACTAATACTGTGTTAAAAGAAAAATTTTTTAATGTGACAGATAAAACTTTAAAACACAGCCAATCCTGGCACAGCCGAGTGGCTGCGGAACGAGCAGGAGCCAGAGCCAGCTATATGACTTGGGGTTCCAGTGAGTGCTTGCAACCATGTATCCAGACTGTGAACTAAGCTTTTGCTCCATGCTGCTCCAGGAAGGGAAATGATTCAATTTCCAACTTAAATCTCCCTGGACTTAATTAGTTTTCCACTGATGAGAATGAAGAGATACTGCGGCCGCGCAGTTTACAATTTCTGTATTTTAGTAATTATCAAATATTTCCTTGTCAATAGGGCTGTATTCTTGGGGGATAAATTCCAACAAAAATAGTGAGTCTGTGTTGAAACTCCAACTACGATAGTGAGTTTTGTGTTGAAATATGGAATGTAATAAAGGTAAAGAGAAAAGGAAGTGAAATTTATCAGTTACGCGGGGGGGGGGGGGTTGGAGGGTGAGGGGTGGTATGTATACTGTTTTTTTTTTATTATTGGTGGTGGAATATGGGCACTGGTGAAGGGACGGGTGTTTGTGCATTGTATAACTGAGACATAGCCTGAGAACTTTGTAACTTTCCACATGGTGATTCAATAAAATAAATTTTAAAAATAAATAAATAAATAAAATAAAACACAGCCAATCCAAACCATTGGAATGTAGTGAAAGCAGTACTTAGAAGGAAGTTCAGAACAGTAAACTGTTTTAGAAAAAATATTGTTTTTCTGGTTTTTGCGCCATACCCGGCCGTGTTCAGGGCTTACTCTTGGCACTGCACTTAGGCATTATTTTTAGTGGAACAATGATTACTTTGGGGAAAGAAGACACAAAAGATTTGTAAGAGATTGTTTATGCTTTATTATTTGAAATAGTTGCTGATTCTGTGAGTAATATAATTTGTGATAATTCAACTGCTAATACATAATTTATATACTTTATGTTTTTAAAATAGTCACAAAGTTGGTTATAAATGTCTTAAATGTAAAACAGTCATAACAATTGAACTTTGAATTTCTCAGATTAGTGCTTATAAATATACATATTTATGTAATGAACTGTGTAAGATTTGCTACTTCAATTATTAGATATCAGTATCTTAGCTTGATTTTATTATAATATGTTTTAAGAAAAGTTGTACTGACACTTGTTAAAATGGTAAGAAAAATTTAATTCAAGACATTATGAAAGGTGTTATATAGTCTGTGGAGATATCCTTTTAAAATTATAAGTCGAATGTTTTGAAATAAAAAAAATTTCCAATGTCAAAGTGATTTATACCGATAATTACTCGAAGTCACACCATGGTTTTGTTTAGTCCATAACTAAATAGTAACTTTGATGTATTTGATTTTTGTTTCATTGAAGTTTTGCCTCACATGTTTTTGACATAAGAAAGAAGCATACTTTATTATTTTATTACTTAAAGTTTTCTAATTTCTGTTACATTAATGGAATATATTATATTTTCTTAAATTATTTTCAGGGCCCTATTTTTAGTTTGATCATTATATTCTTAAACTTTTGCCATGCTGGCATTATTATTTTATTTCACTGGGCTTTGTATAACTTACATTGTAAATTTATATTATAATCAAGGATCTTGTGTGTTTCATTCATGACTCTGTGCTCTGTGCCTAGAAACAAAAGTTAATGATTTGTTGCGAGACAAAATCAGTCACTCTAGCTATATAACTCTAGATAGATGATGAATTATTTTTGCTATTTATGTATTTGCCCTTTGGGCCTCCCACTTACAACGGAAAACTGGGTCAATTTTTTTCTGCTCATGGCTTTGCTCCTGGCTTATTCACTTATCTTTGTTTATTTTAATTATCTCGGAGTAAATGACCTGGAAGCTTAAGAAGTCTTTTCCTTTGTTTTATCAAAATAAAGACAAAGAGCCATTATTTTTTCCAGTTACATCTTTTAAAAAGTTCTTTGGAAAGACTTTTCTCATTTTGCAGGGAGAGAGGGACGGAGTTTGGGGGCCTGGTAAGAAACTCTGGACTGCCTCTTTCTGAGTGATAAAGATCTTCTGGAAGATTCACTTCTGGAAGATTCACTTATCTCTACTCTGGAATTTTCTTTAGATAGTCAATGTTGATGCTTTTAGGGTTCTATTTCCTGTGACTATATATATATATTATACACACACACACACACATATATATATGTGTGTATATATATATATATATATATCCAGTTTCTCTCTCAATACTTATTGAAATCATCTATGCCTGGTAATGACTCGTCAACCCATTCTTTTTATCTGCATTTATATTTCTCTTCAGACTTTAACGTCAATTTTCTTTAAAAAAAGAAAAAATAAGATAAATAAGTCTGTAGTCTTGAACAGAATTGAAGTTTCCCATATAATTACATGTATAATCTAAGCATTTTAGTTTTGAGACTCAAAATAAATTTATATCTTAACTATCTATTTTGACAGCTTGATGAAGTTAACAGTAATTATCACAATATTTTTTCAATACTGAAATCGCTAAAGATATTTTTGTGTTTTATTTGAGATTGTTTTAGATAATTTGATTTATTTCTTTGCATTAAGAATCTAACTTATTTCTGTTCTCAGTGTGACATTTCATCTACAAATTTAGAAGTGTATGTTGAAGCATTTCTACATTTTGCATTATGCAATTTAAAATTACCACCATTTACATTCTCATTTTAATACTCTTTAGAAAGATTGATTTGTCTTAATATTTGTGTAATGATTCATAAAACAGTAATTTTGTAATTACTAGATCCAGAGTAAGAAAGTTATCACTCTTTATTAGAATTAGGGCATTCATTTCTATAATGAGGGAAAATGTCATATAAATCATTTTGACTGACAAGTTGAAATGCTATAATTAGGTTAACTTGTGGTTTTCCCTCCCCACCCCTCCCTGCAAATATGTTTTTATGTTTCGTGGTTTAAAGAATGTGACCAACTTAAATAAAGACTGTTTTGAAGAGAAAGATTGCCTGAAAGCAAATCAACTGTGTGACTTTTATGACCATATAGCTTAGGTGTCAATTGAAAATGAGAACATAAAGGATGTTTTAAATAACTGAGAGGATTTAAAATATAGTGCTCTCTATATTTATTTTGTGAATATAATTCTGCATTTATGACACCATCATTTCATAAATTGTATTAAGAACTTAATTATTTTTGTTGGAACTGTTTTAATCCTACAAATATCAATATACTGAAACTGGGATATTCATAACAACCCAATTAGACCTAAAGCACATAGATCAGTTACTAAAGTTTAAAGTGATTATTTAGCCCAAATTTATTAACTTTTAGTTATCCACATTTCCCTTAAAAAAACTTAAAATTACTTAAATACAGTTTCTTAAAAGATACCAGCCTTTACACATGCCAGTGATCTCTAACTTATTAGATTACTGGCATGTAATCTATCAGTTAGATTATCAGTTATCCTTATTACTAGAGAAAGGAAAATAATAAGCATTTTGGAACTGAACTAAAAGCTTTCCAGCAGTATTTTTGTAAACAAAAAAGTCTCTGAATTATAAATATAGCCCCTTTTCGTAGGTAACAGATTCTTAATAAATTTCTGTTGAATAATTAAGTATAATTTGAGATCGACATATAGACATAGTTTGTTAACTAGATTAATGGATGAACAGTAAGTGAAATTTGCATAATGGAGAAATTAAGAATAAATGAACTTTAAAAAAAGATTATTTTGGTTTGGGTGGGGGGCACACCTGAGAGTACTCAGGGGCTACTACTGGCTCTGTGTTTAGGGTGGGGGGAAGATTTACTCACTGTGGTACTCAGGGGTCATGTGGGTCTTAACGGATAGAGCCAAGGCCTTCTCTAGCAAATCTTGCACTCTTACATGTTCAACTAATTCTCTGACCTAGATAAATCTTTTTAAAATTTAGAAGCAAATTAAACCATTGTTTATTAACTTTTAAACAAATAATTATCTGTTCATTATTTGTTGATTTGAAAATAATCATGAAGGAGAGACAAAATAATTAAAGTCTTCTCATTTTGTATTCTGCACATTTTCATTTTCTCTTTAACTATAAGTGTAACTCATTTAAAAGTAGAAACTCAAACATTTGTTATAGTCTGTGTACCAATCCCTGACCAGATATAGGTTTTTTTCACATGCTGTTTCACTTTATCATTAAAACTTTAGTTTTTTTACTGCCATCAACATGTATAGAGGATAGAATTATGTTCAGATTATTGAATTTACCTTGTTTCACATTTTCATAGGAAATGATATCAGAATTTTAGCATAGAGTAGGAAATGATGTGTGTCTGGAATACACTGCCACTATAGTTCTAAAGTTGTGATTATAGTATAGTCAGTTGTTTCTCTTTGGTACATTATTTTAATTGTTAGGGTTATAGTGAGTAAAAATAGAAAAGAATTTTGCTCTAAGTGAATTTTTCTTGCTTTTTTTGGGACTACATTAAATAAAAAGCAGTTTTCTAAGTAATGTGTAAAGGAAGTAGAATTTTATGACATAATTGTTTTCAAGATTTATTGGTTCGTGCCATAGAATTACAGTAATGAAGATTTGCTTCTTTCATTAGATACTGTATTTCTGAAATTATTTGTGGTGTGTGTTGGTGGTTTGTTCATTTTTATTACTTTTTGATATTCTATATGGATATATCACTTTCTTTATTGTATTCTGTTCTTGAGTTGTTGACAGTTTTTGATTGTAGTTTTGGTTTACAGAGTTTTTTGCTAAAATATTCTGTATATAAATATTGATATAGATAAATATACGTGTTTATTTTATATATTTACCTAGAAGCATATTCAAGTTAATTGAAAGCAAATGTACGCCTATCTAAACATTTGGCAACCCAACCTAAAGTAACTGAGAATTAATGTTTGTTAATATCTTTGCCAAGAGTTGTTATTATTATTCATTTTAACATTGCCTTTGCTGGTGGTTTTGTGTGGCATATTAATGTAGCTTTAATTTGCATTGTTTTGTCATTATAGAAAAAGCCCAGTCCAGTTTGAAGCCTTTAGTTGTCTCAGGAGTACAGATTCTTGACTGCTATAAGAAAGAATTTGAGAGTAAGTCAGAGAAATAAAGCTTAGACATAGTTTAGTAAAGCTAAATATACACTAAGAATCATAGGGCAAGGTGAACCCTGAGATAGTGGCAGAAGGAAGACACTCTGGTGGATGGTATGGGATTGAGATTCTGTATTCATGAGACTTTGTTATTAACAAACAGTATTTTAAATCATGGTAACTAAAATAAATTTTTTAATTAAAAAAAAGAAAATAGGGCAAATTTAACCTGAAGAGAATATCTTTGTTTCTAAGATAAATTGATTACTAAAAGTAAGAGTGTTCATTCAAAGAATCAGAATGCTAGAGAATGAATAGTATTGTTTCTCAGACAGGCTATTTATTAAATGCAAAAGTACACAGTGAAATAGAGGGCAAACACACTCTAGGTCGAGTTGTAACATTTCTACAAATAAAATCTACATTATTCATATATATAAATAGGTATATATGATATGGAGAAGAATGCATGGCATATGAGAAGAACTTGGAAAGTGGGCTGGTAATTTTCCAAAGTCAAAGCACCATTCAGATTCTAACCATAGTTGTTTCCTCTTGGGGTTAATATGGAAGTGGTAGGGCTGGAGTGATAGCACAGCAAGTAGGGTGTTTGCCTTGTACACAGCCGACCCAGGTTCGATTCCCAGCATTCCATATGCTCCCCTGAGCACCACCAGAAGTAATTCCTGAATGCATGAGCCAGGAGTAACTCCTGTTCAACATCGGGTGTGACCCAAAAAGTAAAAGAAAGAAAAAAGAAAAAAGAAAAGAAATATGGAAGATGTAAACTGTTACAAAATGGATATGATTTTTATAATGTAAATGTGTTTTAATGAGCATATGATGAAGTTGGGATTATCTCTCTGTCATTTATTCTTTTCACCTGTCTTTAACTGGTCTTAGACCTTACTGTTTTCATCCTTTGATGTTGAGCATTTTATCTCATTAACTACTTCCAGACTTTGTATGCAGGCTTGCAAGAAAAACCAGCTCAAACATGGAGACAGATCATAGATTGAAAGGTGTGGTGATTGATGTTGACATACTGAAATTTCAGGAAGATGTATTATAGTTACTAATACTAGTATAAGCATGTAGATGTTTGTTTAGGGGAAACCAGAATATTACAGTTGTTAAGCTGCACAGTCTTCACAAAGTGGTATTTTTTCTAGGAGAGGCAACATTTTTGATGCTCTATCAAGGTCAAATAAATACTGGACATACTCCTGTCTTTTACAACTCTTAAGTATGAGAACATTTTCATATTTTTGCTCATTTGAATTGCCTGTTTGTGAAGTACCTCTTTGAGTCTCTTGACAATTTTTCCATTGGACTTTTTCATTAGTTTTTGATGGGGAGTACATCTGAACAGGGAGTTCCGTATGCACTTATCATCCATAACATGACCCTCACTTCTGCTTCTCAAATGGACCTACAGTTTCTCCTTTCCTAGGACCTGTGCAGTCTGTCTTCAATTTTCCGGTTTTAGTTTACATGTCACTTTTCCCTAATGCGTATCTTGACCATATTTTCCTCCCCAAACATCATGCACATTTTTTTTATCATCTTAGACTGGTTGCCTTTAGCATACATCAACACTAGAAATTATCTTATTTGTTTGTAATTACTTACCTTTCCCTTCCTTCAAGGAAGTAATTCTTTTTTTATCTTTATTTATTTTTTATTTTTATTTTTAAATTTTTTAATGAATCACCATTAGTTACAGTTATAGACTTACAAACTTTCCTGCTTACATTTCAGTCATACAATGATTGAGTACCCATTCTTCCACCAGTGCCCGTTTTCCACCACCAGTGTTCTCAGTATCCCTCCCACCAACCCCAACCCATCCCCCCTCCCACCTCTGTGGCAGGCACATTCCCTTTCTCTCTCTCTCTCTCTCTCTCTCTCTCTCTCTCTCTCTCTCTCTCTCTCTCTCTCTCTCTCTCTCTCTCTCTCTCTCTCTCTCTGTCTCTCTCTCTCTCCTTTAGGGTGTTATGGTTTGCAATACTGATATTAAGTGGGCATCGTGTTGGGTTTCTAGTGTATTTTCAGCACACATCTCCCATCCTGAGTGAGCCCTCCAAGCATCCTTTACTTGGAGGTCCCCTTATCTCAGCTACCTTTTCCCCCAGCATGTGAGGTTGGCTTCCAGCCATGAAGCAATTCTCTTGGTTCTTATCTCTACTATCTCAAGGAAGTAATTCTTGCTTCCTTTTTTTCACTGTTGTTTCCCTATAACCTGAAATTTTGATAACACATGATAATAAATTAACAGTAAATAAAGATCTGTTGAGAAAATAAATGGGAATGATTTAGTGCTTAGTTTGAAAATTGTTTATACTGATATGTTTATAAGAGACCAGGTGATATTTTTCTAAAGAACTCTCTTTTTATTGATTAAATGCACTATCCATAGACTATACTTAAAGATTTAGTTATTAAATGCAAAAATAGTGGTCCTGAGGGATAACTCAAATGTCTGAGGCATGTTTTGCTTGCAGCAGGCTTGGATTCAGTACTCCCAATACCACATGATCTCCTAAGCACTGCCAGAAGTGACATCAGAGCACAGAACCAGGAATAGTTCCCAGTATTACAGGGTGAAACCCCAAATAAACACAAAACCAACAGCATAAATATTTAAGATTGAGTCTTTTATAGTAAAACTGACTCCTGTGATAAATAAAGTAATAATTCTGAAGTCTTTAAATCTCCTTCTAGTGAATTATATTAGGGAATTGCAGGGGACGTGTAAAAGTAGGACAAAGCTTCTGTTGTCTCAGTCCTACTGCATTGGGAAATAATGGTTGATATGTTTTTAAGATGACTGACTGATTATTATTTGTTGCCTCATAATAGATAATAGTGACAAATTTCTAGAGGCATGTGACTTGCCTTTAGAAGTATTTAACATTTTTGAATTAAGGTTTTACCAAGGTTCTGATGACCTAACCCTTCACTACTAAAATATTAATAAGGACACACTAAGCTTTCTAGAGTAAGTACCTTGTAGGATAAATTTATAACTATCCAGTGAAGTAACTTGATTATTTATGTTGCCTCCCTTTATGCTTATTTGATAGTGTTTGAAAATAATGATTTTCCCAAGGTCAAACAACTATTCAGTGTTCTTAATCTAGGTCTGCTAGTAGTAAAACTCAGACTAGGCACTGTGGAGTTATATGGTAGAAATTTAAAATAATGAAATTGGGTACCTTATTTTAAGTTACATAGACGGGGGCTGGAACAATAGCACAGTGCGCAGGGCATTTGCCTTACATGCGGTTGACCCAGGTTCGATTCCCAGCATCCCATATGGTCCTCTGAGTACTGTCAGGGATAATTCCTGAGTGTAGAGCCAGGAGTGACCCCTGTGCATCACCTGGTGTGACCCAAAAAGCAAAAAAAAAAAAAAAAAAGAAGAAAGAAAAAAGAAAAGTCACATTGACAATGGGAATAATATGTTTTAGTAAGGGGATCATTAAATAAAGTATATAGGATAAACTTGATGTCATTAGTTGGAAAATTAATTTGAGAATAGAGAGAAAGTAGACTAACAGATTTGTAGGCTATAATTGAAGTCTGAGTGAACTAATGAGAAAATGAACTAATTTTGTAGCAATAGAATAGGATAGCAGTTGGAATAGAGGTAAAAACCTTAAATTCTTTTTAAGTTAAAATACTATGGCAATTTTTGAAACAAATAAATGAGAAAGTAGGCAGTTTCAAAGTTGATCTAAATAAAATTTAAGTCCGGTAGCAGTAATTGGGAGAGAAACTCTTTGAAGGAAAATTAAAATTAATTTGGTAAAAGTTCAGGGAGCTTGAGGGACATCCAGTAGGCTTTCAAAATTATGTTAAGGTGAGACTTGAAACAGATATTTCCAGGAGAGAAACTGGCAAAGCTACTTTAGTGAAATTTACAAAGAACAGAAAGTAGGAAAAAAAAGTTTTAAGGTAAAATCTGGAAAAGGCCTACATTTAGGGACCAGAGGAAAAGAAAAACTAGTAGAGGAATCAGTTATGTTCAGAGATTTAATAACATACTTTTATTATTATTTTATTTATTTATTTATTTGCAGAATTAAAAAAAATTTTTTATTGAGTTAACATGTGGAAAGTTACAAAGTCTTCAGGTTTAAATCTCAGTTATACAATGCTCGGATACCCATCCCTTCACCAGTGCACATATTCCACCACCAAGAATCCCAGTATAGCTCCACCCCGCACCCCCACCCCCCACACCCCTAACCCCCCCACACCCCTAGCCCCCCCACCCTTAGCCCCCCGCCTGTGTAACTAATAAATTTCACTTTACTTTCACTTTGATTGCATTCAATATTTCAACAAAACTCACTATTATTGTTTGGAGAGTCTCTCCCCTAAAGTCAGACCTGCTGAGAAGGAAGCATTAGATAATTTGTTTTCCATTGCTGAGGATGAAGAGGTATGAGGTCGAGTGACCACACTTAGCGGCCTCTCGGTTTTGGGTTTCTGTATTTTAGTAACTAAGTCCAGAGAGATATCTGCCAGAAGTTGCATCATTGCCAACTTGTACTTCTCAGTTACATTATATTCCACATGAGTGCAATCTTTCTATGTCTGTCTCTTTCTTTCTGACTCATTTCACTCAACATGATACTTTCCATGTTGATCCATTTATATGCAGATTTCATGACTTCATGTTTTCGGACGGCTACATAGTATTCCATTGTGTAGATGTACCAGAGTTTCTTTAACCAGTCATCTGTTTTGGGGCACTCTGGTTTTTTCCAGATTCTGGCTATTGTAAACAGTGCTGCAATGAACATAGAAATACATATGCCATCTTTACTATACCTTTTTGCCTCCCTGGGATATATTCCCAGGAGTGGTATTGTATTGCTGGGTCAAATGGAAGCTCAATTTCTAACTTTTTGAGAATCGTCCATATTGTTTTCCAAAAGGGCTGAACCAGTCGGCATTCCCACCAGCAGTGAAGAAGAGTCCCTTTCTCCCCGCATCCATGCCAACACCGATTGTTTTTGTTTTTTGGGATGTGGGCCAGTCTCTGTGGTGTGAGATGATATCTCATGGTTGTTTTGATCTGCATTTCCCTGATGATTAGTGATGTGGAACATTTTCTCATGTGCCTCTGAGCCATTCGGATTTCTTCTTTAGGAAAGTTTCTGTTCATTTCATCACCCCATTTTTTGATTGGGTTGGCAGTTTTCTTCTTGTGGAATTCAACCAGTGCATTGTATATCCTTGTTATCAACCCTTTATCGGATGGGTACTGCGTAAATATCCTTTCCTATTCTGTAGATTGTCTTTGTACTTTGGTCACTGTTTCTCTTGAGGTGCAGAAGCTTCTTAGTTTGAGATAGTCCCATTTATTTATCTCTGTTTTCACTTGCTTGGCCAGTGGCGTGTCAGCTTTGAAGATACCTTTGGCTTCAATGTCGTGGAGGGTTTTGCCGACCTTATCTTCAATGTACCTTAGGGATTCTGGTCTGATGTTGAGGTCCTTAATCCATTTTGATCTGACTTTTGTACATGGTGATAGGTGGAGGTCTAAGCCCATTTTTTTGCATGTAGCTGTCCAGTTTTGCCAGCACAGTTTGTTAAACATGCTTTCCTTGCTCCACTTCGCCTTTTTTGCTCCCTTATCAAAGATTAGATGGTCATATATTTGGGGGGATGTGTCAGAGTATTCAACCCTGTTCCATTGGTCTGCCGCTCTGCCTTTGTTCCAGTACCAAGCTGTTTTAATGACTACCACTTTGTAGTAGAGTTGGAAGTTGGGGAGGTTGATTCCTGCCATTTTCTTTTTCCCAAGAATTGCTTTAGCTATTCGTGGGGGCTTATTGTTCCATATGAATTTCAGGAGCATTTGCTCCATTTCTTTGAAGAATGACAAGGGTATCCCTATAGAGATCACATTGAATTTGTACAATGCTTTGGCAAGCTCTCACTATTCGCTGATGATATGATATTATACTTAGAAAACCCTAAAACCTCTACCAAGAAACTCCTAGAAACAATAGACTCGTATAGTAATAACATACTTTTAGATAAGATAATTAGAAAATCTTGAATATCCTTTAAAAGGAATTTTTTTTATAATAATTTTATTGAATCACCATGTGGAGGGTTACATAGTTCTCAGGATTATGTCGGTTATACAATTCTCAAACACCCTTCCCTTCACCAGTGCCCATCTCCCATCACCAACCCCCCCCAGTATACCTGCCGCCCCCTCCCACCTCCCCAGTCCCCACCCTTGTACATGATAAGTTCCACTTCGTTTATGCCTTATCTCGATTACATTCCATGTTTCAACACACAACTCACTACCGTTGTTGGGGTTTCCCCCAAAAAAGGAAAGCAGTCCTATTGCCAAGGAGGCATTTGATAGTTCTCCACTGCTAAGAATATAAAGATATTAAGTCCCGCTGTTTGTTACATAACTTTTCTTTTTTCCCCCTTGCCCCGCGCCACCGAGTTCACGCCTGTTTGGTAATCGCCACGCTGCCTGACAAGGGGAAAAAAAACCGAAAAGGATGGTTATTTCCCGTCATCGGCAGGCGTGGGGCTCTGGCTTAGTTGATAAGACTAGTCGAGTGTCTGCAAGCAGTTTCTGGAACCGAAGGGCTTGCGCTGGTATCGGCTCCGGCTCGAGATTCCACCAGCGTCCCACTGTTCCATGTACATAATTTTTCCCCTTATATCCCATTCCTACGCCACCAGGTCTGTTTGCTTAATGGACATCACACTATGTTTGACACCACGCCGCGTTTCTTCCCGAGAAAGAAGGATATTTCTTCTCAGCTGGTGTGGGGATATAGCTTAGTTCAGTCTAGAGAGATGGCTACCACTTTGATTGCCTTCAATATTTCAGCAACAGACTTACTATTCTTGTTAGGATCTCCCACAAAAGTCCGACCCATTAAAAAGGGACATATTACATATTGCTGATGCTAAGATGACATTAGGTCGCGCGGTTTTGGGTTTCTGTATAAAGTCCAGGGAAAGTACAACCAGAAATAACATCACTACAAACTTTTACCCTTTTATGGTGCTCATAAGATGGAGAAGCCTAGAGAGAGGCTCGGCGTCTCCATTTTGCGCTCAGGAAAACCGCGGATCCTGCGCTGTGCTCAGGGGGGAGGTGTGGAGAGAGAGAGAGGTTAAAAGAATTGGGGGATGCCCGGCTCCCACTGTTTCAGCGCACCGTGGGGTCTCTGGTCCCATGCCGGAATTAGTTCAGTGGGCTGTTTGGAGTCCAAGGGCGCTTCCTTGGGCTCTTCCATCATGCTCGCTCCGCAGCAGGGTCCAAAGGGAAGCACACGTGGGGGAGGTGGGTTTAAGTATCTATCTGCTGTGGGCGGGGGTCGCCGCCTAAAAGGAATGTTTTGTAGAAGCCAGATTGCCAGTCATTAAAGAGCGAATGGATGCCTAGGATTTCTAGTAACCAGTACTGTGTGACTCTGAACTCTGAAAGAATAGATCAGTGTTTCAGGTTTCTTAGAAAACACAAAAGCTTCTTATACTTAAAACCAAAAAGAAGGGATTTTTCCTGTTTCCTACACCTCTGGCTTCCTCCATATTTGTGGCCTCATTTGGTTGTTCACAGTGATTCATTTGTCTGGGAAATAAATTTTAAATTAACTGCTACTATCTTCTCTCTTCCTTACTGCTATAAATCTTCCCATTCCTACCAAAAGCAACTTTTGTGAGGCCAGAGTGCTAGTATAGCAGGTAAGACACTTACCTTGCACTGCACTGCCGGGTATAGCCCAATAAACAACAAAAAATATCCGATCTCAAAGTGGACACTTAACTCTTGTTAGATTTGTTATTGCCAAATACTGAATTTTGTGTTCTCACAAGTGTGATATTAGGTAATAAGAACCTTTGGGAATTGATTAGACCCCAGCTGCAGGGTGCTCATAAATAGAATTTTTTACCCTTATTAAAGACACACAGTGAAACAGAGAGAGACAGAGACAGAGCGTGCTTACCCTTTCCATCATATGAGATTACAAAAAAAATGTAGCTAATTATGGATCAGGAAATTGTCCTCAAGTACCCAATCTTCCAGCCTCTTGGTCTTAAATTTTCTTGGTCTTAAAATCTCTAGATCTGTGAGAAAGTTAAATTACTTACGTCAAGTACTCTGTGGTGTTTTTATATCACAAGTGGACTATGATAGAAATTGATAAAAAAAAAGGAGTGTTATTTTAATAAAGACCTAAAAATGTAGAAGTGACTTTGGAACTAGATAATGAGCCGAGACTTTGTGTGTACATTCTAGAGAAACGTCTAGTTCATTCTAGAGAAACGTCTATATTACCACAAATTAGTAGCCTATTAAGGACAACTCTGAAGAGCCCAAAATAAAAAAGGAGAGCAGTAGATGAAAGATGTATTGTTTGTTTGCTTGTTTATTAATTTTTTATAAATACTTTAGTAAAAGCTATTCTGATAAGATTTTAGATCGAAATGAGAAACATGTTACTGAGCATGGAGAAAAAAACAAACCTTTTTTATTAAGTGCAAAAAGTGGATGGACTGTGTGCATGTCCTAGTGTTTCACGAATGTAGAATTTGTGAGCAATGAAACTAGGTATTGGACTGAGGAAATATCTAAGCATGGCACTGAAAGTACAGGTTAGCTTCTTTTGACTACTTACAGGAAATAATAGAAGAAAGAAAATGTTTAAGGAATTAAAGAAAGCACAAAATATTTAGAAAATTCTCAGGTTATCCTTATTGAAAATAATGAGCAAGTTACTGGGGAGAGGACATGAAGCCTGTGGCCACATAACTATCTATAAGGAGATATATCAACCATCCAAACTGAAGAGAAAATAGAAGAAAGCAACTCAGAAATAAACTGTGTTTGCACTTGGCTTTCACAGACCCAGAATGCAAAGACCTGGACTATAGAATTTCAAAGGAGGGGTCTTAGCAGGGAGTGATATCCAGAATGTATAAAGAATTCATAGAACTCAGTGAATAATTTTAAATGGGCAGAATATTTGAAAATACTTTTCCAAAGGGCTGGAGTGATAGCACAGCAGGTAGGGTGTTTGCCTTGCTTGTGGCAGGCCCGTGTTCAATTCCTTCGCCTCACAAGCTATTGAGAGTATCTTGCCCACACGGCAGAGCCTGGCAAGCTACCCATGGCATATTCAATATGCCAAAAACAGTAACAACAAGTCTCACGTTACTGGTAACCACTCAAGCAAATCCATGAGCAATGGGATGACAGTGACTTTCCCAAAGAAGATATGCGTGTTGTGTGATGTATGTGTATGTAGATCCAACATGAAAAAGTGTTCCATAACATTTTTCATTAGGAAAAATGCAAATTAAAATCATAACGGGATCTCATTTCACACCAGTGAAAATTCTAATGCATTAAAATTACCCCCCCCCCAAAATGCCTATAAAGATATGGAGAAAAAGGAAAGCTCAGTCACTCTTGGTAGAAATTAAATTTTGCAGGTTTAAAAATTAAAAATAGAGGGGCAGAGCGATAGTAGATTGGGTGGGACCCTTGCTTTGCACATGCCTGACCCAGGTTCAATTACTTGGAACCCAGATGATCCACTGAATCTACCAGGTGTGATCCCTGAGTGCAGAGATAGGAGTAAGCCCTGAGCACTACTAGATGTGAATTCCCCAAAATTGAAAATAGAAAAACCTTTATAATCTAGAAATATAGTTTAGGAATTTATCTGAGGAATTTTAAAAATACTGGTTACTAATATGTGTATTGCTAGTACCATTAGTCACAATAAACAGGACAGGAACAAACTAAATCCCTATTGACAGATTTTTGGATATACATATATATAAAATATACCACTATCACTATCATCCCATTGATCCTTGATTTGCTTGAGTTGGCCCAGTAAACTCTCCATTCGTCCTAGCCCTGAGATTTTAGCAGCCTCTCTTTACTCATCCTTCCCAAGGGGGCCACATTAGAGCCTCTTTCAGGGTCAAGAGAATGAGACTCATCATTGTTACTGTATTTAGCATATGAATACAACACCAACAAGGGGAGCTTTCCGGGCTCTCCCATGAGGCAGGAAAACTCTCAGTAGCTTGTCAGGTTCTCTGAAAGGGAGAACTAGGCTATGGGATGAATTTCCCTCCCTGCCCCAAGCAGAGCCTCAGCAGCCAAAGACCTCTGGGACCCAGCCATAGCCATACTCAAGTCCCCTCTCCACACGTTTGGATGAGCCTCACACATGAAGGAACTGGCAGAAAAACACAGGTGTGTGGAACCTGGGGCTGAGATCTCCATAAAATATATATTATTGTATATATGCATATCTATCCAACAGAATACTTCTCAGGTATTTCAAATTAAATCTTGTCCTTTGCAACAACACTGATGAAACTTGAGGTGGGATTATGCTAAGTTAAATATGTCAGAAAGTGAAAGTCAGTTATGGGATGGCATCTCATATATGGAATATAAATAATCAAAGGAAAATCTGACCAAATGCAACCAAAAAAGACTCCCAGGCTCTCCGATATATAACAATGTATCATGTATGACAGAATGTGTAAATGACACTAGATCTTTGGGTGGTGGGTATGATAATGTATATGCACATATAAAGGCATGAAGGTATACTAAAACTTATATAGTATTGTAAACCGATGGTAACCCAATAAATAATTTATTTCTTAAAAAGGGGTTTATAGAAACATGAAGTCTAACTTCAATATAAGGCTTCCTTCCGTTCCTGGTTTATGTTGACTGCTAGTGGTATGGCTTCAAGAAGTTTCTCTTGCCTGGCCATTCCTATGAAGGCACAGGAAACAAACTGTGCTCCATGTGGTATTCTATATTAAGAGCGCTTCACTATCATCTCAGGGATATTCTTTCAAATAACAATATGATTCTACGAGCTTTAATGTTGATGCTTTTTTTCACTTTCTAAAGTATCAGTGAAAATGTGGTTTAAAGAAGTCTTTTTTTTAAAATGTTTAGTGATGATAGTTGTCTATCATGAATAAAAACTCGTGTTTCTTTATCTTTCAGTGAATTTTTACTTTAACTCATCAAGTTCATTCACATACAGTCAGTGACATTTCCTCATGACTCTAGAAGGCCATGAATTGGAAGACATGATTTTTGAGATAAGATGCAAAGGAGTGTGTCTTTGAAACTATGAAATAAGTTATTTGACTTTGTGATGATTTTCTCAGCCTCAACTGCTGCCACATTTGCTTCCTTTAAAAGGGTTCTTGCCATGCCTGACAGCTCATTATTTTTGTGTATGCTTTGCACTTTTTCGACTTTGCTCATTTGCACATACAATTCCGTCTGCAATATGCTCCTTTCCTCTCCTGTTTCTGGTGAACTTACACTTATCCTCTCAGACTCAGATCAGAGGTCATCTGTTTCATACATCTTTCATGGAGTTTGCCTGTCCCAGGAAGAATTTTTTTTTCTTATGTGGGTTTGCATAGATTTTGTGCATAACATCACCCTGCATGACATTTACCCACCTTTTATGGAACTAGGTTTTATCTACTTTTGTTTATCTGCATTAACCCAAGAATGGGAATTATTTCTTATTCATCTTTTGTTTAGTCCCCTTTAAAGTCATGTCTAACATGTAGAAGGAAATCATTGTGCCTTTGGATTAATGTTCAAGGTAATTCATCCATTTAACAAATACTTATTGAGTGTTGAAAGGATGCTATACTCTGTGTGAGGCATTCAATATATATAGGAAGGGCTTTAATTATCTCAATATAGAGGATCAAAGATTTAGATCTGTTAACAAATTGGCCTACTAAAAAGTGGTAGAGCTGCCTAACTGGAAATTTGTTACTCATTTCTGTTACCTGCAGTGAATGAATACAATGATAAACAACTGAACTTAGTGCCTGTATAATTTAAATAGCCATTCTATTCATCTTTTCCAAACGACATCTTTTCCAAAATGTCGTTAATTTTTGTCCTGGTCTCTAGTTTGATATGTTAATTATGTTAAGAAATAGAATTCAGCCTGAATAAATAAGTTCTGTGGGTTAAAAAGAAGATGTGGAATTTTAATGGAATTTTAGTAAAGCAATGTTGTGTATAGCGTAGCTTTACATCTGCCGGTAACTATAAACTTATAAACTAAAAATTTGCCACTTAGGCATGCCTTTATTGAGACCTCTTCAAAGGGTCTAGCACTCTCCTGATAACTATCTTCATTTTATCTTCTTCATTAGTGTCTTCTGTACATGGCAGTTTTGTTGTGGTTTTTGGTTTGGACCCACACTTGGTGGTATTGCAGGCTTACTCCTAACTGTGTACTCATGCCAGGATTGAAGTGGTGTTGGCCATGTGTAGGGAAAGGATCTGGCCCTTATGCTGTGTTTCCAATCCTGTGTCAGTAATTTTGAAAAATCAACAAAGTATTGGAGAAAAGGTAACAAAAGTAATGAGAATCTAGAATTAAAAGAGTAAGTATTTTATCATCTGCATCATAGACTCTATTAGCCTGTATAAACCATGTCAAATCTAAAATACCCAAGAGGTTTAAGTCTGATGAAATTGAAAATGATTATCACTATTTTAGTAATAATGACATTTTCTTATTATTAATTTATCTTTTCAGTATTATGCTCTGTGAAACCCAACTTCTTAAGAAAATCTAAAAACTTTATCTACCACTTAAAAGTAATCTCTTAATCCCCTTAAACATTTTATAATAGGCTATCATAAAGGATTTTCCTAAGCTTCTCATTGATGTGATGCCATAAACTTAAGAGAACTTTCTTTATAGCAGCTCTGTGGTTGCAAAATGAATAAAATCCTATGCAGTTGAGTGAAAGATAATAATCATTTTCTCCTTTTATGTCTCTTAATTATTTGCATAGTATTATTCTCTTCAATATAGTGTTTCTCTAAAGTACCACCATTTTGTGAGAAACAGTTTAACCTAGATAATATGATTTAGAGGCTATTTAATTAAATGTTACTGAAATATATTATAATATAAAAAAGTAAATGAATAATTAAAAAAAATCTCTGTGAAACAGTCTTAGTTGTATCTTTCTCCATCCTGGTAGGATATATTGCAGCCATTTTGAACATTTGATCAGCTTTTTTGTATTCTGTGTGAGTATTCTAGTGTTAGTTTACTATTAAATATTAATAAGCCCTATTTCATATAAAATAAAAATCGATAGAAATTTGAATGGTTAGTTATTTTTAAAGGCTGTATTCCAACTCTTTATTTCCAACTTAATTGTTCAGTTTCCCTATATTTACTTTAGACTGAAAAATTCTCACAGCTCTCTTTTTATTTGATTTTGTATGTGTAACCTTCATCCAGTACCTCATGTCATGGCCTCCTCCCGCTACTTTTCTCATAGCTCACTCTGAGGGCCTGTGAAGTTTATATAATAATATCCTGGAACATACATCTAGAGGAAAGCCTTCAGGAAATAATTTCTTTCAGTTTTGATGACTAGATATATATTTCAATTGTCAAAGCCGCATTAAGTAAAGAGGTCAGATGTTATTTTCTTGGAGTTTATATAAGAGTAAAAAAAAGTGCAAGAGATGTCAGCATGATGGAGGAATAGAAGTTTCCAGACTTTCCTTCATTACAAAGAAGTACTGAGTATAGCATACAGTTTTCTAAGAGAGAAATACAAAAACCAATGGAATGACTTGTATAGATTAGATTATGTGATTTAGAAAATACCAGTATTGACACAAGAAGGGGTAGCTGAGACACATTTATGCCCTTGGTCTATCATCTTACTCAGAAGAAGATTCTAAATTGCCAACTTAGCCCTGTGTAGCAAAGATTTGGTTGACATATCTAAATCCCCAACTTTTATGCTGTTACTTAAGGTATTTCTAGTCATGTACACTGGTTTAAAAACCAAGACATTCTGACATTCACGAGATATCTTGCACACACACAAAAAACAAACAAACAAACAAAAACAGAAAAAACCAAACCAACCAGGTATCTTTTAACAAACTTTTCAAGCTCTTGCTGCTGCTGTTCTCCCACCAGAGGAATCAGGGAATGGAAAATAATATAGCTGCTATATAAAACAGTAGTATGGAAGTTCCCTCACAAAGTTAACTGCCTTATTATCCAGTAGACCACCTCCAATAATTTATCCAAGAGATAGGAAATTAGGATCTCAAGAGATATATTTGCCATTTACTATCTCTGAGGTAGCTAGCATGTTCTTTTCCTTTGCTTCATTTTTCATTCTAAAATTAGACATTCTAAAAAGTTGTTAAAAGACTGTATAAATATTTATCTGAGGTTCTGGCATAATATCGTAATAAACATCTCAAAAAGGCTTGACTGTTACTATGATAAAAAATCTGCATACCTGATTGCTTTGTCATAGTTTATTATCATACATATTATACCTAACCTTTTCTCTTATGCTCTTATTTTAATTTTGGAGCATTTTAAGCTTGGGGTTACTGATGCTTCTATTTTGTTTGTTTGTTTATAGATAGGTGTAAACAATATGTCCAACAGCTGTAGTCATGATAGTATAGAAAGGAAAGAGGAAAGAATCAAGGAAACTTAAAAAAAAATTCTCAGATGTGTGTGTAGGCCACACCCACAGCAGTGCTTGGTGCTCAGTGATACTCTTGGTAGTGCTGGGCATGACTGATAAGAGGTATTGGGAATTGAATTGAGGATCTTGCATATGATAGGCATATACCCTATCACTTAAACTATCTTCTTGGTCTTATTTTTGAGGTGTTGGGTTGAATTTTTCTCTCCTACCTTTGAATGCTTACTCATTGGTTTCCACATATTTGTTTTGCAGATTAATTGCATTTATGTAAAAGGAAACATTGGATGATACTTAATAGTTGAATATATTGCAATAAGTTCTTTGGTGGAAAACAACATGGATGTAAACCAAGTTTGGGTTCAGTGTGAAAATGAAAACTGTTTGAAGTGGAGATCGTTGTCAAGTGAAGATGCAGCTAAAATTGATCACGATGAACCATGGTACTGCTTCATGAACACTGATTCAAGATACAGTAAGTGCTCTGTTTCTGAAGAAGAATTTCCAGAGGAATCTCAACTTAACCAAAGTGGGTTAAAGTTTGTCTACTCACAGCTCCCTCTTGGAAGCCTGGTTTTGGTAAATTTACAGAATTGGCCAAGGTAAAACTTTCTTTGTTATATAATAATTACTAAAATTCTAACTTGCTAAGTTTTTAAAAATCTTTTCAAGAAACAACTTTTTTCCTGTTTATTAACTTCTTATTGTTCTTTTCATTACTTCATTAAGTTTCGTGTTGTTTTTCTTTCTAAAATTGGAAATTTGTGTGATTGAAATCTTTATTCTTTCTGACATAAAATGTTGAAGCTATATATTAATCTGTAGGACTTACTCAGTTCCATCTCAGAAATTTTGATGTGTTATATCCAGGTTGAAATATTTTATAATTTTCTTTGTAACTTCTTGAAAATAAGTTATTAGATGGCTTTCTATATTATCCAGTTAAAAATCTTATGGTCATGAAACTCCTATTTATTTTAGTTGATTTTATTGAAATTTTTCAAATATATTTTAAATAATATTTTATTATGTTTTAGTCATGTATCATTTAAAATAAAATTCAGTGACTGCACATACTATGTTATGTTTACCACTAAACGTTCAGCTGCATCTTTCAAAATGGAGCTAACCTCTTTAAACTAATTTACCCATTCTCCTTATAACTGAATCATTTTGTGGGAGAGAGGCTTCCCGAGCAGGTCTCAAGGAACCTGGGAGCCACTCTCAGTGGTACTTAACCTGATTATGGGAGACTGACTGTTCAGTGCTTGGGCCTGGTTTTGGGGTGCTTCCTGAGTCACAGTGATTACTGAACCGACCAGTACTAGCAGTGCTTGGCAGGGCATGTGGTGCTAGAGATGGAATTTGGGGATTGCTGTGTGCAAAGCATGTGCTCCAACCACTTCAGCTCTATACAACTCCTCTAATTCTAATGTTTTATGGGCATTATGACCTATTTTTTAAATTTTTTAAATTTAATTTTTATTTTTATAAAATTGTTCACAGTGATTTATTACGTCCAATATTCCAACACCAATCCCACTACCATTACACCTTCCCACCACTGTTATTTCCTATTTTCCCAACCACCACCCAAGCCTGCCCCAAGAGCAGGCCCAAAATGATTTATTTTTGCATTGCTTATTATGATTAATTTACTAAAATAATCAAAAAAGATTTCTTTAGAAGAAAGGGTATGAAGATCATTGTATGTCACTCCAGAATAATTAAGCTTTTGTATGAGAGATTACTAATCTGTTGTTACAGGTTAAGCCTTATGTGTTAATATTTTCTTAATCAAGATTGGTTGTCTTCTACTTTACAACCATCCAATGTAGTGTACTACTACTGGGACATCAGTGATGCAGTGTAAGAAATGTCATTCTAGAAATCCTAAAATTAAGATGGAGTGATAAATCTGGCATTAAATTTTTAACTGGATGATGACTTTGGAGTCTGGAAGCATCTCTGCAGCTTGCTGATCTCTTTTGAGATTTATTTATGAGCTTATTCAGTTATTCAACCTGGAGGCAGTTCATGGGCATGACTGCCAGGCTCCTGAAAGAACAAGGGTATGAGGGGAGGTCACCCATCCCCGACTCCGTAGAAGCCTGGAGATTTTGGTCACAAAACTACATACCTGAGTTTTTCAACAGATTCATTCATGGATGAGGCTTACCTGTGCTTATCTGTGGAGTCCAGCCATGAGCACAGCACCCCTTGGGTTCTGGAGGTTTTTGCCTGCCAGGGCTCTGTTTGGGCTAGTGGAGGGACTCACCCGCCCCCTTCCAGGGTGAGCATGGCCTATCATCAGAAGAGTATGTATCCTGATGTTGTCTACATGTCTAAAAGTTTTGTTTTCAATTCTTCAAATTTGTGTATATTTACCATAATTGTATTTCATATTTCCCGTTATGGGTTGAGTTTTAAAACAGCGGCATATAATATCAGGTTATAGCTTCAAGCCTTCTTATATTACTTTTTAAAATTATAAGCACTTTCATCATCATCATCCCGTTGATCGTTGTTTTTCTCGAGCAGTCTCAGTAACATCTCCATTCATCCTAGCCCTGAGTTTTTTTTTTTTAATTTTATTGAATCACTGTGAGATATAGTTACAAGCTTTCATGTTTGGGTTACAGTCACACAATGATCGAACACCCATCCACCAGTGCACATTCCCCACCACCAATATTCTCGGTATACCCCCCTTTTCCCACCTCCCCCTGCCTACTTGGGAGACAATATTCCCCATACTCTCTATTTTTGGGCATTATGGCTTGCAACACAGACACTGAGAGGTCATCATGTTTGGTCCGTTATCTCCTTTCAGCACACATCTTCCATCCCAACTGATTCCTCCAGCCATCATTTTCTTAGTGATCCTTTCTCTATTCCATCTGCCTTCTCCCTTCTGTTCATGAAGCAGGCTTCCAGCTATCGTGCAATACTCTTGGCCCTTGTATCTACTGTCCTTGGGTGTCAGCCTCATATGATGTTATTCTATACTTCACAAATGAGTGCAGTCCTATATCTGTCCCTCTCTTTCTGATTCATTTCACTTAGCATGATACTCTCCCTGTCTATCCATTTATAAGAAAATTTCATGACTGTTGTATAGTATTCCATTGTGTAGATATGCCAAAATTTCTTTTACCAGTCATCTGTTCTAGGGCACTTGGGTTGTTTCCAGATTTTGGCTATTGTGAACAGTGCTGCAAGGAACATATAGGTACAGATGTCATTTCGACTGTGCTCTTTTGCATCCTCGGGATATATTCCCAGAAGTGGTATTGTGGGGTCATATGGAAGCTCAATTTCTAGTTTTTGAAGGACTGTCCATATTGTTTTCCAGAAAGGCTGGACCAGTCAGCATTCCCACCAACAGTGAAGGAACGTCCCTTTTTCCCCACCTCCACGCCAGCACTGGTTGCTTTTGTTCTTTTGAATGTGTGTCAGTCTCTGAGGTGTGAGATGATATATCTCATTGTTGTTTTGATTTGCATCTCCCATTCTAGCGACATGGAGCATTTTTTGGCCATTTGTATTTCTTTTTTGAGGAAACTTCTGTTCATTTCTTCTCCCCACTTTTTGATGGGGTTGAAGGGTTTTTTTCTTATACAATTCTACTAGTGTCATGTATATCCAAGCCTTTCTTTACTCCTCCTTCTCAATGGTGCCGCATTGGAGGCTCTTTCAGGGTCAGGGGAATAAGACGTATCATTGTTACTGGTTTGGCATATGAATACGCCACAGGGAGTTTGCCAGGCTCTCCCATGTGGGCAGGAAACTCTCACTAGCTTGCCAGGTTCTCTGAGAGAGAATAAGCATTTTGTTCTGTTAAATTGATTTGATTTGTTAAATTGATTCTTTCGGGATTCTGATATCATTTCTGATGGGTAATTCATGGTTATTTTAGGGTTTTATTTGCTTTAAATTTTTTCTTTATCTGCTTTTATTTTAAAAATATTAACTATTTTTGTGTTTTGGGCCACACCTGGCAGTGCTCAGGGCTTACTCCTGTCTCTTTACTCCAAGATATCCCCTGCTTGAGGGACCAGGTGTGTTGCTGGTGATTGAACCAGGGTCGCTGCATGCAAGGGAAGTGCCCTAACCTTGCACTATTTCTTTGGCACCATTTAATTTTTTTTTCTTTTTAAGCAGGCTACTTCTGCTATATATCTGGAAGCTACTGAGGGTGAGTAGCTTTTGATTACTGCCAGGTAGAATTGAAAATCCTGGTTTAGTGTTCAACTGCTGATGACTTTCTGGGGAGAAATCAGGAAATATTACTGTAGTCAGGTATCAGAATTCTAGCTCCTTACTCAACATGCTGGCTTAGTGAGGAGTGGGTATAGTATTTTGTTAAGTGTTCCTCAGCGAACTACCAGTAATAACCATGGTAAGAGGGCTTTTTCAGCATTGGAAGGTAGTAAAAATCTCAGCTTCTCACTAGACCTTCTCTGCAATTATTTGAGTGAAAGCTAGAAGAGTTAGAGCTCGTTACTTTCATGTAATTGAAATATAAATTCATTAGTTGACTTTTGCTGGTAGAAATGGAGATGAGACTTTTTTCCACAGTTTTTTACAAGGACAAAATGGCTAGTGGGTTTTTTTTTTAATTCTTTTTGTGGGATTTTTTCCTTTATTTATTTTTTTATTAAAGAATCATGATGTACAGTTACTGATAGTTGGATTCTAGGCATGCAATAATTAACACCAGTTTTTCCACCAGTGTTAACTTCCTTGCACCAGTGTTACCAGATTCCCTCCCTATCTCAACCCCCCACTCCACCCCGCCTGTTAAATTGATAGGAATGTTACAAAATTTCAGTGGTTCTGTTTAGATGTCCTGTTTTTCAGTTTTGTTGAGTCTGTGTTTTGGATATATGGCTATCGCCCTCTTTCATACCACTGGTATAACTGAAGCCCTGATGTCTGTTCACCCATTACTTCTCATCCTCTCCTTCCCCACCCCTCCCACCACCCTGATTTCTTTACTTCTCTGTCTCTTCTCTAAACACTGGGGTCAAGGATGATCTAAGCACCCCCGTTTACTGTATCACTATCATCCCATTGCTCATCAGTTTGCTCCAGCGGGCACCAGTAATGGCTCCATTGTGAGACTTGTTACTATTTTTGGCATATAGAATACCCCACGGGTAGCTAGCCAGGCTCTGCCGTGCGGGCGAGATACTCTCGGAAACTTACCAGGGCTGAGGAATTGAACCCGGGTCAAGCTCATGCAAGGCGAATACCCTACCCGCTGCACTATCGCTCCAGCACCCCCTTTTACTACAATTCATAAAATGATCAGTGTTTGAATGCTTCCTCTATGACTGTACTTGTTCCTTTGGCTATAAAGTGCAGGCTTTAGATGGTCTTTTCTTCTTGTTTGCAGTTATTAGTGTTTCTGTGTAGCTAGATTTTTCTTTACCCAGTCAATGATATATGAGGCGTAAATAAAGTTAATTAACTCACCGTCATGTCATTCTTCACATCCCTAGTTTCCTGTATGGTGTATCTTCTCAACCTTTCAGAATCTTCTTATATTCTGCTGTTATACACAGGATTTTTACATATACTTAATAGAATATAAAGAATTGTACCTAGCTTTCTCAGAAATGAAATTTACAGAATTTTTTTTTTTTTTTAGAATAGGAGGTTTGGGCCATACTAATTGGCATTCAGAGCTTACTACTCCTGACTCCGCAGTGGGATCACTGCTTGCAGCCTTGTGGGGACCATATGTGGTATTGAAGATCAATCTTGGGTCTCCCATGTGAAAGATGGTACCCTCTGTTCTATCTCTCCTATATATATATTTTTCTAGATATATGGCTAGTCCTTATCTGTTGTTTTCTCAAAATAGTTATTTTATGAGACTTCTTTAGCTCTTTTACTTTTATAATTTTTAATTTTTGATTAATTTTAATAATGAACTTCAGAGCAGTTTTAGGTTTAGCAAAATTGAATGTAAAGTACAGTTTTTAGGTATTTCCTTTCCTGCTCTACCTCACTAGCCATATAGTATAATGTTGGGGGCTTGAGAGATAGTAGAGCAAGTAAGGTGCTTGCCTTGCACAAGGCTAACCGAAGTTTGATTTTTGATTTCCAATGCCCATGTGGTCCTCTCAGTCCCCCCCTTTTTGAAAAAAAATTAATTGCATCACTGTGAGAACAGTTACAAAGATTTCAGGTTTAAGTCAAAGTCATACAATGATCAAATACCCATCCCTTCACCAGTGCACATGTTCCACCACCAAGAACCCCAGTATACTCCCCATTCCACCCCCTACCCCTTGCCTATGTGGCAGATGATTTTCACTTTACTCTCTCTTTACTTTGATTACATTCAATGTTTCGACGTAAAACCCTCTTATTATTTGGAATTGTCCCCAACAATTAGACCTGCTGAAAAGACATCATTTGATAATTTGTTTTCTATTGCTGGTAATGAAGAATATATGCTTTTGGATTTCTGGCATTTTACTAATTAAATCCAGAGTGATTTCTGCCAGAAGCTGTTGAGTTCTGAAATTGGTTTGTGTGCCTCTGGGATCATGGCCATTCAGGAGTGGAGGAGCAGTTTGTGGGCGGCCGTTCCGGGTCTCACCTGGGGGGGGAGCCGAGCTGTCAGCCCCTTTAAGAATGGTCTCTGACCACAGACCCAGGAGCTTGCCCTGAGCACTGCCAGGTGTGGCCTAGAAACAAACAAACAAAAGTAGTGGTGCCTAATTTTTACTTTACACTTCTCAGATAATGTACACGGTAGATCATCTTGTTATCATGTGGTTTATTTTTTATAAATCTTCTTTAATGAAGATTCTTTTCAGATATGTTAGCTTCAGCATATCAGCTTTTTCTTTTATAGTTGCTATCTTTCATCTTATCTTCCTACTTTTATTTGTATCTTCTCTTTCCTAATTTTTTATTGATTCTTTTCTTTTCCATTTATATTTTACTCCCAGAAATTTCTCATCATTTTAAGTTTTTGTCCTGGAAAAGAGCTTCTTTGGTTAGTTTTAAGGTATTCATTGGAAACACATCATTTAATACCTTCTGATTTGGTTGCACTTCCCCATACAATTTTGGCTATGTCTAGTTTGACCCGTTGTGCTTTCCAGTATTAACTGTTAATTTTTTTTCTTTTGGTGCTAGGAATTGAACCCAGGTCTTATGCATACAAGGTACGTGCTTTGCTATTGAGCCACATCCACAGTTGCATTTTTGAGACTCTCTTTTCACAAACCCATCAAACCTATGCTTGCCTTCTTCTTCCTGTCCTGTTTCTCGCTGACATGTTAATAACATGTGGCTCTCTTAACTCTCAGTGACTTATTCCTGCAAGCTCTTATTTTTGTGTTCTTGTGGATAGCTTATTACTTAATACTTTAAATACGCTATACATCAAATTGTAGGTTTGTTAGTAAAGTTGCTTTACCTATAAATCTGAGAAATTCCAGGAGATTATGAAACTTTAAAACCATTGCTACTACTCCAGAATCTTTTACATTATATTCTCCTACAAAACAGTCTCAAAACTGGAATACTCTAATATTATCTTGTTTTCTTCCATATTCAACTATTTTCAGTGAGTAATATGATTTTTTTAAAGAATCCGTGACAGATTATTCTAATATAGTCTAATACATACATGTGCAAGGCCTTCAAGTCAGTATCTAGATTTGTGTTCTCACTCTGTTGTCTTTTGTTATGGGCTGAATTGCATTCTCTCAAATATCGCAAGATGTTCTAACTTCAGAACATGACTTGTTTTGGAGCTGGAACATTTAGTGATGTAATTAAAGTTAAAATAAGGTTGTAAGGTGAGCTCTAATTCAGTCTAACTGGTGTTCTTTTGAGACACATGAAGAATTGGGACACATGAATAAACATTAGAGACATTTGTGCTCAGAGAAAAAGACTGTGTGAGTATATAGCTGGAAGGCAGTCATGTTTAAGCAAGGAGAATCCTCAAGAAAAAACAGCCCTTGGGGCAGGCGAGTAGGTATACAACAGATAAGGTGCTTGCCTTGCTCACAGCCAAGATCCCTAGAGCCCTATCAGGAGTGCTTCTTGAATACAGAGACAGGAGTAAGCCCTGAACACTACTGGGTGTTGCCCAGAAACCAAAAAAGAGAAAAGGAAAACTCATGCCTATTAATATATTGACCTTTAACTTTAGACTCCAGGATGATAACAAATAAATATCTGTTATTCAAGCCAGTCAGTCTTCTTTTTCTAAAACAACCTTAGCAAACTAGTATACTTACTCTCTTGTAATCCGAAAATCTATCTGAGATATATATCTTTTGTTACTGAAATACTTCTAGGGATGAAATTTGGAATGGTGTATATTATATAGTGTGTATGATGTATGGCCAATTGAATTTTAGGTGATAATTTTTAGGATCTGAAGAGGAATGAGTTATATTAAAAACTGTTTATATGAATATGAATAATCATTTTTTGAGACTACTTAGTAGGATTTTTATAATTTCATATAACTTTTTGTTTCTTTGTTGGGTCACACCGAGAGGTGCTCAGGGATCATTCTTGGTGAGCCTCAGGGGAATATATTTGGTGCCATGATGGACCCCAGGCCAGCTGCATGTAAGACAAGTACTTTATGTACTATCACTCCAGCCCCCATTTTGAAAGTAGAAAGTTGCTATCTTCTAATGGAGATTATGAATGGATTTGTTCATTGCCACTGATGTTAGAAATTTTATTAGGAATATCTTTGCAATTGGACTGGAGTGATAGTACAGTTGGTAGGGTGTATGCCTTGCATGCGGCTGACCCGGGCTTGATTCCTCCATCCCTCTCGGAGAGCCCAGCAAGCTACCCAGAGTATCTCACCCACATGGCAGAGACTGGCAAGCTACCCGTGACATATTCTGTATGCCAAAAACAGTAACAACAAACCTCACAATGTAGACGTTACTGGTGTCTGCTCGAGCAAATCGATGAACAGGATATAGATAGCAATGCAGTGCAGTGCTATCTGCATTTATGTGCTCGTAATTCAAGGTTAGAACTTGGAATTCAAGTGAATCATATTTAACTCCAGTAAATTTTTTCTAATCTATTTTAGGACTATTAAATGCCTGAAAATTGCAGTCGTTTCTACCTTCTTGCTTATTGGGAAAAAAAAGTATGCACTTGCTAAACAGTCCCAAATATTACTCTTTATGAACTAAGTGTATGTGAACACAAAGTTAATGTACAGACTGAGAAACTTAAATCTAGTAATGCTGTGTATTCAGTGGTATGAATATATAGAAAGATGGTAATGATAATAGGGTAAATTGTAATTGTAGAATATTAAGCTGGAATGAATTAACTTATTGAAAACAGTCAAACATCAGTTCTTAATTAACTAGTATTATAAATATTGAAGTTTCAAATGGAAATTCCAATCAGTTGGATGCAAGATGGTTATGTACCATCATCTGGATCAATTTTTCTTAGACTTACTCCAGATCTTAAGGTTTAGAGTTTTTTCTCTTCAACATCTCAGAATTATATTTGCTTTTTCAGAAAAGTGACACTCTAAAAAGGTTAAAAGAACTAATTCAGAAATTAAAATACCTATTTGATTTTCATATAACGAGAGTATAAATTCTTAGGAAACTAGAGAATTATCTGTCTATTGGAAAAGTCCATGAAAAATCAAATTAAAACTTATACTTATATCCACATTGTGAATAATACCTTATGTACTTATCAAAATATAAGTAGAGCTGCTTAATTGTGCCTGCTCAAGATAGAGATAGCAGATTATACTAGCAAGAAAAAAAATAGTGCTTAAGCAACTTTGATTTTTAAAAAATAGACCACGCAATATTGTGTTAAGTTAGCTCACAGGAATTTGAAGTAAAATATTATGGTGTATATCTCATTTAATATTGATAGAATCATTATCAAATAAAAACTAGACTTATTCACTAGACCTTTACAAAGCTTTCTCATGAATATGAAAGTAAATTATAGAAAATATGTTCACATTCTACTGTATTGTATTCCAAATAGTTCATTTAAAAGTTACTTTAACAGCACATCAATACTTATATTGAGTTTTCTATGTTTATCTTTTTATAAATTGAGATTTATAAAATTGAGATTGTATTTTCTTTTTGGGTCACACCTGGCGATGCACAGGGGTTACTCCTGGCACATGCACTCAGGAATCACTCCTAATTGTGCTCTGGGGACCATATGGGATGCTGGGAATGGGATCCGGGTGTGCTGCGTGCAAGGCAAATACCCTGCCCACTGTACTATTGCTCCAGCCCTGAGATTTTATAAATTTATAAATTGATATTTCTGCTATATTCTTTCTATGTGGTGGAAAACTTCCTCTTTTTTTTTTATCACACCCTGCAATTAGTTCCAGTAGAGATTTCTTGGAACATATAGCAGTCAGTTATTGATGATGTTTGAAATACATGCATTTTTTTCCTCCTGGGTTATGATTTTTCCTCCTGGGTTATGAATGAGACCCAAGTATAATTTGATCTCTTTAAATATACAAATAACAATCATATCTTTTTTTATTAGGTATAAATACAGGAGAGTTGAAACTATTCTTGTTTCAACTTATATTGAAACCAGTAGTTATTCTTTTTCTGATTAAGAAATATGTATCAATTTCTTCGTGATATATTTGCAGTCCTTAAATTACTTGTCTGACAAAATATTCCTTTTCCTCACCAATGGATTCTAACACCTGGCATATATTTGACCTTGTATTCACGTTTAACTTTCTACCACCCACAGATTCTGATACTGATTTTACACTTTCTTTGTAATTTTGGTCCCCTGCCATTAGGTTCTCTATTTTCACTCCGCATCTCCACCTGTAAGCCCCTAGAAAGCACTTCAGAATTCTTCATAAATATGAAAGTGAAAAATCAGTTTCTAGAAGCATAAAATGTTTAATCGTCATTGATGGTTTGGATGACATCGTTCTCTTAACACCAAATATCAGCCAAGTGGCACAAATGGCTGGCCGACTTTGACCGTGAGTGTGGAAAGGTTGGACTGCAGCTTGAATCTCACCAAGACAATGTTCATGAGAAACAGACCAGTTCCTGATGTTCCATTTCCCCTCACGGGAACGAACATCTCCGAATGCAGTAGTTATGTATATCTAGGTTGAGAATTCAACATGACAAACAACCTATCACCTGAACTGCACAGGAGGAAGAGAGCAGCTTGGAACGCCTTCAAGAGCATCGAAGAAGTGGTTAAGAGGATGAAGAACCTCCGGCTCCAGACACATATTTCTGACTCCACCATTTTTCCTGCACTAAAAATTGCCTCAGAGACCTGGGCCCTATGAAAACAGGATGAGGATGCTATTCAGGTATCCCAAAGAGGAATCTAAAGAGCTATGCTTGGAGTATCACGGTTCACTCAAATGAGAGGAGGAATCCAGAGTCCTGACCTCTGTTGACAATCAAGAATCAGGGACACTGTCTTGTTTGCCAAGGCGTCGAAAATCTGATGGGCTGGACAAGTAATGCGATTTAGAGACAACTGCGGATTAGAACTGTTACCAACTGGATTCTATGGGACGTCGAAAGACTGTGTGGCTGCCCACCTATGAGATGGTCAGACTTCTTTGTCATGACCCTGAATGAATGGTTTGAGGCTCTTCGTGTTCTTGGAGCGAGTAGATGCCATTGGGCTACAGTAGCACTCGGCAGATGAGCAAATCAATGAACAATAGGATGAAAAGTGATACAAGTGATTGTTTGGAACTCAAATTGAGGTCAGAGTGAGGGTAAAAGATGGCCACCAGTTTCTTCAGTCACAGCAAGTCAAAGAAGATGATGGATGCAGCAGCTGGAGAGATGTAATGATATTTTCTGTATCTTTTGCCTTTCCTCAGCTTTTCTTGCAGTTAGGTATACTCTATTTCATCTGGGACATATAGGAGTCAGACAATTCCTCTGTACTGCCTAAAGAAATATTGAAATACCACATTTATTTCAACATTTTATAATACTTTTTATAAATCATTTAAAATCATTACACAGTATTTTCTGTAACATTCTTTAAATAATGAACTAAAGTTTTATTTTATTAGCTAATAAAGTTACTACTGTATATATTTTTATAGAGTAATAATTTCAGTTGAATAATTTTGAGCCCTGTTTATTTGATGTAAAAAAAGTTGTATTAGAGGGGCTGGAATGATAGCACAGTGGGTAGGGCGTTTGCTTTGCATGTGGTCGACCCGGTTCGATCCCCAGCATCCCTTATGGTCCCCCGAGCACCGCCAGGAGTAATTCCTGAGTTCAGAGCCAGGAGTAACCCTTGTGCACCACCAACTGTGACCCAAAAAGCAAAAAAAAAAAAAAGTTGTATTAGAATTTATGTTAGAAAAGTAGCCACTGATCCGATACATAATAACTGCAAAATATTTCTCTCCTATCTTAAGTATTAGAAACATTAAGATAGAATAGCCTATATAGAACATGTATTACTTATAATTTGATGCTGCTTGGCAATAATTCTTTTTAAAATTACTGTGAGGCCATAGATGTAATTCAGTAGTAGGACACTTAAATTTATGACACTCTGAATTTGATTCCCCACACCACCATCAGAAAAAAAAAACATAAAGAGGTGTGCCAAAGGTAACTGAAAGTCTTGGGCCAGGGACATAGTTCAGAGAGATGGAATGCATGCTTAGCATGTGGGATACCCAGGTTCCATATCTTGCACTACATAATCTACAAACACCACCATAAATGACACAACTAAAAATAACCGAGAGGTATAAATCTGCTTGTATTAAGCATGACCTCCGAAGTTTTTCATTCAAATCAAATACAGTATAACAGTAATAGTTAAGTAGCTTTTATAGCAATTGTTAATCAACCTAAGGGACCAATTGTTTGTTGATTTCCAGTAATGTGGAATTTTCTGATAATGTAGTCCTTAATGAACTGCCACTCATTCTCGGTCATTTATCTCTGTATAGAAATCTTTTAAGTGGATATCTTTATAAATGTTTATTTCTAATATAAATTTAAAAGATAAATTTTACCTGATTTTTATATGGAACTATAGAGTGGATCTCCCTATTTGTGCCTCATTATTTTTCTACAATGCTGTAAATGGAAGTAGAAACTGATGTATAATTTTTAATGTTTGGGTATATTACATGTGAATATTTGGTGTCTTGCTTCTTACATTCTAACTGTACTTTCCTTAGTCACAACACTGTAAGCTTATTTGCTGCTTTTTATTCCTGTTTTTCTGAAGAGTATTTTTTGAACAGTATGTCAGTCTCAACAGCTTAGTAAACTGTTTAAAACTTAGTTGATGTATGTTTCTGCTAAATGGAAAAAAATTAAAATATATCAAGAAACTTCTAGAGTTTTATGTCTTTAAAGAAAATACCCCTTAAATATATTTTTAGAATAGGATTCATTTATTTCTAGTACTGAGGACTTTTAGCAACTTGGTCAGCAGCCAGTGGAGCAGATGGGGGAAAGGGGAACAGCATAAAACTGCTGAGCTCTATTTCTGTTATTCCCGAAGTAGTTATAATCTTCAGTGTAATCACAGCATGGATACTACATCTCCTTTGGCAGCCTTGAACAGGAATTGCCAACTTTCCGTACCCTGTCGTTGGATTAATATTTAAGTAATTAATCATTTCAATTGGCTAGAGTTTATTAAAACCTGTCATGAATATGATTTGATTCTCTATTATCTTTCCTATGAGTAGTACCTGTCTCTTATTAACCCTACATATTGCTCTTTCTTCTTAAAATTCTTCCTTTATGATATATTCTATGTATATATATGTATAATTTGTATATACAGAGTTAAATACTATTTATATATAAATGATACAGATACTAAATTTGTGACTTTATAAAATACAACTAATCAAATGCATGATAAAAATAGTAATAGGTTTAAGTCGTTTTGATAAAGCTAATGGAAGTCAAAGGAGAAAGTTTGATACTTGATTGACACATATCTTTTTTAAAACATTAAAATAATTTAAAATATTTTCTTTTCAAAGTTGGCCAGGTATTCTTTGCCCTGATCCTTTAAAAAGGAAATATGTTACCTATGACCAGGCTGGAAATGTTGAAAAGTATCACATAGAATTCCTGGGTGATCCCCATTCAAGATCATGGATAGAATCAACATTTGTTGCTCATTATAGTATCACACTAAAGGTATGTACATTAGCATCAAAACTGTAGCCCTTTAGATGTATTTTCAATTATAACCATTTTGTCTCATACCCTAAAAGATATGTATTTACTTTCATATTTATATAAATTAAATGGTTGTTTATGATTTAAATTAAACAATTTAAAATTTTTCCTAAGGAAGTATAGATATAAAAATAGCCATGGGGTAGTTTTAAAATGTGTACTTCTGAGTTTATTTGGAAAAAGAAATAATTGCTATTTAAAATAATTTTAAAATTGTATAATTTCTTTAACTCTCTTGAGAAGACTCTGGTTGTAGCCCTAGCTCATAGGGAAATGAATTATAGAATAAAACCAGATTTTTAAATTTCAAACAGAATATTTCATTATGCTAACTCCTTCAGTATATTCATGTTTTTAAAACTATAAATCACATATTACAACTAATGAATTGAATAAACTTTTAGGTTTATGAGTATAGGTGGGTTAGACCTTTTTTTCATGGATTTAGTTTAACTGTTCATAAATGGATTTAATTATCTGTAAATATTAAAGTGTTTTATCTGAAAATTATTCTTTCATTAGACATCTGATTAAAAACTAGATGTGAGCGGCTAGACACATAGTACAGAGTTAAGACAAATGCTTTCCTTGCATCCTGCTGACTCTATTCAAACCCTTGGCACCACATGTAGTCCCCTAAGACCTCCCTGATCAGGGTCTGAGCACTACTGGGTGTGGCCAAACCACCAAAACTCCCCACCCCTACATCAAATGTAGATGATATAAATGTGGATGCCTTTATTTGATTTGGATGATTTAAACTCTTTGGTAAGAAGTATGTATGTTAAATGGTTGACAGCAGGAGATAAGTGAGAGTTCTCTAATCTGACATCTTGGTGAATAAATGTTATTTGATATCAACAATGCCTCTAAAATACTAAGGATTTTTTATTATGAAATTTGGAAGAGTAGGAAATATTGTATTTATTCTTCTTTACATTGTAATGAAACCAATTTCTTTTTCTCTTTTTTTAAATTTGTAAATAACATCAACTTTACTCATTTTATAAAGGATGGACCAGGTGGATAGCTTTCTTATCATAAAATTCATGTAAAATAATGTATTACGTATCCACTAGATTAATCATATTTGACTTTTCAATGAAACAGGCCTATTATCTTTGCACTCTAAATAATGCTTATTTAAGTAACTCTAAGGATAATTTCTGAATTTCCTTCATATCATTTTGTATAACTCATAAATTACTTATCTATTCTGTAATGCATATCTAACCCATCTCCATCTCTTAAATCTCCCACTTACACTTGCTCTTTTGATTTTATCATTTGTTAAACAAAATTCAAGCATCTCTCTGAATAAATTTAATCGTTTAAAATTTTTTTCTTTAAAAATTAGCAAATGTTGGGGCTGGAGTGATAGCACAGTGGGTAGAGCATTTGCCTTGCACGTGGCCGACCCGGGTTCGATTCCCAGCATCCCATATGGTCCCCTGAGCACCGCCAGGGGTGATTCCTGAGTGTAGAGCCAGGAGTAACCCCTGTGCATCTCTGGGTGCGACCCAAAAAGCAAAAAAAAGTAATAATAAAAAAAATAAAAATTAGCAAATGTTGAGTATAAATAGCAACAAAATACATTAAGTTTCTGTAAGGATAATATCTTGATATTTGTTAGTACTATTGCTTAAAATACTTTAGACAGTCCTTTTATAAGGCTTAGAGAAAATAAACACATGCTTATTTCCGTCATTGATTTAAATTGTACTTTTCTCTCAGTTCCATTTAATGTATCTAGCTTTAGTAGTGAGACTAAAGCAGTGGGAGATAGTAGCACTTTAGATATGCATAAACCTTAAAAATTATGTTAACTCTCCTCATTTGCTTCCTGTACTTTATTTCATCAGTACACTAATATTTCAGTAGCATTTTATGTTGCAGTATTTACAACTTGCTTGCTGTAACCTTAATGATATGTTTAGTTTTTCAACATAAAATTTCTACTTCTTGAAATCAGAATATGTAAAGTACTTTAAATTGTATATAGTAATTTAATTTATGTTTTTATTTGTTTTTAAAAACTGTGGTAAAATATGTATATATATAGCAGAAAATTTTACATCTTGACCATATGTTCAGTAATAATCTTAAGTTTTATTTACTGTTAGTAATCCTAGAAAGGTAATGTAATTGTGATCCCATATAGAACATTACAGATGGCAATTTACTGTCATTTTAACACAATTTCTTTTTATTTAATTTAATTGTATGGGTTTACCATTGATTTACAGTACTGTAAAATTGTGGTAGTAGAGGAAAACAATATGGACGACTCTCAAAAAATTAGAGGTTGAGCTCCCATTTGACCCAGCAATACCACTGCTGGGAATATATCCCAGAGAGGCAAAAAAGTATAATCGAAACAACATCTGCACATGTATGTTCATCGCAGCACTATTTACAATAGCCAGAATCTGGAAAAAACCCGAATGCCCTAGAACGGATGACTGGTTGAGGAAACTTTGGTACATCTATACAATGGAATACTATGCAGCTGTCAGAAAAAAGGAAGTCATGAATTTTGTAGTTAAGTGGATGGGCATGAAAAGTTTCATGCTGAGTGAAATGAGTCAGAAAGAGAGAGACAGACATACAAAGATTGCACTCATCTAGGGTATATAGAATAACAGAGTGGGAGACTAACACCCAAGAATTGTAGAAATAAGTACTAGGAGGTTGACTCCATGGCTTGGAGGCTGGCCTCACATTCTGGGGAAAGGGCAACTCAGAGAAGGGATCACCAACTATAATGTAGTCGAAGGCCATGTGGGGGAAGGGAGTTGCGGGCTGAATGAGGGCTAGAGACTGAGCACAGTGGTCACTCAACACCTTTATTGCAAACCACAACAGCTAATTAGAGAGAGAGAACAGAAGGGAATGCCCTGCCACAGTGGCAGGGCGGGGTGGGAGGAGATGGGATCGGGGAGGGTGGGAGGGATGCTGGGTTTACTGGTGGTGGAGAATGGGCACTGGTGAAGGGATGGGTTCCCGAACTTTGTATGAGGGAGCATAAGCACAAAAGTGTATAAATATGTAAATGTGCCCTCATGGTGATTCACGAATTAAAAATAAATAAATTAATTAAAAAAAAAGAAGAAAATTCAGTAAAAAATTTCAAAAGGCAAAAAAAAAAATTGTGGTAGTAGAGCTACACATCTTTGTATATGTCTCAATTTACCCATCACCAATGTTTCCAAGAAACCTTACTACCAAATTGTCTTTTTGTACTATTCTCTCCAGACTTCCTGCCCTTTAATTTCACGTTGCTTCCATGGTTTTCATAGGACAAGTTAATTTTGTTTTTTGCCAGTTAGTTTTCTCTGGTCATTTATTTCCATGTACATAGGAGTGAAGTGATCTGGTAAATTGTTTTTCACTTGCTGTTTTGCCGAATAAAATCCCCAGTTATATCTATTTTGTCAAGAGATGCAACTTCATCTTTGTAAATAGATGAATAGTATTCTGTTGAGTATATATACCCAGATTTCCTTATCAGTATAGCAATTCCTACTTTTGTCCTTTATAATTTTAAATACTTTCCACAAACTTTTTACTATGAATCTGTAATTTTCCTAAAATATTATGAATTACTTGTAATGCATAATATGAACAGATCCTGCTTTTTAGTTCTTTATTAAGATAACACTGGTTTGCAAAATATAAATATTTGTTAAGTGTTAGAGGTACAGTGTTACCATACCACACACACCATCCATTGTTGTCCTTTCACCCACCACTCTCCATAGAATCTTTCCCTTCCACACTCCTTGTAACCTACTTGGTAAGCTTAATTTTCTCATAAGAGTTTAAGGACTTTTTTTCATTAAACACTGCCTATTCCCTTGTTTTGTTTTGTTTTTTATGTACCACTTATGAGTAAATTCATCTACTATTTGTCTTTTCTTATTTTATCTTATTGTACTATTAATATGACACCCTCTCATTCTATCTATATTGTTGCAAAACACAAAAGTTCATAATTATAGATATAAAAAGTATACATTTATCTTTTCTTGTAATTTGATACACTTGAGCTGTTTCCCATTTTTGGTTAGTGTAAATAGCACTGCAATGAACAAAGCCTTACATGTTCCTTTTGAATTAGTGTCCTTGGGTTAGATAACAAGAAGTGGAATTGCTGGAGCATATGGTCGGTCTATTTTAAATTTTTTAAGTAGGCTTCATACTGTTTTTTATAGAAGTTTATTTCTCATCAACATGGAGTAAGTATTCTTTTTCTGTCCTTTTATTTTTATTTTATTTGGGGGCCATACCCAGTCATGGGGCTGGAGCGATAGCACAGCAGTTAGGCTTTCGCCTTTCACGCGGCCAACCCATGTTCCATTCCTCCACCCCTCTCGGAGAGCCCGGCAAGCTACCAAGAATACTGAGCCCGAGTGACAGAGCCTGGCAAGCTAACCGTGCATATTGGATATGCCAAAAACAGTGACAGTAAGTCTCTCAATGAGAGATGTTACTGGTGCCTGCTCAAACAAATCGATGAACAATGGGATGACAGTGACAGTGACCCAGTGATGCTCAGGAATTACTCTGTGGTCTGCACTCAGGAATTAGTTCTGGCAGTGCCTGTGGGACCATGTGGGATGCTGGAGATCAAACCCATGTCAGTTGCATGCAAGGCAAGCGCTCTACTACTGTACTATCTCTCCAGCTCCTGTTTCTGCCTTTTAGATACGGGCCTTTCTCACTGGTATCAGGTGATATCTAATTGTCATTTTGATTTGCAGAAATAATCCAGTTTTAGTCAACTTTTATCTGTGTGTAATGCCAAGACCTCACAAATACAATGCATATGTTCTATATACCTTGAGTTATCTCCCCAGATGAGTTTAACATTTTATGTATGGTAGAGGTAGCAAGGCAATTTTGTTCTTTTGTATTTGACTACTTAATTTTTCTAGCCATGTTTGTGGAAGGAATTTTCTTTTTTTTTTTACCTTTTATGAATGCTTAAATTTTATTAATTATTCTTGTTGCTTTAAAATCATTAATATCCAGACTCTGAAATTATTTATAACTTTATTTTGGGGTGAAATTATAAATAATTTGGGATACTTTCTTAAAATGTAGGATTTACTGTTTCCCTCATACTGGCTAGATATCACAAATATAGTTGTTGATATTATTGATACCAAGGCTTTTTAAAAATTTTACTTTATTAGTTACAAACTTGCTCCTCATGACATTTTCCATTAATATACATATGAATGTGTGTGCGCACACACACATATACATATATGCCATGGTGCCATGGGTAGCTTGCCAGGCTTTGCTCTGTGGGCAGGATACTCTCAGTAGCTTGCCGGGCTCTTGGAGAGGGACGGAGGAATCAAACTCAGGTTGGCCGAGTGCAAGGCAAATGCCCTACCTGAAGCGGTCTGAGAATCTGTGTTGTTTCTTGATGAATCTCAATAATCAGTTTAGAGCAGATCATTTCCCCATAAATGATATTTTTTTTTGTTTATTAGAATTAACTATGTAAGATGTTCATTCAAAGTACAGCTATATATTTATATATTTGGGAGTGTGGCTGGAGGATAGTTTTTTTGAGGCTCATCCTGCTTTGCTCAGGGCTGAGTCATGGCTCTATGCTCAGGGATTACTTTTGGCAGTGCTTGGGGGACCATATATAATGCCCAGGACTAGCAACTACATCAGCTGCATGCAAGGCAAGCAAGGCACAACACTCTCCACTATCTCTCCAGCCCCTAAAGTATTTATTTTTTTTCACTATGATTATTTTTAATAATGTTTAAATATGCTTATAACTTATGGTTCTAAGGAATTCAGGAAAATTATCAACAAAATCATGTCTATCTTTAAATTCCTTTCCTTTCTCGTGGTTGCTGATTTTTCTCCCATGACCACTAGACTCCCCTGTTTTGTTTCTCTTTCCTTCTCTCAACATCTGATTTCAAGCCAACTACACTAAGTGACTGATGTATTGGTTCTATAAAAATTGTTTTCTAGAGGATGTCACCCAGATAATGAACCACACTAGAATGGAATGTCAGACTGGGGTTTCTTAAACTATACAAAAGACATGTGCCTGTTGT